>NC_137869.1:20587432-20634932 GCF_963924005.1 Protomyctophum bolini | reverse complement strand
ACACCATCACATCTAACCTTGTAAATGTTTAATCCCTAACACTAACCTGAATCTATTCCCATTTGTAAGCCTAACTACAAATATTTTTAAAACAAACATTTCTCTTGTGATAACCAGGAAATTGTCCTCAAAATGCCTCTATAGTTGTGGGGGCTACGGGCATGCACGCGCACACACACACACACACACACACACACACACACACACACCCCCACACACACACACACACACACACACACACACACACACACACACACACACACACACACACACACACACAGCCTCTGTTGACATGCAGAGGGATGCAAATAAGCCACGCATGTTGTAATGTTTACATTTCAATAGGAATAAACAACCTCTCTTCCTTTGTGTACGTGGGCTCAGGAATCTCACCTGTCCATTGATTTAAAAGAAAACCTCTGACATTATCAACAAATACATACCCATCCCTTATGTGCTATTATCCCTTCTCTTTAGATTTTTTCACCCTGGGGAAAGGTTGCCTGCAAGGAAAAAACAAACCCATAACATACATAGATTTGCCTGATAGCTATACTACCATCAACTTGAACTTTATTGTCACATCACAAGTTTACAGGTGTAAAATGTGGATATATTAAGCTGCCAATGTTTTGCCGATACAAAACATAACAACCTGAATAAAGAATCGAGAAGGAAACACAACACAATGTAATTTGTCGTATACATGTGTGTGGATGATCAAAGTAGAACTAGAAATAATGGAATAAAAAACACTTAGCGCTTAGCAGCAGGTTTATATAGCAGTAGACAATAACAGATACGCGGATATAAAGTAGATATAAAGTTTAAGTTAATCCCGGTCGCTGCCCGCACAGAATACAAAACTCTGATGCTGGCATTCAAAGCAACCAAAGGTATGGCTCCCCCATATCTTGCAAGTATGATTGAACCCTACAAACCCTCCCGCGCACTCAGATCAGCCAACGCAGGGAAGCTGGAAGTACCCTCACTAAAAACGCCGGGACAACGCTCCACACGTCCCAAACTCTTCTCCCTTCTGGCTCCAAAACTGTGGAATGCACTTCCCATTGCAGTCAGAACTGCAGCATCACTCCCAATCTTCCGCCGTAGTCTGAAAACCCACCTTTTCAGACTCCATCATGGCCCATAGCACTTACCCTACCCCCTTAGATAGCATTTCTGTAGACTTAGATAGCATTTGATACAGACTAGCATGTTATGTAGACAGCACTATAATTGCATTGTATGTAGTCATAGCACGCCATAGTACATATGTATAGCATAGTAGTATATATGTATAGTTTATATGTATAGTTTCATTATATAGATATTCCACTGTTACTTTCTTAGCTTACGCATGTTTCATGATAAATGCTTTCATGTGATGTATTCCCATGCTTTTTTGTTCTTGCTTAATGTAAGTCGCTCTGGATTAAGAGCGTCTGCTAAATGCCTAAATTGTAAATTGTAATCATTGTCTCTCCAAGAGTCTCTCTTGTGCAAGTGAGAGTAAGCAGTAAATATCAGACATATAACTGTGCATAAAGACCAGTACAGCAGTAACGGAGTGTAAACAGACAAAATACATATGGATATGCATATGTCAAGTTTTCTGTCAAGCATGACTGCTTTAGCTGATGAAGACCTCAGAACCTCATCATCATAAACACTGCCTCTTGGAACACCACAAAACCACTAAAGACACAAATAAAATGCTCACGACAACTCTGCCATTTGAACAATGACAACCGACGAGAATGACAGGCATCTATCACAGACCTGAAAAACACGTGACCGAAGCTTGAAAAGCTATTGCCCCCGGGGGCCATCCTCTACTAGATAGTGCCAGTTTCTCTCTTCCCACAAATAACTAGTGTCCTGAGGCCCTGAGGGGGTAGGTGATGGCCATATGCCTCTCGCCTCTCCTAGGCTCTACTGTAAAAAGGCGGAGCACTTCCATTCGCCTTCTCTGCAGGAAATCAGTCCTCACCCCTACGTCAACATGCACATCCTTCAGAAAAAGACGCCCACGAGGCACAAGAATTCACCCCCTTTCCCCCTCGACCAACCCCCAATTAACTTGACATTCCACTGTCCTCAATGGATACAGCACACCCCCCCGGCCCTCCCGCCCCTCTCTCTGTCCCTCTATGCGGCACACACTCCATCTCAAGAGATACGTCCCATTCTAACCTATTGTCACCTGGGTGTGAGTGACACACTGACACTGCTCAGCTCAACCCCCTCAGACCTGCTCTGTGGTGTCGTATAGGCCTACCTTCTATGTTGATTATGCACTTTTAATTGCGTGTCTTCCCTCCACTTCCGTCCACTCACAAAAGCCTCGGGGAAGGTGAAGGTTGCAAGTGACGCACGCCTCGCTCAGCCTCAGCCACAGAGCTCATCTGCAGCGAGAGCGAGGGAGCTTCATCGTCACTCAAGGAGAGCCGACGCGCTGCAGTGAGCACACACACACACACACACACACACACACACTCAGTGGTGGACAGTAATGAAGCACAATACAGGGCTGTATTTTTATATATATATATATATTCAAAGATTTGTGCCGCATCTTTACGATTTTTCTAAAATAGCAGACCTACAAGCTCGTAGCGCGCCACTCGGTGGCACGCTATGAGCTTGTAGATCTGCTATTTTTCAATAGCTAAAGCATAACATGGTAACAACAAAAGGGGTTCCCGCCCCAAAATGAGTCTCAGTCCACTACATTCTTAGACTCAACCACATTTTTAGGAATGGAAAAGGTACATTATGAATGAACTATTTAAGCTCTATTTCAAATATAGTGACAATTATTTTTTGTGCAAGCTCCCATTTGTAGATTTCATGAAAGGGAAGGAAAACTGTTAATATATTAAAGATCCATATAATAGTATAAAGTATAGAGTAGATGTTTTTCTATTGTTAGTTTGTTTTTTGTCATGCCTCCTGTGTTTTTTTTTGTCTCGTAAATTTGGAAACAGTCATAAGACATAAAACAAAAAACAATACATGCATACCGATACATGCATAGCGTACACTGTACATACATGGTTAGAAGAAATGGCAATGCATGGCATTGGCAGTTCAAATAGCGGCAGATAATAAGAGAACAGTAGCTGTGTGCATGCTCATGTAATCTCATGTGCAGGTGAGACATCATTCAGCAGTATCAGGCATGTGTAAACATGATTTCTCTCCATTATGGTGATGGTCAACTCATAGGCTATTTGCAAAATGAACAATGAACGGCTCACACTGCTTTAGACATGTAGCTCTATTGTGTGGCTAAATGAGGGGCCATAGCTTACTCTTCATTATGCTAAACGGGTACTAGTGCTAATGAGTGTCGATCCATCCAGCTCAGTGCTAACGTCTTCATTATAGCTGAGCACCAATGTGTCATATAACGCTTCTACGTGTCATGAACTCATGATGGTCACTGGTTTTCTCAGGTGGGGGGTTTCAGTAGGGTCCCTAGGAAAATTTGTTAATATAGTATCAAAATCAGTTTAACCATATAACCCTATTTTCTTCTTAGGCTGTTAGAAATAGCAGATAAACAAGCTCACACTGCTGTCACAGGTGTGATGCATTGTGAGCTTGTAGATCTGCTATTTTTAAAGAATAAAAAACATTGAAAGAAAATGATAACAAAACAAATACATCTTTTCAGATGGGGTCCCCAACACAATCTACTTGGTGCTCCTTGACATGAAAACATTTGCGAACTACTTGACTCAGCTCATACTTGAAGTGATGACACACTCACTAGCATCCTATGAAGAGCTCTCTTCAACTGGGTGTTTGAGGAATCCTGGAAGGATTCAAGCCATCCCAACCGCAGACTGTTGCTGCCACATGGAAAACGGTTTTGCAGTATCAAAGCTACTGGTAATAGACTGCAAAAAAGCTTCTTTCCATGAACAATCAAATATTTGAACGAACTGATAAGAACCAGAGCGAAACAGGACAAAGGAAAACGCTAGCCGGCATGCATCTGAAGGAAGCCAAACAAAAATAAGTTTTACTCTTATGTACCTGTCCTGTACACAAGATGTAAAGTAAAGTACAACCTTGAACCTTAAACCATTGTTAGCTAACCTTGACACTTGATAAAAAACCTCTGGCTCTTTGGGTCACGCACCCTCTGTGAAACCACTTCAAATGTTATGGTGTCTCGACAAAACATCTGCCTGCTCTCCACTTCCAAACCAAGCCCCATGCAGCGCTCACACATGAAAACGTTTTCATCCATTCCAGGGTGTATGTCTATGGGTGTATCATGTTGTTTGAGGCTATAATGTGGTGAGAAGAGGGTTGGGCAGGGGTGGGCAACTTTGACGATGGAGAGGGCCACTATATTCCCACACTAACTCCAGAGGGCCAAATTGCATATTACTGTTGTAGCAAAAATAGCCGAAAAAATTGCTCAGATTCAGATTCATGAAACACAGGAAATGATGTTGTAATCCAAAGTGCTGAATAACTGAGTAATTGAAGCGGGTCATTTGCAAAACAATAATATATCAGTATTTCTGTTGTCCATGTATGATTTAGGGTATTGGGATAGATCCTATAGAGTTGTGCCTAATTCATACTTAGTTTTACGTGTCACAAAGCAGATCTACAATCTCACAAAGTGTCAAATTGCCACACACTGAAAATAGGACTGCGACACGTTGTGAGCTTGTAGATCGGTTATGTTTGATGTGCGACACTGGTACACAACAAGTGGTACAAAAGGTAAAAATGGCATTTATAAAATTCCAGCCATCGTATAATTTTCATGTCCTCACAAGTGTAGTAACACATGTGTATGACTGTGTGTGTGTGTGTGTGTGTGTGTGTGTGTGTGTGTGTGTGCGTGCAGCTGCACACGCATGTGTCTAGAGGCACACGCCTCGCCTAGCAGCTAGTGATGTCCGAAGTCTGCAGCTGAATCCTAGGCATTAATTTCATATTTCAGCACAGCCTTCAGTCATCAGGGTTCTTATCAAAGATACATACCACACCATAATCACACCACCGCCTGCCAAAAATACCTCTGTAGGCAGACACATGAACACAGATGAAAGATGGGCGGGGGAGGCAGACAGGGGGAGATGATTTTGGGGTAGGAAGAGGAGTGTAGCAAATAAAACGTGGGCCACACAGCAGTGGAGGCAGCTTCAGTGAGAGAAATGGATTCAGTCAAGGCACATGGGATAACCCCCCTCCACACACACACACAGGCGCACACACACACACACACACACACACACACACACACACACACACACACACACACACACTCATGACTTGGCGTTTATTGTAGGCCTATATTATATAAGCTCAGCTGCAGGGATCCATCCAGCATTCTAGGACGGGGGTGCGTGGCATGAAAAGGCTAATGGTGGTGCTTTGGTTTTATTTTAAATATATTAACATTATGCCAATATATGGCAAGTATATGCAGAATATAGCCTATATGCTGCATACATATTCAGGTTCATATATGGGCATATATGTGCATAGGAAATATATGTCTCTATATAGCTTATGCAATTTTTATTTAATTTTTTCTAGGGCGAGAGGTAACAGGGGGTGCACGGCCCAAAAAGTTTGAGAACCACTGGTATAGATCACTGATTCCTGACCTTCTTCATTTCAAGGACCACCGGTTTTTGATATGCATTAAGTCCATGCAGACTCACATTTAATATGATATATTTTAAAGCTGTGGGACCCTTTTAGTGTTTATTCCTCTGAGAGTGTAACATGGAACCAAATGGATCACTTCACACCACCAAATGGATCACTTCGCACCATTGTAGAGAAACAGTGTACAGTAGCCTACTGAGTAGGCCCAGGCCATGCAGGTCACTCAGCAAATTCAAGTGTGTGTTCATATTTAAAACACCTCATTATGTTTCTCTGCTCAGAATAAGCAAGGGGGGGTGGAGGCCAGGTTGCTAATGAAGGCCCTGAGTGTTTACATTCATAATGTGAACATTAGCATGGGGTCTTGTGGGGTAGTGCGTGTGGGGGGGCTTGTATTTATTTGTACACCATGAGTGGGGCATTAACCCCCTACCGGTGTGGAAGATGCACAGCACCGGGCATGCCTGAGCATGCTCCCCCTGTTTCAGACCCAAAGGCTGGGGTAGCAACTATGGCCACATCATCCACTGACTGTCACTGGAGGGGACATACTGTATGTAGCCCACACAGATTAATTTTAGCATAGCAGCGGTGGAAAGTAACTATAAGTACATTTACAAACTGTACTTAGATACAATTTTGAGGAAATTGTACTTTACTTGAGTATTTAATAGTTTTACTTCTACTCCACTAGGCCTACATCTCATCTCAGATCCAATACATTTACTTGACAGCTTTAGCTAGGCCTACTAGTTAGGCTATTTTGTAGATTTGTTTTATTATTATTACAAATAAAAAAAATATAACATAACATGAACCACTTCATCCCTATATACATTTTGGCTATTTGGAAATAGCTTGTAAATCTGCTAGGCCTATTTAAAAAATGTTTTATAGGCTACATTTGAAAACTTGACATGAGACATTCTGTATAATCAGGCCTACTTTCTACTTTTGGTATTTTTTACGTTTTTTGATAACGATACTTTTGTAGCCTACATTTTCAATTCCAGACTTTTACTTTTAACAGAGTACCCCGGTATTTCTACACTGCAGTATTGATACTTTTACTCAAGTACAAAATATGAGTACTTTTTCCACCACTGAGCATAGGACAAATTTTAATTACTTTTACGGTATGTTTTTAATCTCTTCCATGATACATACAAAAAGCAGCCTCAGACATGCAAACTCACACAGGCTATACATACACAGCTGTTCATGGACCAAAGATTACACATTTAGCACACTACTGCATTGGACTCCCATCTTAATTAACACTCACACGTCACACGCATGACTGAAGTCAAATGTGACAGAAGTAGCATGTGCTTAAATTGATGAATGAATGATGATGGTCATGGAAGGGGAACCTTCTGAAAGCTTCATGGGCAAATAATAATCAACTTCAAAATCTCAAACAATAGGTCATTTTGAGTCATGGGAGTGTTAAATGTGCCAGATGACAGATATTTGATTAATGTAATGAATGCTTACATGAATCTCTCTGCTTAAACGTAAACAGTCTGAGGGACTGCATCATGAACTCATGTCGAAAATTGACAGCTGGTCGATTTATATAAGGCTTGCCTTATATAAATATCATATATAAAAGGCTTTTCTCATTATTTATTATATAATCATTAATCTGCAGTCTTCAGTGTACACACACAAAACCCCTCTAAAGCAGGATTTATAGGTCTAGTTTTCTTTCTTTAGAAAGCGTGTTTATGTGTCAGCTCTCACAGGATCAGTAGTAGAAGACACCTGTTGCTGGTGCAGTGCACTGTGGTACTTACATGGTAGACTTTTCACAGCTTGCACACGGTACACGTGCAGGGCGGTGTGGTGGGGGGATGTGGGGGTGGGCTTGCAGTCCAGCCAGCTGTCTACCAACCAATGAGACGGCCTCAGCGCTGCGGCTGTATAAAAGAGCCAGCCTGCAGAGACTCTACATTACAACAGCTGGCTGCTAACATCAACGCGGACCTGAGCACACACTGTGGATTCCTTACTTACATACAGGAGAAATAACTTGGCTTGTATTTGAAGAAGCGAAGGTGTCCTAAGGCTGGAACTTTGCTCGTCATCAAAGAAACTCTACGTTGTTTTTCTTTTTACGGAAATATATCACAAACTATCGAGGGAAATATGCGTCTGACACAGAACATGTCGACCATCTCGGAGTCCGCGACACCGGACTACCCGTTCAACCGGACCATTAAGATCACTGTGATCGGAGGCAGCGGCGTTGGGAAAACAGGTAAATAAGTAACATGTTGAAATTAAGCCCTTTTCTCTTACCGTTTCAGTGAAAAGCCGTGTGTAGTCTAGTGGTCTTTCCACCACCCACAAGGCGGAACCTAATTTGATCAAATGGAGACAAAATATTTAGCTATTATCTACGGTAGCCTATCCATACTAGTTAAGGGTTTTATAGTCGCACAATGACGTAGAAATATTTATCCATATGAACTTGTTCTAACATCACCTTTTCTTTCTTCCAGCTCTGGTAGTCCGATTCCTCACCAAACGCTTCATTGGGGATTATGAGAGAAATGCCGGTAAGCAAAAAACAAATGACAAAAGAACAATGCTGCTTTATTTATCAAATTCGTTTCTTTGTTTTTCTAACATGGTGAAATCGTTTTTCTAATGTATTTATTTGAACCCCCAATCTGTAGGAAACCTCTATTCAAGAGAAGTGCAAGTAGATGGAGAACAAGTGGCGTTACAAGTTCAAGACACCCCTGGTGTGGAGGTAAGAACCGATACAAGTCTAATACATTTGTCCGTCCAATATAAATATAGCCAAACTCCAACGCATTGTAAGCTTGTGGATAGGCTAGAATGAAGGTCATTTTGAGTTTATGTACAGTCAAATACAACAATGCTGATACATTAAGTAAAATTGTTCCATAACTACTGGCCATACAGTAGCTGGTAAGATGCCCACAGTGGCTGTGAAGCCACTCCAAGCTTTTCTTGGGCAGCGGTCCAAAGACGAGAGATTTTTTTTCTCCCTCTCTGTAACAGTCACTACAGTGTAGTCGTTCAGTCTGTCTCGTTTCCCATTTTGGAGTAATGGATGTCTGGATGTTACTTAGGGGCCAGGGTAAATGATACCCCATCATCCAGACTTCTCTCTCTCACACACACCTCACTGCCCTTGTTCACTCAACACTGGCCCAGTAACTCTAGAGTTCATGTCTGCATTCCCAACATCCTTTAAGGAAAACACTGGTTACACAATGTCAAAGTCTTAAACCCATCAAAACCAGGAAAGCACCCGTGTCATTTAGCATCTGTGAAATTAGTATTTTTCTGTGTTTTTAATCACAAACCTCCATCTTTGTCCCTCCCAGATGACTGACAACACGGTCAACCTCCCTGACCACGTGGCGTGCTCCGTGCAGTGGGCGGACGCCGTAGTGCTGGTGTACTCAGTGACGGACCGCCCCAGCTTCCAGCTGATGGAGCAGCTCCACCGGCTGGTGGCTCGCGCTGCAGGTGCGGCCGCGCCCCCCATCATCGTCCTGGCCAACAAGGCTGACCTGCTGCACCTGCGGCGCGTGGACCCCCAGCAGGGGCCCGTGCTGGCTGAGACCCTGGGCTGCTCCTTCTACGAGGTGTCGGCCAGCGAGGACTACGACCAGGTGTACGGGGCCTTCCACAGGCTGTGCTGCCAGCTGGCCAAGCAGCAGCCTGCCGCCGTGCCGCTGCCCTCCCAGGGCCCCGTCGCGCCTCCGGAGAAGAGGCGCTCACCGCTCATCCCGAGGCCCAAGTCACCCAACATGCAGGACCTGAAGAGGCGCTTCAAGCAGGCGCTCTCTGCAAAGGTCAGGACTGTCACTTCGGTGTGAACGTCCGGAACAGTAGTGCCGCCCGGCGCAACAAAGTAAAATAAAGCTTGAGAAAAGTTAAAGGGAGGGCAGAGATGACTCTCCATTTCGTGGGTCTTCTTCCACTGGAGGTGATGACTTCCGCATGTGGACACAGACTCTGTCCTGTCCTCGTCGCTGGCAGAATATGTCGCCAGTGACTACAGCGGTTGTGAGGCGTTGGCTTGTCCCTGTGTGGACGGACGCAGACAGGCACAGCCCGTGGCTTGTTACGCTGCACAGACTGCAAAACACAAAGTGGTGGAAAGAAAAGAAAACCAACTATTGTTGGCAGAATCGAGAGCAGTGGCTTTGAAGGACACCACATTTTATTTTTAGCTGGTGCCTATTGTGGCAGACTGGATGGTTTAGTTCAGACAGACATCTGCATAGCAACATTTCAGATGCTGATATTTTCTGACAGAATCACACTTCTGTGCAACAGTTTCTTTGTCTGTTCTGTAGTGTGCATTCTTGTGCAGCAGCCATCATCCTGTATGGTTATGTGAAGTGTTGGATAGGATTGGGGTTTCCTAGCAGGGGGAAACGGGTTCTAGTGTATTACTGATGCACTTTAAAGGGGAAAATGTTGTCCTGCTGTTAATTTATTTGTTAATAAAAGAGTTGAATTCCACAAAGTCTTTGGTGTTTTTCATGGTTTAATGTGAACTAATTTTGCTTGGGTCTCACACACACAGGTTTCTTCTATGGATGGATTGGATTCTGATTTAAATGAACACTCTTAAGATCAAAACTAAACTGTCATTAGTTAACATGTGTATATATATTTTGCAAGCTTCCTGTGAATGCAGTCTGATTTCTATTCCACTATATGGACATTAATGGTACGTGCACGTACCATTTCATGTGCATCGATCTGTCACAGGTCTAGTGGGCAGGTGCTTGTCCTGGGCAAACATCACTTCAATGGTGACAGATGCTCACTGAATGCATTCATAGACTGCTCAGTCGACCATATCCCCGGTTCACATGTTCTGCCTCCTGTTAATAAATAGGTGCATATTGGCATCTTTTACAGGAAAATCAGTAATGGCTAATTCGGAAAAAAACATCAAATAAAGGTGGTCCATATAAAAAAGACAAACCAAACATGTCTGCTAAAAGGTTAATTACTAATTAGTAATAATTAGTCTAAATGTAGATGGTTCCAAGAGTTGTCTGCTCTCAGAAGAAAGGGAGCTGATTTCTGTCTTGCTAGGGAACATTCTGAGAACTGTTTGACTCCCAGTAGACAAAAACATCCAATAATACCGTACTAAGAAAGCTGGTATGTGTTCCGTTCTCTGGTCTAGCAGAGACAGACAGACCTGTTTATTTACTGTTCCTAACTGAGTTGAACTTCATTATTGAATCCTGACATGCCTGTTCTGAACTGTGGGCCACGAAACCAAAGACTATGTTCACTACGCCAGTCAACTCTCTTTTCATTACTCATGTACTCTGTCTGCCTCTCACTCTTTCACATGGTTGAACAGACTTAGATAAACAAACATTGAGAGAGACTGGTCTTTAAAGTTGTCTTGTCTGGGTTAAAATGTACAGTTTTCCCACTAGCACATTATTGGGGGCTGCAAAAAATCTTCCTAGCATTTATCGACTTATCAATTACATTGTTGAATATTCAAGAACCCCTTTTCTACGAATCAATGATGAAAAAAATCTAAAGCCATATTTTATACTTAGATGGACAACTGTGTCAAGCAATGCACTATAGACACATGAATTTAAATGTATTAAATCGATGCACCACTACAGAGTATGGCATGCAATAGCTGCACTGTGCCATGCCAATCTATTTCCGTTGCATATGTAGTGGAAGATTCCTGAGCAGACCTGTGCTGGCTGCCTTGGCCCTGCTTGTGACCAGAGCTGGCTCAAAGGTGTCACGGTGGAGATTCAAGCAGTGGTGGAAAATGTACCCACATTAAAAGTATCAATACTGCAATGTAGAAATACTGTGGTACAAGTAAAAGCGAGGAATTAAAATTTACTTGAGTAAAAGTACAAGAGTATTGGTAGGAAAATTTACTTAAATTAGATGCAATGCAAATGAAAGACATATACTGTGTATCCCTATTCCCTGACATAATTTTATAGCTAAACGGACAGAATTCTATTTTATTTGAATGATGAAACCCAGCTGCCATTAATAGTTGGAAATGGAAATTGCGGAAATTGTGGAAATTGCGGAAATGGAAATTGCGGAAATGGTGGAAATGGAAATTGCGGATATTGCGGAAATGCAGAAATGGAAATTGCGGAAATGGTAATTGCGGAAATTGCGGAAATGGTGGAAATGGAAATTGCGGAAATTGCGGAAATGGTAATTGCGGAAATTGCTCTTCACTTATAGCTATCTATTTTCAGGTAGATTGTTTTATTTTACTCAGTCAGCCATATCACTACTCATTTTTTTTCATGAAAAAGGTCATAGCTGGGTAATCTATTTTCAGGCAAATTGTGTTTATTGTATTTTATTTTACTCAGCCATAACAATTTATTTTCTGTTAACCAACTTGCTGGCTGGCAGGCAGGCAGACAGCTACTCATAGACAGGCAGACAGACAGACAGCTACTCATGGAGAATTGGACAGGCAGGCAGTCAGACAGCTACTCATAGACAGGCAGACAGACAGCTACTCATGGAGAATTGGACAGGCAGGCAGACAGCTACTCATGGACAATTGGACAGGCAGGAAGGCAGACAGCTACTCATAGACAGACAGACAGCTACTCATGGACAATTGGACAGGCAGGAAGGCAGACAGCTACTCATAGACAGACAGACAGCTACTCATAGACAATTGGGCAGGCAGGCAGACAGCTACTCATAGACAGACAGACAGTAAGACAGCTACTCATTGACAGACAGACAAATAACTACTCATGGACAGACAGACAGACAGGCAGGCAGGCAGGCAAAGAGCTACTCATGTTATGTTATTATGCTATTATAACAGCTACTCATGTTATGTGCAATAATTTGTGCAGTTATGGAAACAGCTCTTTGTGTTTATGCAAGAAAATGTAACACATTTATTTATTTACATATTGTGTGCATGCACATTGTACTTTGATACATTTTGCGAAAATAAAGCAATTGAAAGAGAGAAGTTATCAAGTATCATTAATGTCGTAATTTTATCTACTGGCCCCTGGCCCCTTGCCATTTTTGTAATGTGGCCCACAGGTAAATCTATTTGAGTATCCCTGTTGTAGATTGTCTATTTTCAAATGGACGAAATGTATACAGAGCTGAAGTGGTTAATATAACATTTGGATCTGAGATGTAGTGAAGTAGAAGTAAAAGTACCTCAAATTTGTACTTAAGTACCAACTATGTGTTGATGAATTTGTCTCAGTATGCTTAAAGACATCATCCCTACCGTCCCTATGGGGCGAAAATGTGGTGAAAAAGAAAAATACAAGCTTGTAGAGTTGTAGACGACTTATTTTTGGGGAAAGTATTTGGTGTAGAGGGAAAAAAGAGGCGGCCTGCCGCCTAATATAGACCCTTGGGGTAGCCCCTCTTGGAACCTTCCGTAAAGTGCGTCCCTACGTTCCTGCCTCTGATCTGCTCAGTCTCAGCTAGCCACTCTCGGTGCGGGAGGCGGTACAATGGGAAGTAAATAAAGAAGTCAAGAAAGTGAGGAAGAGAGAAGCCAAAACGGTCAAACAAAGTACTTAACGGCATCTGTGCCAAATTAAATTTCGCTCACGTTTCGTTGTCTCCTATAGCCGCTTTATGCATCTTTTGAAACATCTCTCCACCACCACCAGGCCGCAGCACGGCCTGAACGGAGGGTATGTATCTGTCTACCATAGCGCGTGGAAGAAATGCACAGGGACCCTACGTAAAGCGATCGTCCAAATTTCAGAAAAGCTTTACGGAGGGTCCCGAGAGGGGCTAACCCTTGGGGGACTGTGGTCAATGAAGTAAATAGGATTTAAGTGGTTAAGACAGAACAAGAATGAAAATTATAGCTACAAGCAGCAATGGGAGGTTTCAAGCTTGCCATACAATCGAAATGATTTAGCCTCAGAGAACAACAATTTAGTATATTTCCTAAATGTAGTTTACAATTAAATGGTTTCCGGTTGATTACTGACTGCCATGTAGAATGTTGAATGGAGTTTTGTTTTTACCAACTGATTTATCAAAACAAGTGCTATCCATAGGGAATATCACCACCATTACATTTTGGCCAGTTCAAACATGGGGTGAGCTCAACAAGCCGATTGTCCAATCACAATCACGAGTTCTAATCTAAAATGTCACAGGCCATGGACGCTGGGAATAACTAACCACATTTTACATTGTGTAATAAATGGCCCAATAGCATGCGTAACCATTTTCAGGAGATTCACTCAATTATTTTTACTTTATTTACCTGCATAGATACAACTTTCACTGGAAATTGGACTTGTTCGAATCTGCTTCATTTGCATCCGTGCATGTGCTCATGTTTGGGAGTGAAACACACATTCGTGGCGTGTTCCTGTGATATGGATACACGGTTGGGAGCACGTGTTCTGACCGAGGGGTCAACAGCATAACACGCCACACGTTGTGTAGTGAACTCATCCTACACATACAGTATATAAGTAAAGAACTGATATGAGAGAGAGAGAGAGAGAGAGAGAGAGAGAGACGCGAGAGAGAGAATCCTATTGCACGGGGCTTGGAGGTGGTTGACAACAGCTTTAGCAGCAGATGATGTGAGGCGGCGTGTTAATTTACTTTGCCCTTGGCTTGGCTCTTGGGTGACACATGGCGACTAGGTGTGAATGTACCCTAACAGAACGTTTACTGTACATCCTCTCTCTGTCGTGCGCTCCCATGTGAGGGATCACTAGCACGTAACAACTCACTGACACATATCTGATAGAGAATAAGAAAAATAAATACATAATTGACGTTTTCTTGTGTAGATGTTTGGTTGACAATTAACTTTATTTCTGTATTTTAGGAAAACATTAGTTATGTTATGACATATATTTAACATGAAAACTGTGATTCAGGGGTTAAGGGAAAAGTAATTAAGACCCGTTCAATGAAAACAAACTCGGCACCCACAGCGGAATGTTTTGAAATCGAAAAGCGTAACCACATTTCTGGAAAACGTTCCCTCGGCTCCAAGATCCCCTACAGGCTGAAAAGAACATCTCATTACAACCCGCAACATGCTCCCACACATCCAGAATACATGCATTGCAAGAGTGTGTACAAAGTGCACGTAAGCTTGTGCGGGTGGAACGTGTGGCATTCAGATGCCGAGGTCTGGTACGAGTCTCTGGGTGGCAAACAGGAGCTGGGGGATGTCTGTAGGCCTCAGGAGCCGGGTGGACAGAACCAGCACCTGGAACACAGCAGACAAGGCCTCGGTTAGCTCAGATGGATTTTGGGGAGGTCCCCAGATGATAGTAAAGTGTCAATTTAAGGCCTTTTAAATACCTATTTTGTTTTTAAAATAAACATTACTGCATCAAATGTTATCAACAAACTATATTACAAAAACTGTGATGTGTGAAAAAATAAAGAAATAAATTGGTGACATTGGTGTTTCACTAAAAACAGGATATCATAGGTGAAGATCCGCTATAACACGCCTGCTGTTGCACCAGGCTGGCTAATACTGCCTGACTGCAGTTGAATGAGAGCTACAGCTACGTACCAATGTTGTGTAGTGAACGGCTCTCAGATGATCAATTGTTGGGGGTTCGATCATTGTAGAGCTAAATATTCTGTGACTACTTAAGGTAAGGAAATGTGAAAAAAAATAAAGTTGTATGGATTGAAAGGTTTAGTTACGTATAGGGCTTCCCGGTCTAAATGGGTCACCTATTTTCAACCTATCTTCATATAATTGGTCCTCACTAATGCTAATTATCATATGGTACTGTACCATTTTGGTCCACTACTCCAGGGGTTCCCAACCACCGATGCCGGTCCGCAGGACATGTACCACTGGTACGCGAGAAGCTGGCCGGGAATTCCAAGTTTTCCCGAGCCGTGAATCTATAATCTTGTGTCACCAGTACAAAGTAATTTTCTGATATACAGACATAACCTTTTTTTTATCATCCAATTTAAGACAATGATATAACATTATGTAGTGATATATTAATATATATCTGGCAGTCATTGACTGCCAGTCAGCTTCTGTGTTTTGGTACGATTGATGCACGACTACCGCATGATTTAAATAAAATTAACCTGCCTAACAATGATGTCACTGGTATGTAGAGACGTGTTTAGAGTAGTGAGTAGATTTTGAGGACCTTTAAGGACATGATCCAGCCATACAACGTACTTAACACAGTGACAGGACCTCTGTTGTCTGTTCCTTCTTTCCCTAAAACACCATGGCAAACGCTCCAAGATTCTTTTCCCTCCTGGCTACCAAGCAACACACACACGTCACACGTGTCATAACTGCAGACTCACTCCATGTTCCACCGCAGTCTGAAAAAACTCATCAGACTCCACCTCAATCCTTAGCACTCCTTATTTCCATGTATCACTTCTTGTCGACTATTTTTTATACATTCTAGTAATTATATGCAGATGTACCGGTATGTTGGTACCTGTCGTTCACATCCTATGTATTATTTAGTTATACACATACTGTTTCCTTAAGTTTCCACAAATGCTTAGTACAGAATGTTGTTTAGAGGTAGACAAATGCTACTGTAGGGTTTGATGTTTAGCTGGCATTACAATTATAGCATAATAACATTTGCTAAATTTGTTTTTACATGCCATTAACTTTGCAAGTTGCTCTGGATAATAGGAGTGTCTTCTAAAAGCCTAAGGTTCAGACAACCTGCGTCCAATCCGTCCATACAAAAAAAAGAGTGAAAACCTCTGCTCTGTGACCAGCAGCTCCATGGGTCACACACACAAGCACAAAACCCAAATATACTTGTGCGTTGAGGTCAGGGTGTGTGTGTGTGTGTGTGTGTGTGTGTGTGTGTGTGTGTGCGTGTGTGTGTTTGCCTGGGCAGTTAATTATACAGCCCTCTCTCTTTCTTGTGCATTTCTGATTACAGATGGCAAGCTTTGAACTCAGCCAAGTCTTTCATTCTCCCTAGCCTCAATCTCTCCGTGTCTTTTATTAACACAACAGATTATACAGTTCTCTCTTTCCCTCTTGCGCACGCACACACACACACACACACACACACACACACACACACACACACACACACACACACACACACACACACACACACACACACACACACACACACACACACACACACACACACACACACACACACACACACACACACTGCATGAGACGCTAAACACAGTCGCAGCATCATATGTATGTATAATTACTGTGAATGTGCATTAATCAGAGGACAAGTTCACCCGTCAGTAAACACAGCTGTGTAACTGCTACCATCTTGATCTCGTTTACTGTGGCAAATGAGTTTCTCTATAATGGGATTTGATTCATATTATGTACTAGTGGTTCTCAAACGTTTTAATTTGAAGGACCCTCATAACTCTCGACACTGTACAAATGGACCCATAAGGGTCTCGGTGCTCAGTCAGTCTCATACAGTTGGCCACTGAGCAGCTCCACTGGAGCAGGTTGGGGGTTCAGTGCCTTGCTCAAGGGCACTTTAGCAGTGTTGGGGAGGGGTAAGTGGTGGCCATTAACTTCCCCACCTGGGGGATCGAACTGGAAACATTTTATTTTAAATAAAATATAATTAAATGCACATATGATAATGGGTCAAATTGATCTCTATATTTATGATTCAGCAACCCAATCGGATTTAATTTCTAATCAAAAACCTTTTGGGGACAGGGACTTTAACAAATGGACCGGCAAGAGCCCATTTGTTATAGACACATAACGGTCAATTGGTTCCATTTACCCTCTGTGAGTGACAGACCCCTAAGGGTCCACCTGTTTCCTAGTTATCCATCATAGCTGGAGATCAGACCAGCTGGAACTCCCCAGGGGTCCGGGGATCAGGGACTTAAACTACAGTGGATGGGATTCGTATGTTAAACTCAAATTATACACCATCGCACAACGGTGTTGCTTGTCGAACAAAGAACATTTCTTCACGATGCATTGTTACAGACTACAGTAGCTTGAAATCTGTTGTTGCAGCAAGACAATTAATTTGACATAACTCACAAGAAAAGAAAGAAACATCATGAGGTCAAACATTCACAGTTGCATTGAGTGTCAGACTTTGATTGATTAGTTAATTAATGCATTGATTGATTTGTGATGTATCCAATCACTCACCTGGGTCCCTGGTTTGTGGGTGGAAACAATCTCTTTGATCATTCGCAGTTCCGAAGGTGTGACTCCGCCCACCAGGAAGAGGAAGAGCAAGGGGTGGTCACTGGGGTGTGGTCGGCTCACCTGAAGGGAAGATGGAGCGTTGTGAAGGCTGCATACGATGCAAAATATCAAGTTATGGTTAACAATAAATGTATTGTTTTATTAGGGGCTGTGTACACTGAGATGGTTTTTTGCAAGATGCTCTCTTTTCTTTTTGCCAGGTGCTTAAGCGCTTGGACTACATTTGCACACACCACTACTGGCAATCGTAAAGACGACCATAGTGGACACTTTTTCATAATTGGCTGTCTTTAGGCTGCCTTTAGCCAATGGGAGTTACAAAATAAAAGTTACCCTTTCCAACCACACACAGACGCTCACCTAAAAACTCTTCTAAACACCCGAGTAGGAAATATTGGAACTCTCAGCTAGCTAAAAACCACACCACACATGATAAAATAAACAAAAATAAACACTCATCGCGCAGCTGTGATTTTCAAAAACGCAGCGTGCCCACTGACTAAAGTCACCGTTCACACGGAGTGTGGTTTAAATCTCTGATAAAAAAACATCCACAAAGTAGCTTTACTTCACTTTGCCTTTGCTCGTCTTTAGTATTCACATATTCTATGAATCATGCATAAGATTGATGCTATAGTATAGATTAGAACACTGGAAGAGAATGCACACCAAACAGCGACTCAGTTTTTCGCATACCAGATGGCCCCACGGCACACCCACCCGCCTCCCTGTTCCTCTGCCCCCCGCACCCACCTCCGAGGTGGATAGTCTGGTGACACTGATGCGAGGTTACTCCAGCACCATACTGTAACAGAAGTGACCGTGTGAGTTTAGCTCTCTGACAATGACTCACAGTGTACTTCCCAGTATTTATTTAAAAACATCCGGAATGGAAGCCATTGGATTTATTTCTGTATGATCTAGAAACCAAGCATGAAGAAGCAGGAGAGGGAGTCGGTCAGCCCACTCGTATGCATCGCTACATCTGGGACCCGGGAGACGGCCTCAAAGGAGACCATCTACCACATCGTCACTGGACCCTGCTGAACGCCTACGCACTGGCGTAGCGCAAGTCATCTATGAAGAAGTGAGGCTTGGCGGGGACACACAGTGTAGCATGGGAGTGCGGGGAGCTCCAGCAGACTTCTGAACACAAATTACCACCTGTCCCCTGTATAGACCACCTCCGGAGGCCGGCCTCTTTGATGTGGGACCAGAGACGAGGGCATGGCTACACAACACTAAGCTGGACATGATGACTCTGAGAGAAGAATAATGTGTTGGATATGTAATGCAACACAATGCGATTTCTGTTGCCGTTATTTATTTTGTCAAAGTTATAATATCATTGGTCTTAACATTGGTTAAAAAACTGATTTGACAAGTCCAGATGAAAATCTTTATAAAAAAACATATACATTTCTTGATTACATGACCAATGGTAATGGAAATATCAGCCAGAGAAGCAGTACATTTCAAGGTGGGTTTATCACAAACTATGTATTAAAAACATAGTGAGATAACATGGTAATGATTTCAAAATCTATAAAAAAGTAAAACTATGGCCTGGGCCGCTGGCCTAGCGAGTCCCGATCCTGACAACCTTTGCAGCGTGTCACTCCCCATCTCTCTCTCCCCTACTACTTTATTCTATTTGTTTTAGCGGTCTAACATTTCTTCTTTCTTCATAATAATAATAGACTTTTACATTTTAACATATGGAAACGGCCTTAAATGGTGCAGAGAAAGCAGGTAGGGATGTAGCTCTGGTCCATGAGTAAGGCTATGGACCAGAGCTACATCTCTACCTGCTTTCTCTGCACCATTTAATCCAACCTGACTTTGAATCCGTACCACAACCATGAGAAGTCAGCTAGGCCATTTGTGCTAATAATAGTCTCACGTAGCCATTAAACTATTCCACAATCTCTGAATGCTAGAGTCTGGAACTAAACCTCCTAAAATCCGATTAACGGAAGCTGTCATTTACATTCACGAAAATATATATGATTATTAGGATAAATGTGCGCAACTCTAAAGATGAAACTTCACATCTGCTCTCTCCCTTCATCATCAAAAGAGCTTCCATGTCCCAGAGTGTATGACCGGAAGCATTTGAAAATTGTGGAAGGCAACAGTCTGGCAATTATGCGAGTCTACGGCGACTCTAAGCTAATACTAATATGTAGATGACACGATGATTGTTCAAGCACAGCAACCTACGATGGGTTTGAAGGTCAAAGGCTTCAATAAACGCTCTGTGTGCTTATTAAGAAGCGTTCTCTGGACATGATATCAAAAGCACTCCTCTGGTCAAAAACTATTTCTGAGGACACAGCCCCATATATTTTGTTGACTGGGGTCCCCTATAGGTGTATTTCCCTCCTTTAGACCAAATCTCTTCACTGAAAATAGCCGCTCACAGCTTGTACTAGTTCACAACCGTGAGCTCGTAGCTATTTTTGCTGCTTGTTCGCCTATTATTATGACATTCCCAGAATAGGGATGCTAGGGTTCACGCGGTTACACAGCTCCAAAGGACATCAGAACAGTGCATCTGAATCCTTGTGATGTTATAGTGACATGAGCCAGCTGCTGTCAAGCAGGGCTATACTTCATGTGGGCTCCGTTCTACTATATGGTCTGTTTGTGTTTCCTCTCTGTGTGCGAGAAGAGCCAGGGCTCTGCTGGAGGCCTGTGGTGGACAAATTACCAACCCCACAACTTGAGTCAAAGTATAGATACTCATGGTCAAATAAAGTACATGCTTAAAAAGCAAAACAAAAGTATAAAAAGTGCTCCTCAGAGCACAGCTCTCCACCAGGTCAGGTAGGTTATTGTGGGCGGAATTCGCCAATCAGGATGGAATACGGAAAATCGGACAGATGTGCCTTTATCATTTGACTATAGACATAAAGTGTACCGATTTGTATGATGCATGGATAACATTTGTAGGAGTAATATAATAATAATAAAAATTGTTTAGCTAAAATGTGCCTTCTGGTGGTGCTATAACAGGACAATGTGAAAAGGGTGACATTTCTTCCTCTTCTCTACACTATTGAGAATGTGATTGTAAAGTTTCACGGCAATGGGACAATGCATTCATTCATGATTTGAGGCATTTTGTTCAAAACGGACTAATCCTGCTAATTTTAGATGTCAACCTTAGCCAATCAGGATGGAATATGAAAAATCAGACAAATCTGTCTTGATCACATGACTATAGAGATAATGTGTAAGCATTTGCGTGATGTTTGGACAAAATCTGTAGGGGCAGAGCTAGGTTCTGCTCTGCTATCCATAGTGTGTGGACATTTCTTTTTAATATCAATGCTAAGAAATTCCAGAAATGTCAATAAAATATAAATAATAGTTGTGAGCTTGTAGATCTGCTATTTTATATATTTGAAGTAGGGCTTCTAGTGTATAGTGGAGTCAAAAGTACAGATGCAGATGTCTCTTTGCTGCAGCTTGGACACAAATGTATTTCATTACTGTTCACCCCAGGAGCTCAGCCAGGCCTCTGCTGGAGGCCTGTGGCAGCGGACAGAGTCTCCCCTGGCCTCGGCGCACTGCAGAGAACCTGACTCATAACAGACACGTGGAGGTAGGCATGGAGGTAGACATGTGCGCGCACACGAAGGCAGAAATACACAGGCTCGTGCACCAACACAACACAGACAAATACACATAAATGGCCACAAACACTCAGAAAGGCACGCGCGCACACAACACCTGCACGAGCGCCGTTGCAACAAACGTTTTAAGCAAACGGTATGAGTCAGTCAGCACGGGTGTGTGTGTTACGGTGTACCCGCTGTGTTCGATTGGCTGCTAGGATTATAATGGCTGCATAGAGTGCGTGCTATTGGCTGCGGGCGGCGGCGGCCTGGCCACAACTGTAGGCCTGTGAATGCCAAGCAAGCAATCAGAGCCGCAGGGGGGAGGATCGAGGAACCAAGGCAAGAGCATGGCCATACACGTGAACCCTTACACACTGCATGAGCAGCCGATGTGTGCCCCAGGCATCTCCAACATGTGTTCCACTGTGTGTGAGGGAGACACTGGACAGAGCAAGTGCCTCTTTGGACTTTTTCCGTTTGAGACAGCGTTTAAGGTGGATGCCATTTGTGTTTTTATTTTATTTATATCTCGTTTCTTAGATAGGCTTTTATTTATAAAAAAAAAAAAAAATGATCCCACAATTTTGTAACCCATTTTTCACCCCTTTATGTTGCACTACAAGTGGCCGAGGGGGAACGGTATTTCATATTCATTACGTATATATATAAGTAGTCTACATAGGGAAAATGACAAATAAATTAATTTAATAAATTAAATAAATGATGTACAGTATTGTATGTATGATGGGCAAAAAAATTGATTCACTCAAATATCGCGATTTTGTATGTCACGATATTTAAAGTCTTTTGTAAAGTTCCGAATCAATGTTTTTTTATTTCTTTTTATCTGGTAATAACATGGCTCTTACACTTGGGTTCATGTGTTTAAAGGACCATACCAAGCAGTGATCTGTAATGGGTGCCAGGGGTGGTCTTTTACATGAGACCCACTTCAACGACGTTAGAAATCATATTTTGTCATGTTTTACAAATTGCAGCATTTAACACACATTCCATCTTGGGTATAATATGGTTATATTCATGTAGAAACTGTATCTGAAAGAAATAAACACAATTCCAAATCTGACAACATTAATATTTGCAAAGTATTAGGCAAACATCAGTACAAAGTATATGCAAACAGAACAGTAGATAAAGTAAATTAAATAGCACTAATATAATTAAAGTAAAATAAAATAAGTAAATTAAATACTTTGTGGTACACTCAGTGAGGTAAATAGTGTATGGTGCACAGCTCAATTAAAAGTATATCATTGTTGCGAATGCAGTAAGCACTTACTATGAGACCTAGCAGATCATGTCTGTCTGTGTGTCTGTCTGTCTGTGTGTGTGTGTCTGTCCCGCTATACGTCCAAATATGGAGTGTGTTGCATCAGCAATCACTCAGCTCCATATATGGGCACAAAAGGGGCCAGGTCCACATATACAGTAACAGCGGGACAGACACACAGACAGACAGACGGACAGACAGACATGATCTGCAGGGTCTCAGCTGCGTTCGCTTCCCGCGTTTGCGCGTCTTACTGGTCATATACTAGGCCTATAACAACAGCATACGACAAGAACTGCTGCTCACACGAGTTTGTGTTAGATGTGATGTGTGTCCGCTCGGAGGCTACCATAGGCTACCATAGGGTACCAGTCCACCCCTCCGTTCCGGAGCAATGGCCGTTTTTAGCCAAACAACTCGTAGGGGTTGGCGCAGGTTAAGGGGTCCGTAAGAACACTCAGACTCAGATGTCTTCTTCTTCTTTCGTGTATCATCAGATGGCCAACTCAGTGTCATGCAGCCATGCCCTCGTCTCCGTCCAGTGGTTTGCAAAATGAACTCCGGACAGACAGCCTTATTTTGAGCCACGCCATAAAAAGTCCATGTAAAGCCCAACATACACCGTCTGCGAACGCCGCACGTTATTTTCAATTAACCTATCCCACACCGGCGGCGTCCGACACGCTCTGGCGTGCGTTCACGCCTCGCCTGACGCTCCGATACGCCACTGTTCTATTTTCCAGGCGTTGCCGCGCGCCAACGCCTGTGCCGCGTCGCTGCGCACCCGCTTCACAGACGGTGTGTGTTGGGCTTAAGTTGATTTTCCGTACTGAAATTAATGGAAAACACTGACAAACTATGATATGCTTTCTGAAATGGTAAGCACATATACAGTGAGTCGTATCAATATAAGCTAAACCACCGTATGGTCCTTTCAAACTGTGAAATAGGCTTTTTACATGGGATGTAGTTACACCAAAATATTGTGATACAGTAGCCATTTTGTTCGATGGTATTTTACTTGATTTTTCTGTATGTAGTCGTCATGAGACCAGAGAACGCAGTTTGAGACAGACTTGTATACTTGAGGTCATGTGGTAGTAGTGAGGTAGTAAGAACACGATGTGAAGCTTCTGAAGAGAGGGAAATATTATTTGATCTTCAATAGGACGAGGCCACCGACAGACACCTCAAAAGGATAACCACTCATTCCCTTTCTCTGTGTGTGTGTGTGTGTGTGTGTGTGTGTGTGTGTGTGTGTGTGTGTGTGTGTGTGTGTGTGTGTGTGTGTGTGTGTGTGCGCGAGCGCACACAAGCACGCACGCTAAAAGCAAGCCTGCTGGCTGACACCTGCATTTGTGTCAGACAAAATACTGAAGCTTTGGCAGAGTTTTCCTGAGGCACACGCTGTGTGAAGGAGCCGCACACTCTGTTCATGTGCCCAAACAAGGACTCTCAGTACCTGCACAGTCTGCACATATTGCTGCACAGGGACTCCCAAGTACAACTGGCGTACGCCAAACACTTCACTCTAAAAGCCTAGTTAAAATAAAAACATCTCAGAGAGAAATGTCCTGGATGTATCAACTCAACATAGGGCTTAAATAGTTTATTTCACCTACAAAGCCTTCTTATAAACAAGGAATGTGTGCTGTTACTCATATCTCCACTGTCCTGTAGGGGTTTGAAACACAAAGTCACTACTGGACACGTACAATGTTATTTGGAGTATCTGAGGTCACTAGTTGTGTTGTAAATTGTTTATCTGATGTGTCTTGATGTATTTTGTAGTACCTTATGAGGTTATTCTATGTGCCGTTTTCGATCATGATGTGCTTTATTGTTTGTGATATGGTGAACTGATTAATTGATTGTCAAGTAAGGACCATCCCCACTGCACAGGTGGGGATGATGACATGTATGCTTTAAAAAGAGGGGTGTACACTCTAGTGTATTCACTTCTAGTCATTTTTACTAGTTGACTAGTTACCTAGTTTACTAGTCGACTAGTTGTTTAACTACCTATTATGTTAAAAAAAAAGAAAATTGAACTAAATATTTGTACATTTAAAAACTGTGTACATTGGTGACTATATATAACTACAATCTAACTGATCTTGAGGCCTACAAAATCAGGGAAATTTTACTTTTCTTTGGTCTTTTCTTATCAACTAGTCAACTAGTTTCCGCAGCCGAAACACTCATCCACGACTTCATCTCATCCCGCCTTGATTATTGCAACAGTATCCTCTACGGCACCACCTCCAAAGTCCTCAATAAACTGCAATATGTCCAGAATTCAGCTGCCCACCTGCTCACCAGTACCCGTTCCAGAGACCATATTACACCTGTACTCCGTGACCTTCACTGGCTACCGGTTAAACAAAGAATCCACTTCAAAACACTCCTGACCACCTACAAAGCACTAAATAACCTGGCTCCCCCATACCTCTGTGACCTCCTCAAACGCCATGCCCCCTCTCGCTCCCTCAGGTCTGGTGATGCAAACCTCCTCGACTTCCCCAAAACCAAATGCCGTACGTGGGGGGACAGAGCTTTCGCCTTTGCTGCCCCAACCCTGTGGAATGCCCTCCCTAAGGCACTCAGAGATGCCCCTACCCATCAAACCTTCAAATCCACCCTCAAAACCCACCTCTTCAAAATTGCCTTCCCTAGCTAACCCTTTTCACTGTCTTTTAATGTTCTTTAGCTTTTAGTGTTATTTTTCCTTTTTCTATTAAAGTTGTTTTTAATTTGTTGTTACCTCTGTAAAGCCCCCCCATGTAAAGCGTCTTTGGGTACTCAGAAAAGCGCTATATAAGTTTGAGATATTATTATTAGTACCAACAAGGTCGACTAGTGGATTTACTAGTACAATGCCCTAGTACACTCCCATTGTGACTTTTTAATCTGCTCTGAGAAAAGCTGTGGTGGAAACGCGTTGGCGTTCTCATTACATAGAATAATGTACATCTGTTCTTGTGGAGTGCTGCTTTCATCTACGCAGTGATATTAGTCTGGCCATGCATGTGGGGAAGTAACTTAGTTCCCAGTGCATCCAGAGGAAGAGCACCTGCTTGTTAGAATATACTTTGTTATGCTTTGTGAAGGTTTTTATTAAGAACCTTCTCATTATTCCATAGGCTCACAGTGTAGCAGTGAGTCACAGATTCCTCAAAGGCCCTTGACCAATGTTTCCAAGGGGTGAAGGGCTGTGATCATCAAGTGCTGTCACAACAACACTTATACCTAGAGGTCACGTAAGGCCTGACTCACACATACACAGCAGATTGATGTATGCTTGTTGTATGAGACTTATTGACTGATGCAAGCTCGCAATGCATTTCCAATGGGAGTCACATGGTTTGACACAACATTTGTGTTGTATGAGGGGGAGGGGGGCAGTCGAAACACAGCCGAAAGCCATACAACAAATATGTTGTGTCAAACCATGTGACTTCCATTGGAAATGCATTGACACTTACCCTTTGTTTACATCTAGCATGCATCAATGTTGTATGCTAGATCGAAAGGTGTGACTGAAGCCTAGGACTTTAGCGCCGATAATCCACTCGGATCACCAGGAAATGACTCTCTTCCCGGAAATTCTCTGCACACTAGACATATTGATTGACTTTCTTAATTGTATTGATTAAGTTACACAAATCATGACGGGGATGAATGGGACAAATTAATTGAACTAATCTCTCTCTCT
The DNA here is from genome assembly GCF_963924005.1 of Protomyctophum bolini. NCBI lineage: Eukaryota > Metazoa > Chordata > Actinopteri > Myctophiformes > Myctophidae > Protomyctophum > Protomyctophum bolini. The sequence continues at coordinate 20,608,413 of NC_137869.1, read as the reverse complement.
CTCTCTCTCTCTCAGCATGCACACCCTGCCCCACCCGCTGACACAGACTCAAACACTTAGACATATATTATGCATATACACACACGCACACAAACACGCCAACGACAATGTTGGAACCTCCTGGCATGGTCCAACCCCAGACTGCAGGCCAAACAGTGGTAGACAGCAAAGCACACTGGAGGTTCTGTGGTTAAAAATAGAACTTTTATTGGGCCTTTATATATATTGTTTTACTGCCTTTAGGGTGTGCACAGTGCTCTCCAGGGTCAGGTTTATAGCAAAAGAGCCAGCCTGTCTGACTTGGCGGTTTTGTAGGCCAAGGAGGTTCCTTGCTCGCGTAAAAAAAGCAGGCCACTGTTACACAACTGGTGTAATTCGCATTGCGAGGCAGCCCAGGGTTTTAAGCAGGGCCAGATGTGAGTTAATCAGTGCGCTGATAGAGATCTGTGCTCTGTGCTGGATATTCCTTACAGCACAAGACCTCAACCTCTGCCCCGCTGGTCAACACTAACCCTCCCCAAACCGCAATATCCTCTCTCACTCTGCCCGAGGCCCTTTCACATCTAGTCAGATCCTGAGTGTTCGTTTAACTTTAAGTCGTGTACAGATAGAACACGGTTACATCTGTACACTCTGGGAGTTAAACATTTATAAATTAACAGTGAGGATTTTACAGTGTAGAGTACACTCACTCTCCATCTGTCCACCGGATGCCATGTGACTGCGGTGTAGAGAGCGATGTTCATTGCATGTAACCGTATTGTATCTAAGGAAGGTGTGCAACCGGTGCACATGTTCTTTATTCAGCAATGCAGTGGGAAGAGAGAGGAGGTATAATCAGACAGAAGGTCACCGGTTTGACCCTTGGCCCGCCCATCAAGTGTCCAAGTGTCCCTGAGAGAGACACTTAAGCCCTAACATCTCCCTACAAGTACAAGTCAAAGGAGGCGCGTACCATATAGACTGGTGCCTGACTACTAGTACCATACAGACTGATGCCTGACTAGTAGGCCCACATTCTAGACTGATGCCTGACAGACCCACATTCTAGACTGATGCCTGACTAGTAGGCCCACATTCTAGACTGATGCCTGACAGACCCACATTCTAGACTGATGCCTGACTAGTAGGCCCACATTCTAGACTGATGCCTGACAGACCCACATTCTAGACTGATGCCTGACTAGTAGGCCCACATTCTAGACTGATGCCTGACAGACCCACATTCTAGACTGATGCCTGACTAGTAGGCCCACATTCTAGACTGATGCCTGACAGACCCACATTCTAGACTGATGCCTGACTAGTAGGCCCACATTCTAGACTGATGCCTGACTAGTAGACCCACATTCTAGACTGATGCCTGACTAGTAGACTCACATTCTAGACTGATGCCTGACTAGTAGACTCACATTCTAGACTGATGCCTGACTAGTAGACCCACATTCTAGACTGATGCCTGACTAGTAGGCCCACATTCGATTCCTGAGCCTGGTGGACCTTTGCTGCATATCACTTCCCTACAGTTTCTCTTCACTGCAGACTATCAATGAAGGCATACAAATATCAAGCTATATGCTGGGTGAATGCAGAAAAGTAATTTCACCTCCCTTGTTGGGACGATACAATACTTTTACAATTTATTACCCGGCACAGTGCGTTGTTGAAGGATCACATACCCTGCCCCGAGGCGAACTGGCAGCCCTTTGGTGACGACCCTTTTCGAGTGAAATGGAGAGAAGATGCATGGGGCAATCCTTGCCTATGTCAGCATCACATTAGTGCACATTTACAGACTCTCAACGAGTCTCGGGATTCCAACTAATAAATAAATAAAACATGAATTTGTCCTGCATTTAACCCATCCTAAGTTAACCCTCCTAATGACAATAATACTGCCTGGGCAACATTTAAGCCAAGGTCACCCTCACACAAGTCTCACGACTGCCGGGTTGGATGTTGTATAAGGACATACAATGTCCTTTTGAAGCGGAACAGAGAGACTAGCCACTGTAGAGAGCCGTTGCCAAAGAGCATTACTTTAGCAAAGGTTTGTATTAATGTAACTCATTGCAACCACAAAGTGCTGAGTAGAACGTGCCCGGTGGCAGACCTCGCCTCATCATCTTGTTACTGCACGTTGTGTTTGTTTGTGTTGCCATGGTGAACTGCGGCAGCATTTAAGTCCATGTTTCTGAGGTCATAGTGACTATGTGACCCTCTCTCTTTCTTGGTTGCACAGCAAGACAGGATGCACTCACACGGCACACAGCAGTTATTATTGTTTTAAAATGTTTCTTGTTTTTACCAGCTGCTGTGTAACAGCTGAGCTGGTTTATGATCGATCACTTTGGCTTTCACAACAAGCAACAGAATGGCATGACTCTGCCTCAGCCATGGGATACTAGCAAGCAACAACATCCGACACTACTTTTATGAAACTTAAAGGGATAGTTCAGAACTTAAGCTGTATGAAATATTTGCCATTAATATAGTGGTTGCAACTGTATTAATTGATTCCCCGAGTCCCGTAGTGGGAGTTCTGCTCTGGTTTTGGTGAAATATTAAGTATGCAAAGCGATACAAAGAAAATCAACCAGGTGCTCGATGGAGATGCAAAAAGTAATAATGAAAATTAGGCTGGTGCTTCAAGGATCAGTGGGACTGGAATACTGCGGTGATCCGAGCTCTCAAAAAGTAAAAAATGAGGAGAGGGTGGATAAAAATAGATGTACTGTACGACATGTTTCGACTCACACAGAGTCTTCATCATCAAGTATGAGTAGTAAGTAGTATCTTACTAATATTAAGTAGTTCCGGTCATTTTGTATGCATTAAAAGTAAATTAATTCACAAAACTAGCATAATTTGTATTGTTGACCTATTAATGTTGCATGCACACTCCCTAGAAGCCAAGGACAAACCTTTGACCTGCATTTTTCACATCTGCCTTTTATAGCGCCACCAGGAGGCCAACTTATGTAAAACATTTTTTTTATATTACTCCTCCAGATTCTGTCGCAAATCGTTACACAGTATCTCTATAGTCATGTGCACAAGACGGATCTGTCCGATATTTCATTTTCCTAATTGGCTATAATAGGCTTTCAAAGTTTGCAGGATTGGCCTGTTTTGAACAAAAAGCCTCAAATCATGAACACAGCGTGCAATTTATGTGAAATATTTCACGCACTTTCTTACTAGGCTGAGGAATATATCCCACCCTTTTCACATTGGCCTGTTATAGCATCACCAACAGGTGGATTTTTGTTATACACATTTTTGGAACAAAATGCCTCAAATCATCCAATTGCCATCAATGAAGTATGAAGAAATTTAACCCTTTTCACATTGGCCTATTATAGCGCCACCAGGAGGCCACAACCTGACCTGGCTTGGTGGAGACCTGTGCCCCGAGCGGCACTTTTTCTAGTTTTCTTTTGTTTTGATTTACTTTCTATTTTATTTTAGTTTCAGTTTGAAGTCAATAGTTGGACAATTGACCAATCTTGAGGGATCATACAGACAGACCCAGTGATTCAGTGCATTTATAGATGTATTTATAGATATATGTTGAACAAGGCCTGTCACCAGGCTGACTGGAACACTTCACTTTGATGGGCTGTTTTCCTATTACACAGAAAAGAGCTATTGATTGTGGAAATCTATAGCAGTAGAAGCATTAAGCGTGTAAGTGTGTTTAGAAGAAAACACAAAGAGAAAACAATGTGACTATAGGTCAGGGCAATATGACTTAAAATCAATATCACCATTATTTCAAACTTTTCCTCGATTACGATTATGGACGAAAAAAACCCGCTTCTCATTTATTCGATTAAACTGCACTAGAGTTACACTAGAGCAGTGGTTCCAAAAGTGGGGTCCTGGGGCCCCCAGGGGTCCATGAGGGTCTGTAACTCTGAGAGTGTACAAATGGACCTAACGGGTCCATTTGGTTCCATTTTGTACACTCAGCATTGAGTTAAATCAGCATTGATTTTACAATATACATTGGGGTCCCAGAGATAGGAATGCCATTAAATGGGGGTCCTAATGCATGTCAAACCGGGGGTCCTTCTCAAAACAGGTTGAGAATCACTGCTAGAGCAGTAAAAATAATCTTCTCTGCAACGCATTTGTAAAGCTGCTTGTGTGTTTTGTTTTTTACCCACACAGGAGAGGCAGGAATCAGTGCGGATGTGGGCCGCATGATGTCAGGTACCTGTCAAATCAGGTCAGCTTCACAGCTTCAAACAATGAACACAGAGTCGGCTGAGGACATCCCATTCACTCCTCACAGTGGTGGACACAGAGGGGAGGGGAGTGCATGTGACAGCGGACTGAGGTGACCTGTATCACTGGTGCATAAATGGATGTGTGTGAGTGTGTGTGTGTGTGTGTGTGTGTGTGTGTGTGCTACTGTGAATTCATGAATACCAATTTTAATCATGTGCTTGTTTCCTCTCTTTGCTCTCCACTTTTCTAATCTGCAAACCTGTGTGTGTGTGTGTGTGTGTGTGTGTGTGTGTGTGCGTGTGCGTGTGCGTGTGTGTGTGTGTGTGTGTGTGTGCGTGAGTGCGTGCGTGTGTGTGTGTGTGTGTGAGAGGTGCGTGCATGCGAGGTGCGTGCGTGCGTGATCTGACCTTCATAAACATGCTGAAGCCAGTCTTCAGCAGGTCTGTAAGGCCTCCAGACATGTGCTCGATGTCTGGACACTCCAGTCGGTCAGGATGGAGAACCTCCTCCAGAACCTGCCGTAGGAACGGCCGGTACGTCGCCTAAACAACAACACACAACCACACAGAACCACACACAACCACACAGCACAAACACACAACCACACGGCATAAACACAAACACACACACAACCACACAGCACAAACACAGGAACGAAGAGACAGATATAGTTAAGAATGTATCTTCAACGTAATCAACATGTCGACGTTGCTGTCGGGCAGAAACCTCCATTCTCACTTTTTGTGTTTTTTCCATACATTAATGCACAAAAGCATCAAAAGTAGCAGATCTTCAAGCTCGAAACACTTCGCAATGCAATTTTTGAATTTGAATCATGAAAAGTAACAGTTTTGGTCATAATGAGGTTTCCACCGGACAGAGACGATATGTAGAAAATGTTGTTAACATTGATTAAAACTGATGACAATTTAAATCACGATTAAATCTTAATTGAAATTAAATTTCAATTCAAATCGTGATGCAGCAGAGGGTGTGTAAAAAAATAAATTAAGAAAATACAGGATCTTTGTCTAAGTCTTTGCTACTGTATTGAAAAGAGGATAAGAGAGAAAGAAAAACAAAATACTGGATTTGGGACCGTAATCCCAACTGTACGAATAAAGCTAACTCAAGGTTAGAATGAGTGTCAGGTGGCCTGGGCCATGGCTCAGTGGTCCAGGCACCTTGGCTGGTAATCCAGTCTGGCAGTGTGTCGTGGGTTCAACTCCCGATCCCAACGGCCTTTACTGCATGTCACCCCACCATCTCTCTCCCCATTTCCTGTCGGCCTACAGACAGTAGGCTGACTGTCCCTCCATAAAAAATATGTATAAAATAAAGGCGAAAGCCACAAAAAAACAGTTAAAAAATAATAATAATGAGTGTCAGGTGAAGGAGGAGGATTAATGTAGTGGTAAGAGTTAGTAATCAGGCCATCATAAATTAATGACTAGAATTCGACAGGCCTTTAGCCGGTCCCACTCTAGCGCCACGCCATCCATGTGGCCAGTGTACTGTACTGTGCTGTGCTGTGCTGTATTGTACAATACAGCGTACTGTGCTGTACTGTTCCATACTGTACTGCTGCAACCTGTGTGTGTGTGTGTGTGTGTGTGTGCACGTGCGTGCGCACGTGTGTGTGTGCGTGCAGCGGAACGGGGTGTGGCCTAAAATGTGAAGTAATTTGCATCACCGTGAGTTGTTGTGCAATAACATGGTATTTCATGCAAATGCAAACTGTACAGTAATTATGACAGTTGCATGGATGCAACATGTCAACACATGTCTAGACAGGCATGCAGTAGGTGTTGTGCATGGAGAGATGTGTGCAAACGGAGTGGTTTGGTAGGAGGAGGCGGACAAAGGCGAACGGATAAACGGGTGCAGGGCTTTCAATTAGTGTGGCAAGATAACGTGTGAGTGTGTTACATGATGGCATAGAGAAGTGCCACATTATAACCAATATTATTCCACCAAATTCAAATATAATTCAAGCGTAGCGTTAGTTCATTGTGGCACGGAAGGCAGATGGTTATTATATATGTATATATATAGTTCCCCTCTTTCATTCCCTAAAGTAATTCATTCTGCTTCTTTAAATCAGCTGCCTCTCCAGGCCACGCCCTCATACCCACAGTGCAATTCAGACTGCCTACTTAAGCAGCCTCAGCTCACTGTCATTCTCCATGCTGAGCTGTCAAGCAGCTCGTGCGGCAGCTGCGTGAAAATTTCCCCCACCTCCCCGGCCTCCTCCCTGTAGTTCTTAGTCCAGGGGTTATGGTATATTATTGTATTGTTTGCGATTAAGTAGATGAATTGTGTTGAATCATGTGTTGTGTTATTACTGTGTATGGTTGTTCATGGATTATTGTATCTTTGGCTCTGCTCAGGGGGGGTCGTTGACATCAGAGCTGTGTCTCGGTGCACAGATAATCGGAGATATCAAATGTGATATCAGACCTGCGTCTCGGTACGCAGATCATCTGATATCACATGAGCAGAGCCACAACGCCATACTAACATGCAATAGCTTTGCAATAAATGGTCTATGTGTGGTCAATCTGAGCTGAAGTGTCTCAATGAATCATCAGACTGTTGAGCGTGACTGGAAATAGCATAGCTCTGTCATGAGTGTTTTGTTTATCAATGGAAAAACGGAACACTAATACCAGGAGTTGCATAAGACATTCCCCCGTGTGTCTGCCTCTTCATCTCTCTCTCCCTCTCTCTCTCTGAGAGTTTTGACCTGAGATCAGATTCTAAAAATGTCGTCTACATCTTGACAGTTTTCTGAAAAAGCTATGTTTCAGTCAGTCGTTCTTCGGTTTTTCAAAAATAGCAGACCTACAAGCTCGTAGATGAGCTTGTAGATCTGCTATTCTTCAATAGCTAAAGCATAACATAATGCTAACACCAAAAGGCGTTCCCGCCCAAAATGGGTTAAAGGTTTCATGCCTGAAAACAGGCAAAACAGTGACATCTGCCTACAAATCCCATTGTCATATATGGGATTTGCAGGCTGTGACATCACAGTCAGCAGGAAAATCAGAGCACTTGTTTGAGCCAGAAAACCCCAGACCACAAAAAAATCTACTGAATGTTAAAAGTAAAAAGTTTTTTGGGTGCAATTGAGCTCAGAAAACATATACCGTACAAATAAATGCAAATTAATGTCATGAAACCTTGTATGTGGCAATCCCTGTGATGAAACAGGATGTGTTATTCTTCCTCCTCTGTTATTCCGTCCCTTTTGAAATCCTTATCAAGGACCTTATAATAGAGAGCTCAGGGACATGGAGAGAACCAGTACAGTACAATACAGTGTTATGTAGTCGGTAAGGACGTCATTGCAGACATTCAGACGTTCAGACAGCAATGCGCTTACATTGAATAGTGTCCAGGACATTGGATGAATGGCCTATCAGGCTATCACCAAGGGTCATAGACATAGAATATAAGCGGACAAGTTAAGTGCATAATTAAGTGCATTGCTTCTGGGTAGAGGTAAAGTGACAGCTTAGGGCCTGCATGTCTAGAATTATAACCATGTCTATAATTACTGGTAGTAAGTAAGCCTTGTTGAGCCATGAGGCCCATAGTGCGTCGCAGTCCCGCCCCCCCCACTGCCCTTGATGCTGAGTGCCAAGCAGGGAGGCACTGGGTCTTTGGTATGACCCGGCCGGGGATCGAACCCCTACCTCTTAGTCCAAGCAGGGAGGCACTGGGTCTTTGGTATGACCCCTACCTCCCAGTCCGAGGGCGGACACTCTAACCACTAAGGCCACTGAGCTGGCCATATTTACTGGTGACAGCTGTATATTATGGCTACCGTGCTCAAACGCAATGCAAATGGTAAGGTATGAATTGTTTGCATCTGAATATGTCACTATGTTGCAACCCACAGAATGAAAGAACTGCAGTAATACCTATAACAGGATTGTAACGGACACCGGGCGGAAAAGCTTTTATTTTAAAATGTCTTGCAGGAACACCGGAAGCACATGTCTGCCAATCATCAGTCTGACTTCACCATTATTCCAACAAACCTATTTTTACAGTAAAATTGTAGGTTATCATCCTTGTAACAAACCCCCGGAAATACAACTTGTTTTGTACTGGTAGCGGGACCATAAATGACTGAAGTCAGGCAAAATTGGAAAGGGGGCACATCTTTTTCTCTACTATATAAACGATTTGCCCCCTTTCCAATTTTACCTGACCTTTCATTCTGTCATTTATGGGCCCGCTACCAGTACAAAACAAGTTGTATTTCCAGTTGCAGCTGAATAGCTGGCCTTTCTGTCAACCCTGTCATTCAATGAAGCATCAATTTGACTTCAGATGTGAGCAGTGGATCTCACAATGGGACTATCACTACAAAACACTTTTAGATGTCTGCTTTTAGACAGTGGGAGACATGTATGCACCAACCTCAAAGTTACCTGCATATAGCAGTGAAGATATTTCTTTTGTCTTTTGCCTTTTTTTTCCTTTCTTTTAATTTTTTTTATAGAGGGATAGATGAAAGTAGGCCGACAGGAAATGGGGAGAGAGATGGGAGGGTGACACGCAGTAAAGGACGTCGGGATCTGCCAGACTGGATTACCAGTCAGCTAAGCCAGCCGCCCGGGCCTGCATATAGCGGTGTTCATTTAAATAACACAATATGCTGTAAAGCTTATCCTTGGTGGCCACAAAGTCTTCCAGACAGGTTAAATGAGGACATCTTGGATAAAATAAACATTTTGGGCAATTTCAGGTCTGTATTTACATGATGTGTGTGTGTGTGTGTGTGTGTGTGTGTGTGTGTGTGTGTGTGTGTGTGGCTGCGTGGGTGTGTTTGGATTTCATGTCTCCGAATCCCTACAGCTAATATATGCGTTGGCACTTGCAATTGCATTTTTGTCAAGTTAAGTTTTGTTGGACAACATATTGTTGCTGAGGGAGAGAGTCGCTCGGGTGGCGCAGTGGTAAAGCACCTTCCCACCACCACAGAGTCCACTGTGGCGAATCAAGCTTCGTCAAGAGTCTATATTATACAAACACAATAATTTTTTATTATTATTTTTACTATTACTATCTAAAACATGCCATAAAAACCCAATTGGACTCGAGATCAGACGTGTGAACACTGGGTACCAGTTCACGCGGGACCGCTAGCTGGAGTGCGTATCGTTTTGAAAGTCCGAAACGTACTGTGATGGCTAGTCTACGACTGATGATCTGAATCTCACATTGTCACTTTATTTAGCACTGTTAAATGAGGTCTGGTGGTCTCCAACTCCTTGAACTTATACCCTAATAGTAGGATTTAGTTATAGGACACTTTAAACATGGGCTTGGGCGACCATCAGAACCTCTTAAATTGACAAAATGATAAGCTTTTAACAATATTACAGGTTACTTTTGTCTGTATTTTGTTGTCGTTTGGTGTTAAGTGTCCTTGGTATTATGTATTTGTCGGGTGTATTGTGCTCCTTGGGAGTTCCGGTATTTATGTGTCTGTAGTAGTGCACCCTCTCCTGACCCTCCTACCGGTCAGATAATCAAAACATCTGAGTCAGATTGTTTTTTTTAACATGCTGATGTACTCAAAATAGTGACTCTTGACTCTGATAGATGTGTGTTGGCGTACCTTTGTGTTATTATAATGCATATTGCATAATGTTGTTGCTGTTAGGTCCACTTCAACGGCTGAATGCATTAGTCAGAAGGGGGTGTGTTTGAAAACATCAGTCACTGTGACACGTCCTGACTCTCCCGAACACTCTCGCCTGCTTTCTCCATAATAGGAAGTTGGGAACCCACATCGAGTGACCCCCCCCCCCCCACACACACACACACACACACACACACACACACACACACACACACACACACACACACACACACACACACACACACACACACACACACACCACCAGCTTGTGGAAAACACCTTCGTATGACAAAGCCTAAAGCAGTTGTCACAATCATACCCCTGTTGAGGCATTTCACGTCCTGAACCCAAAACCAAATGAATGGTAACACTTACCGAGACATCCACAGCTTCCAGTGAGGAGCCCCCACCGGGAGGTGAGTCAGTAGGACTCACCTACCAGTGGGGAGCCCCCACCGGGAGGACGTCAAGCCTCTGTGCTTCTCCCCCCACGCGCACACACACACACACACACACACACACACACACACACACACACACACACCCACACACACACACACACACACACACACACACACACACACATACACACACACACACACACACAGTTTTTTCTTTCTGTCCAGATACACAGCACACAGAGCACCATTTATAGTCCACAAGTTTCCTGCCGAAGAATTTGGGGACAGGAGTAGAGGTTGATGTATCAGCGAACAATGAAGGCCCAGATAAGGCTTGGCAGTGCAATGAATGCTCTGAATAGCTCAATCCTCCCAACATGCAAGGTGGACGTAGCTGAAATGAATCACATATTATCAGTTACAGTATCTATAGCGCGCGCGCGCACACACACACACACACACACACACACACACACACACACACACACACACACACACACACACACACACACACACACACACACACACACACACACACACACACACACACACACACACACACACACACACACACACACAGGCTGCCTCAACTTCTTCAGTTGAACTACTGCACAAGCATCAGGGGAAATGGATTTAGGTAAACTAACGCTACTTAGAAAGCAGATTTAGTTTAGTATAGTAACTGAATTGTAAAACATGAACAAATTGACAACCTAATACAAAATGAATGCAGCAAACAGCTTTGAAACGGAATCACATCCGACTAAAGTGGATTAGCGTTAGCGGAAAGTTGATTGCATAACGTGTATTACATTTCAAACAGTCGAAACTTGTGCCTAATGTGCCACTTTGCTCCAATACGTGGGACGTGACGTAATGCCCCATGCATCCACTGCATGCCTTTATATGATTATATCATTGAACACTGTGACATGTGGGCAAAGACTGACACACACACACACACACACACACACACACACACACACACACACACACACACACACACACACACACACACACACACACACACACACACACACACACACACACACACACACACACACACACAGATCCAAAAGCCCATGCTTCCAGTGACTGAGGGGGAGCCTGCCTTCGTGATTGCATAAGTCATCATCAATTATATAAAAGTAACAATGTAAGCATAACAAGCGCACAGCGTTAACATGGGTCAAGTTGCACAAACAGTGCTGGGAGCATACACATGCACACACGCATGCACTCTCACACTCACACACAAACATTGCCACATTTGTGAAGTTCCATGTATTACTGCTAGTGTACTGTGTTACCAAAAACATTATGAAACATGCAAGATGTGCAACTGTAACACTAAGGTGTCTATAAGCCCTAGACTTGTCTGCTCATCTCGTCATGTTTCAGTTCTGACTACTCGTGCAGTGTGAACTAGATACCATAATTATTCTCAATGTCAACTCTGAAATCTCAATTCATACCAACTGATCAACTCCAAAGCAAAGCTATAGCCAAATAAGTTGTGTGTTTTGTTTTGTTTTGTTGCGGGATGCATTGCAGAGGCTCCAGTTTGGTGACAAGCTAGCTTGCCAGATTCTGTGAGTGAAACAAGCGACCAGGTCTATGAAAACAAGCCCAAAAGAAGCAACCAGTTTAAAGTAGAAATGACTCATTCTGCAGAATGTCCCATTTAAAGTTTTGAAATGTATTTTTAAAAAAAAGTAATGGTTGAAATGTACATATAGGGTTAATCTACACTATTTGCCTCTGAGATGTAGTGGAGTACAAGTGAAAGTATTGGAAATAGTACAGTACAAATGCCTCAAAATTGTACTTAAGTAAATGTACTTAATTACTTTCCACCACTGGCTCCAAGTTTCCAACCACAGACACATGGACAGCACTCTCTCCACTCATCATGTCACCATGACCTGGGAGTAAAATGGGATTTATTGCCGGGCCAGTTGGGGCTTGAGCCCATCAACGTTATGAAGGACTATTCTGAAGTGCTTATTTCATTCATGGCTCATTTGGAGGATAATGTGCAAGCTATTCTTACCTTGTTACCCTTTTAATTTATTTTTACTAAATGTGCACTGAATAATGTGAATATATGTTTGAAAACAAAATAATGAAATAGCTTCAATGCTATCTGCTCTATTCTAAGGGCGAACATTTGGCAAAATAGCAGATCTCCAAGCTCTCCATGTGTTGTATTGTGATGTGCTGTGAGCTTGTATGTATATAGATGTTCTATTTTCAGCTAAGATATTTGGTCTAGAGGAATTCTGTAGTGCACATCAGTCTGGTATGCACCACGGTGCCTCAGAGGATCAGACTTCACGTATACTGTCTGCATGTTGATGTACTGATAAAAGAGTCCTGTATTCAAAATATACTTGTGCAGAATGTCAAATTTCAAGTTAATACATTCATAAAAGATCTACAAGCTCACACATTGTGAGTTCAATATTTGCCTCTGAGATGTAGAAGCAAAAGTATGGCAATACTCCGGTAAAGTAAAAATACCTCAACATTTTACTCCAGTACAGTATTTGACTAAATGTACTTGTACTTTACACCACTGGCTGTTCTTTCTGTCTGACATAAAACCACTTCCGATCACTGAACAATGCCCCAAATAAACTGTTCAATATAGGAAGCATAGCATGCTCTCAGCCTAGCTGTATCTGTCCTTGTTATGTTGGGCGAAGGCTCCATCAGTCAGCGCTGGCATATGTCTCATTGGCCAACGTGTTCCAGCAAACGCAGCGGCACATTAATCACAGCATGCCATGTACTGGAGGAGCATGTGCGTGTGACTGGGTATACATGTACTATCTGATAGGCCTGAACGGTGCAGTGAGTTAGACAAACAGACAAGCTGGCAGCGCTTGCTAATGTTGGCGCCGTAAAGGAGCACTATTAAAATTAATAATGTGATAAATGCGGCGTGGCTGCCTCTCCTCAGTCTAGTCAGGGTTACACGGCATGGCAAGGTGCCAATGCAACAGTGACCCAGGTCAGCTGGATGACTTCCAGGGCCATTAAACTGCCTGCTATTTGTTTTAGAAATAGTTTTACCTCAGGCAAAATCAGCTTTAAGATTTCCAAGACCCAGGCAGAGTACAGGCACAGATACTGTCAAGAACAGAGAGCTACAAAGGTGTCTTTTTGTAGTTTCTCAGTGACTCACTGCAGATTTCCAATGGAATTCTTGCATTGGGTTTTGGATAGATGAATAGAATAAGCTCTGTAGCAACTGTAGGAACCCACTTCTGGGTTTCAGGACAACACATTTTTTCCTCCAATAGCATGAAAAACAAAATATAATAATAATCTCTCTTTCTTTATTCTTCATAAACTTTATAATCAACATATTGTTAAAAGAATAAACAATACTAGGTTAACCAGGAACAAAACAGAAAACAGAAAATTAGCCAGTTGCATAAAATTGCTGCAATTGTTGTAGTATACCGGTAGTTGCAATATAACATTGATATGTTTAACATATTTGGCTCTAAAAGTAAAATAGAGTAGGCCTACAATAATAATGTACATTTACAAATGATGCAAATGAGCCCCCATCAAAAGTGTAATGGTAATCTAATCCAGGGGGTCGCAACCCCTCGGGGGGGGGTCCCGAAATTATTTTGGGGGGTACTCAGGTGTAGATTCTTCTGCACACATTTCATTCAACTCAACTGTATTCAATGCTTTCACATTGCAGTGATCCGTATCCGAGTACACTTCAATCGGTCAATTCACACTACCACAACATCTGCCAAGTGGTCCCATAATGTGAATCTGCCCTAATCTTCTCCAGTGAATTTATGGACAGTACAAAGTTTAATAATCGTAAACAGATAATGACTGATGGCTGTGTAATTGTACATGAGACACAGTGTACTTGTACTGCCTGAACTGTAGCATACTTTATAGTTAGGCTACGAGAGACATCTCAGACAGAAAGGTAGTGAGCATACCAAACAACAGTCGCAACTTAGGTATGTTTCACTAAGACTGGAGCGTTTAAAGGGATAGTTCACCCCCAAAATTACTTTTTTTCCCCTCTATCAATTACTCCATGGAGCCTTGGATTTATAAAGATCTTCTACAGCAGAAGTGGTTCTCAAAATGTTCAGGTCGAGACCCAAAAGGCAGATTTTGCCTGGGACCCAAACAAGTGAAAATAGCAGATCATCGTGATTGTGTGCACATCATCTTAATTATTATTATTATTTATTTGTATTATTATTTATTTATCTGGACTCTCTACCTAACACAAAGTATAAAATAAGAAAAATAAAACGACTTTACTGTAATACCAAAAGGACAAAGGCAGCAGCCAGGCAGGACTGAGTGGTTACATAAGAACAGACAAAAACCTCATCACATATTGCACTTGAAGGTTTAAGGTTCTCGATTTCTTGAGGTGTTAAACCCATTTACTGCGTCTGGAGAGGCTGAAAGCCATTGAAGACGTCAAAGCAAACACAATGGGAGCAGGGAGAGATGCCTGGTATTGCATAAGACCGACATACATGGCGATGTTATGCTCTCGCATGCACGCACGCACGCACACACACACACACACGCACCCACACGCATGCACACACAAGCATGCACGCACGCACCCACACACACGCATGCACACACAAGCATGCACACACGCAGTCGCACAAACAAGCATGCACGCACAACCCGGTCCTGCAGACTCCCGATCAGTTATCTTGTGCAATGCACCGAAAAAAGTGGACAAAACACAGGACAAAACAGGACCAAGGCAAATGGTAAATGGTCCATTTATATAGCGCTTATCCAAAACGCTTTACATAGATTTGTACACATTACACATTCATACACCGATGGTGGAGGAAACCATGCAAGGCACCAAACTGAACATCTGGAGCAATTAGGGGTTCAGAGTCTTGCTCATGGACACTTGGACAATAACTGCCGGGATGGAACTGGGAATGGTTGCCATCTGGCCACTCTACCCCTGATCAGCTGACCCCTGATCAGCCACTCTACCAGCCACTCTACCCCTGATCAGCTGACCCCTGATCAGCCACTCTACCGGCCACTCTACCCCTGATCAGCTGACCCCTGATCAGCCACTCTACCGGCCACTCTACCCCTGATCAGCTGACCCCTGATCAGCCAATCTACCGGCCACTCTACCCCTGATCAGCTGACCCCTGATCAGCCACTCTACCCCTGATCAGCTGACCCCTGATCAGCCAATCTACCGGCCACTCTACCCCTGATCAGCTGACCCCTGATCAGCCACTCTACCCCTGATCAGCTGACCCCTGATCAGCCACTCTACCCCTGATCAGCTGACCCCTGATCAGCCACTCTACCCCTGATCAGCTGACCCCTGATCAGCCACTCTACCGGCCACTCTACCCCTGATCAGCTGCCTTCCCCTCTGCTTTAACCCTTCTATTATTTATATTGTATTTGATTCATTTATTTGATTCATTAGCAGGCATTTTCTCACAAGGCATCGCATCGTGAGGTAATGTCAGCGAAATACAAGAAAATGATCAGCTATCTGTACTTATGTATGTGGTTAAATATGCGCATATGCCGGAGCCACATGACATGAGATAATGAAACAAAACGCAGGCAAATGGTATTTAAACAACAGATTTAGAGGAGATGCACACTGCATTCCACCATCAATGGGAATTAATAATAATGTGATATCGGGGGAAACAAAATAACTCTGCTCACCAAAACATCACCTGGAGACTAGAGTGGTCCAAAACTTTTCCTCTCCATTTTTGGTGTGTGTGTGTGTGTGTGTGTGTGTGTGTGTGTGTGTGTGTGTGTGAGACCTGGTGAACTCCATCGCTGGCAGTGTAGACAGACTGTAGTTGTTTGAGGTGGTCTCTGGTGTGGCTCAGACATCGTAGCATCTCAAACACTCTCTCTATTGTAGAGTGGACCCCCTCCATGGTCAGCTCCTCTGGACTCACACAACCTACAAACATGCACACACACACACACACACACACACACACACACACACACACACACACACACACACACACACACACACACACACACACACACACACACACACACACACACACACACACACACACACACACACACACACACACGATACATTGTGATTAAGCAATAATCTAACAGCGACCACTCTTGCGTGATCAGAATTGGTGTTTTTCAATTATCAATTTCTCTGCATTATTACAATTACAATTATTACAATTACAATTATTATAATGATTAATGAATGAGCATCTGTCCGATTGTCATAAAACAGATTACATATGTATAACATATATCTCGCATGTGATGCATTGTGAGCTTGAAGATCTACTCTTGAATGCATGATATACGTAAGTATAAAATATGGTGTAGAGGGCTGAGGGACATGGTGGTGAGGGGAATGGTGATAAAGTATAAAATATGGTGTAGAGGGCTGAGGGACATGGTGGTGAGGGACATGGTGGTGAGGGGAATGGTGATAGCAGCCTTCTACATTCCCTCTCATTGGCTCCAACCGCTGACAATCTAAGGCACTGCCGAGAAGCTGCACACACTGCGGCCTCTGCACTTTTTAGCATCAAGTGTTTGTGTTTGAGGACTGTAGGCAGAGTCAGAGTTTGTGTAGACCTTAGACAGAGCAGTAGTGTTTGAGGACTGTAGGCAGAGTCAGAGTTTGTGTAGACCTTAGACAGAGCAGTAGTGTTTGAGGACTGTAGGCAGAGTCAGAGTTTGTGTAGACCTTAGACAGAGCAGTAGTGTTTGAGGACTGTAGGCAGAGTCAGAGTTTGTGTATAGACCTTAGACAGAGCAGTAGTGTTTGAGGACTGTAGGCAGAGTCAGAGTTTGTGTAGACCGCTTAGAGTCTAAGCGGTCTACAGCAGGGGTAGACCGCAGGGTAGACAGAGCAGGAGTGCTCTATATATACTGTGAGGACTTGTTTCCCAGAGAGGGACAGAGACTTTTAGTTGTTTTTTCTTCTGATAAATGCCCTGGTCACTTAGTTGATAAATGCCCTGGTCACTTACAGTAGTTGATAAATGCCCTGGTCACTTAGTTGATAAATACCCTGGTCACTTAGTTGATAAATGCCCTGGTCACTTACAGTAGTTGATAAATGCCCTGGTCACTTAGTTGATAAATGCCCTGGTCACTTAGTTGATAAATACCCTGGTCACTTAGTTGATAAATGCCCTGGTCACTTACAGTAGTTGATAAATGCCCTGGTCACTTAGTTGATAAATGCCCTGGTCACTTAGTTGATAAATGCCCTGGTCACTTAGTTGATAAATACCCTGGTCACTTAGTTGATAAATACCCTGGTCACTTAGTTGATAAATGCCCTGGTCACTTAGTTGATAAATACCCTGGTCACTTAGTTGATAAATACCCTGGTCACTTAGTTGATAAATGCCCTGGTCACTTAGTTGATAAATACCCTGGTCACTTAGTTGATAAATACCCTGGTCACTTAGTTGATAAATGCCCTGGTCACTTAGTTGATAAATGCCCTGGTCACAAATGCCCTGGTCACTTAGTTGCCAGAATAGGGAATTCAACAACCTGTCTTTATGTTTGTCACTACAGCCACAATGCTGCCTACTGCCCGAGCCTGTTACAAGGGCGTAGGCTAAAGAAAGTGCAACACTCTCAATGTGATTCTTTCTTTGCGGGTTCTCTTCCTGTAAATGCAATGTTGACAGCTTGCACACAAAAGAATTATGCCACCCACTCTTTTCCACCTGTAATCATGTGACAATAAAGTATAGGCTATACATAGCAATCTTGAGCAAGGACAATGGTTGACACTTGACACATGCACTGAAATATTCACGTTCGCACAAAAATGGGCAGAGATGAAACATGTGTTCTTGTTTGGCAGGTAATTATCTTGGCTGGGTGTATATTCAAGCCAGTGATGATGTTCGGGGGCTTTCCAGAAGAGAAACTTGCTGTCTAATCAAAATGCTTTACAGAAGTGCCGAGGGTAGCAAAGATCTGCCTGTAGGAAAAAGCGGGGGAAAGAAATGACAGAGAATATAGCGGAGAGAAACAGTGAGGGTAGAAGAGAGCGAGAAAGAGACAGAGAGGGGGGGGGGGGGGATAGAGGGGTTGAGTGAGATAAAGGGAGAAATAGTGTGAGAAAGAGAAAGTGATGAGAGAAAGGAGTCAAAGAAACCAAGCATGAGGGAGTGTGGCAGAGTGAAACAGATGGAAATGGAGAAAGAGCCGTCCTATTATATGAATCATATGGCAATTCTGCATTTAGGCCTGCACGTATGCGCGCACACACACACACACACACACACACACACACACACACACACACACACACACACACACACACACACACACACACACACACACACACACACACACACACACACACACACACACACAGAACAGATAAAGAGAGAGTGAATGAAGGAGAAAATAGTAGTATAGGGGTGGTTGGAGGCTGGTACCTGTACCAGCAGTTTCATGTGGAATGTGGTCGTTACAGACTAACGAGCAGGTCAGTGTATTAAAGCCCATGGGAGGAGGCTGCATCAGCACAGCTGCACCTGGGAATGCTACAACAACACAGCACTACAACACTCCCCCCACTGTGCCACATCACCGCTGCCAAACAGCACACTGGCAACCTGCCGTGCCTATTTTGGGAAGGTCAGTAAAGGTGAATTGTATTCCTTTGATCAAACTAAAAATGTTATACTTTTCTTTTTTTTCTTTTTCTTTTTTTGAAAACGCTCAAAGATTTTCACCATTCGTGAAAAAGCAACGCTGTGGGTTGCGAGCTTGTAGATTGGATTTTCGGGGGAGCATGACGGAGTAGGCATTACATAATAGCCGCAGGGGGGCTAGTGGACAGATGCACGTTTTAAAGGACATCGCAATCAGCTCTGAATCAGCAGCTGAGGGGGAGTGGAAGAGACCATTTCCTCCTCTCAGACCCCGAGGCCGTTGGTCCTGATAAGCCAGCTAATTCTACTGCTAACAGATGCTGTCTGTCACCTAATAGTCACTTCTGTGTTGACCATATGGTCCTCAGATAGAAGCATGAGTCTGGCACACCTTTCGTGGCCTGTGTGAAAAAGGCAACCAGGTTTGTTCGCCTCTCTCAGAATATCTTTGGTGGAATGACGAGTTTCCACAGCAAACCATAAATGGCTAAATTAAACTCTCATATTTCAAACTTATGTAAGATGCGGTTTGACACCCCCCCACCCACATCCCCTATTCCTCCAGTACTATAGCTGCTTTGAGGGTGAATGCAAAGACAGATGTAAGTGTGTATCTGTGTGTGTGTGTGTGTGTGTGTGTGTGTGTGTGTGTGTGTGTGTGTGTGTGTGTGTCTATGCCAGCATTTGTGTGTTCCTGGCTCTGGCTGTGCGCACAAGCTAAAAACACTCACATTAAGGGAGAAATGTCTGCCATGGAAATCGCTCTTCCTCATGTACAATTGAGTTAGTGCTGGGAGTTTAGAAACCATTTTAACTGCTTTCAACCTGGTGTCACTATTTTCAGCATGTCAGTATTGTCCAAACAGTTTCTAAATAGTGAAAATAGCTGCTCTACAAATGTACTTGTGAACTCGTAGATCGTTGTCATATAGGGATAGGAGTGTAACGATATAGTAACTGCATCGGTAAATCTATTTTAATTTCAACAATCGAAGTATATTGATATATAAACAGCGACATATCAATCGTATCATTTGACTTTGTGAGTATACAGTAGGACTTAAGTGGGTAACTCCAGTGCCATCTGTGGAGCTGCACATCTAACTTCATCACAAACTGTAGCACCTTCAAGCACCTCAAAGTGTGCTATTATCAATGCACACACTGTCATTTTCCTTCGTACTATTGCTGATTATTCTTCATATTCTTTTTAATGCTGCTACAATGTCGAGGATCCAAAATCTGAGAAGAATTTTACTCTCACTATATGTCCTCATACATAGAGGGTATGCTGCACGTGACATCATCATCATACCCGAAGTTATGCGACAACGCCTAATGAGTGGCAAAAACGACTTTCTTGCCTTGTCAGCCCATAATCCATACAGAAAATACTTGCATTGCATTAAACGATGTTAAGCGACGTTAAACTCACTTTGCCACTCACTTTATGCATGCGCATATACCTCTCTAAACTGAATCTGGAATCATGTTCTTCACCCTCTGCTGTTATTGGCTGCTCGGTGTTGGCACACGGAACACTGTCTGTCTGTCAAGTCAACGCAATGCGAGATAACGGGCGCACAAAGCAGCAGCTTGACTCTGTCAGGTGCTAATCTGGGTTATAAATCTGTGTTTCCTACAGAAGAGCGTATCAAATGTGCGCCCGCCGTGCTGTTTGGAATGGCTTCCTTCAGGAATGCACAGCGCTTGTGGTTTGCTCTCCTGTGTCTTGTAGGTGGAGGACGACGACTCGCAGGACAACACCACCAGCAGGGCTGTGTGGCGGAGCGGAGCGTGACGCCTGGCCCGGATGTGGGCCTTATCGCCACACGCACGCACGTATGCACGCATGGCGTAGGCGCGCACACACACACACACACACACACACACACACACACACACACACACACACACACACACACACACACACACACACACACACACACACACACACAGCTCTATGGAGGGTCTGCAGAGGAGAAA
>NC_137869.1:20569932-20584932 GCF_963924005.1 Protomyctophum bolini | reverse complement strand
GGTCATGTATACAAAATGTACTTCAAGTCATACTGTGTCACATTCATTTCAGCAGTCTCTCGTAGCTCCGTTGTTAATACAGTGTTCATTTTATCCAATGAGGATAGAGAACTCGTACAGGATACAGATTAAACGAATTAAATTGGAACTGATGACAAAAGAGTGCCATTGTTTCTTATACAGTCCAAAGAGGTAACTTATAGAATGACATTTCATGATGTAAGTCAATGGGGCTCAGATACACTGATGACACACATACAGTCCAAGATCCACGGAATGATACTGTATGTTGTTCCCATGCATGTGAATCATTAGAATCTAAAGATACATGGATGGATTTGTTTAGCTAGCATTCAGAAAGCTTAGAAGGGAGGGAGACAAAATAGGACAAAAGGCTCCACTGGTATTTTCCATAAGGCCACAGCATCTGTGGTGGCTGTTTATTTACACCCGGGGCCCGTGGCCGAATGAAGTGGTTCTCAACCCCCAAAATAATCATACCCCCCCCCAAAAAAAAAGAAATCCCATTTGAATGTGATTGCCTTGACAAGCACTTGGAATTGTAGGAGTTGAGTTGACATTTTGTTTGACTCGGTCCCACAGATAAATATTGTGAAAATAGCAGATCTACAAGGCATTGTGAGCTTGTAGATCGGCAATTTTCTTTATGTTGATTACTTTTGATGCAGCAATGGTCTTTTTTCTTTTCTTTTCCCCCCCGAAATTGTCACTTTCTTGTCACCTGGGGATGCCTGCAAAAAATAACAAAGTGCCATGGAAGAGAGTGAGAGAGAGAGAGAGAGAGAGAGAGAGAGAGAGAGAGAGAGAGAGAGAGAAACTAACAGTAAGTGAGTAGCCTACATGTGAGACTGTGTAACTAAGCAGTGTACATCTCCATTTGGTGACTCAGGGCCACAGCGTTCTTGTCTCGCACCAAACAAGCCCTGAGTTAAGGAGCGCTGGCTAAGGAACATCGAATTACACAAACAACGGACGGTGCAATGGGTGCATGCTGCCTATAAAACACACAGCCAACATTACGGTTTCCACCGTGCCTTGCATACTTTCCTCCACTGTCTGTGTGTGTGAATGGGTGAATGTAATGCACACTGTAAAGTGCTTTGAATAAAGACGCTACTTTATACTGTATACAGTATATGGATGCTATGGGGTTCAAGGCAGAAATTATAAGTGATCTCTGAAACTTGATAAAGAGAAGAGAGGAGGGAAGTGGAGTCAGTGTGTCCCCCGTAACCTGCATTACAGTAATGCTGTTTGCATGGCAACAGTGTTGATGCCGAGGTAGCGGGGTGCGAAGGCTTCCGACAGCTCCGCTAATGACAACTGTTCCGTGATAATGGATTTGACACCACGCTGAACCCTGGTCAGCACTCTGCAGCACACATAAATGGGTCAAAGCACAGTTATGAAAGGAATACTGTGAGAAATATACTAAACCTTCTGGACTTTGTTAAGCTGGACCGGATGTGTGCTTTTAATTTGTCTGTGCCAAGTCTCCTAAAATTGCTAACCCTAAAGGTGACTCCAGAGTCCAGACCCGTCAAAGACTACTTAAAACTCTCATATTGCAACAGACTAGCATTTTTTATCTGCACAAAGACAGTCTGCCGACGAAAGATTATTTTCCATAGTCTTGCTTTGGAGTTGATTTGGAGACTGGAGTTGATTGATTAGTATTACATATATTAATTGAGAGTTGATATTGAGAATATGGTATCTAGTTCACACACTACACCAGTAGTCAGCCCTGAAACATGACGAGCAGACTAGAAGTCCACTTTACAGTGGAGTAATTTACCCCCCTCATCGCTCCCGACATCGGCAACCGACCGGACATGTTCGGTTCTTCATCAACGGGTTCCGACACGTCGATAAGGCGCTAGGGACGGCAAGCGACGGGAGCTTCTCGTCGGGGAGACTCCTGCGGACAGTCTCGCGACTGGAGACAGCCGATCGTCGGGGCAGTGTGGACCTGGCTTTACCCTACAAGCTTGTAGATCTGATATTTTTGGCAAATTTCCCCTCCTGGATTATTTTGGGGTTCAAATGGTTGACTCACCTCGGTTGCAGAAAACCTTCAGAAGTGCTGTATGGCAGAGGTTAAAGATGCGCACCGAGTAAAAGTAACAATACCTCAGTCTGTCCTGCGGTCAAAATCTTACTCAAAGGGGAATACCACTCATTTTCAACATTTTACTATGTCATTAATATACCTTAAAGTTGTAATAAAAAAGTCCCCATTGTTGCCTAGAACTGGAGATCTGTTACTGATTTTTTTCAGACCTCCAGTTCTAGGCAACACAGTATGTGTATTATTTATTTATTTAACAACTCTAAGCTATATTAATGACATAGTAAAATGTTGAAAATGAGTGGTATTCACCTTTAAGTCAAAGTACAAAAGTATTAACATAAAGAAATGCACTTAAAGTAGCAAGAGTTAAAGTATGCAGAACAGTACACTACAGTACAGTACTTGAGTAAATGGACTCTGTTACGTGCCACCACTGCCATATGGAAACAACAGTCACATACAGTACACACAGCCAATGTGTGTTGTCCGCCCTGTCCTGGATTTGAGCGGTAATTATGTCTATACATGAAACATAATATTAGTGGCAGTCACTAGAGTGCTACAGTTATACAGTCCTCGGCAGCAGTGTGCCAACTTGGAAAAAAGTAGGTGAGAAGATTCCATTCCACGAAACCAGGGGGTCCATAAACATTTCCATTTAAGGAAGGACCCTAAAATAGCAGTGGTCTCTGGGCTGCGCCCCCCCCCCCTCGATTGTGAAATGTCTTATTATTCATTTTTAAATAATCACATGCCCAAAATAGGGAAATATGGGGCTCCATCTTGGGCCACCCTTATCCCTAAACTTACGTAATTTTTTTTACTGTTTTGAAAATCATTTTAAAATAGTTCAACTAGCCGAAAATAGTTCAACTCCCCCTGCCACCTGTGGCCCCCATTTTGCGCCGTAAATCTATTTTGTTATGCAAGTTTGTAGGATGAGTCTGGTACGCGAGAGCCCAGGGAAAACAATAGCGTTCCGCCACCAATCACCTGGTCTGAGCAGAGTATAATAACAACACTCTAATGACTGGAGATCTAATCGGTCTCAGGGTGGCTCACTTCACACACACACACCATGAGACCTGCTGCTAATCCACCACAGCATCTCTAGTACCTCTCCGTTTCCTTCTCACGGCTCCGGCAACCAGAAATGGATCAGTGCTCAATACATAAACCTGCTGTCCGTCGCAGCCCTTTCTACTATACGGCAGAACCTACACTTACACTGTCTACAACGTCATTTCATAACCATGTGTAATGAAATTATAGCTGTCATACATTTACACTGATTGCTCCATCACCTCTCTTATGCTGTGTAATGTGTTGGCATGCTGTTGCCATGCCTTAACTTACAATAAAGGATTTTTTCACCTCACTGGAACAGAGTGCCTTGGATACTCTTCTTTATTGTCATGATTTAACCTCTCCAACGAGCAAACAAAGGACCACGGCAGTGCTCTCTTCAAACAAAGGACCACGGCAGTGCTCTCTTCAAACAAAGGACCACGGCAGTGCTCTCTTCCTCTATTCAACAATTGGACTTTTGATTGATAGAATACTTTGTTAACATGTTTCATAACCGTATGGCAGTACAGTAGCACGCACTCGCAGCACTTGCCGTATCCTTGACGACTATGCAGTCTTATGCAATGGTTATTGCTAGACAGATTGCCAGTTGAATTTGTTTTCCTGGCAGTTTATAATAGCTTCAATTTACATAATATTTATTTATTACAATGTTTAGACTGAAGACGGTTTACCCGTCCTAGATTACTGAGGCACTACAATGTCTCTATGCATCTGATGTACAGTATTACCTCGTGTTTACCTTGCTTACTGTAAATCGCTCTAGATTAAGAGCATCTGGTGCTAAATGCCTATAAGTTGCATTGTAAATTGTAATTGTACAGTCAAGAAAACTCAGCTAAAAAGATGACACAAAAAGCCCCGAGAGTCTCGTTGCCATTGTGGTGCAAACGGAAGCAGAACCAAGGTCTCTCCTTGCATGGGAAACCAAACACCAAGGTTTACCCTGACAATACACTCTCATACGTCCTTGGAATTAAAAGCAGTAAAATCAGACATTGTCGTCATCAGTCTGATGGTGAAAACAAATGTTCTTTTCTTCAGTCAACGCTGAGAAAAGCCTATTGGGTTGAAACGCGTCCACTGCTCTGTCTGTGCATGGAGAGAATTTACTGTATTGTGTGCTGGCTGCTTTCTCAGTCTCATGACATTGTTGTCTCAGTCTCATGCACTTTGCAGTGCCTCCTCTTAGTTCAGTGGGCGCAATAACATGTCTGCAATTACTCCTTATAATAAACAGTTTGTCGCCCGGCACCAAAACACTGGGTAATGGATGTGCACGTTACTGTACGTCGTCGTCTTACGCTGTAACCATATTGAAGTTGTGCTGTTCTGGCGCATCCCGGTCAACAGACGTATATGGTGTTAAAAAGTGGTTCAAAGCACACATGCAGAAGCATGCACACTGACTCACAGTCTCACACGCAGCCCCCATGCCCCCTCATTCAGTTGAAAGCTCCAGGCTCTTGTGGTTGTTACGTAAGACCACCCCTGGAACACAGTGACAGCCTGGGGTAACTGTCTGGAGGACATGGAACACAGTGACAGGCTGGGGTCAACTGTCTAGAGGACATGGAACACAGTGACAGCCTGGGGTCAACTGTCTGGAGGACATGGAACACAGTGACAGCCTGGGGTCAACTGTCTGGAGGACATGGAACACAGTGACAGCCTGGGGTCAACTGTCTGGAGGACATGGAACACAGTGACAGCCTGGGGTCAACTGTCTAGAGGACATGGAACACAGTGACAGCCTGGGGTCAACTGTCTAGAGGACATGGAACACAGTGACAGCCTGGGGTCAACTGTCTAGAGGACATGGAACACAGTGACAGCCTGGGGTAACTGTCTAGAGGACATGGAACACAGTGATAGCCTGGGGTCAACTGTCTAGAGGACATGGAACACAGTGACAGCCTGGGGTCAACTGTCTAGAGGACATGGAACACAGTGACAGCCTGGGGTCAACTGTCTAGAGGACATGCAACACAGTGACAGCCTGGGGTCAACTGTCTAGAGGACATGGAACACAGTGACAGCCTGGGGTCAACTGTCTGGAGGACATGCAGGGGGTTTAGTCTGAGATGGGAGGTAATGGAACCAGGCCTGGATGGACGACACAGGAAGACTAATGGAACACAGACAGAGAGAGAGGGGGGGGGGGAGAGGCAGGGAGAGAGAGAGAGAGAGAGAGAGAGAGAGAGAGAGAGAGAGAGAGAGAGAGAGAGAGAGAGAGAGAGAGAGAGAGAGAGGAAAGGATGAGAGGGGTAGAGAGAGAGGAGGTAGACAGGGAGAGAGAGAGACAGAGAGAGAGTGAGGGGGGGGGGGGTCTGGCTCCAGTTAGAGACTGTGTGTGAGAGAGAGGGACTACTCCTGTGGGAGTGTTTACATAAACTACTACCACTCTCACTGTCCCATCATAGATTGCACATACACGCACGCACACGCACACGCACACGCAGTATGAGTCAGTGAGTCATTGGCTTGTCAGGAAGCCTAATTTACTCTGATTTTGAAGTGTTCAATTCAAAATGTGATATTTGGTGGCACGGCACATTGCGTGACGGAGCATGGATTACGCCGGGGCTCACACGCCTTTGGGCGTCTGTCAGCGTAGCGTCATCTCCAACGCAGGGAATGTTCTCTTTTTAATCAATGAAGGGTGCTCCACTACCGACGGTTGCGTTTGGACGGCGTCACCAAGTCACCTCGGTTCATTGTTTTACGTCAAAACGCAACACGACGCAACACACTCAGTGGAGCCCCGGTGTTAGGCTTTAGAATGAGATGCTGGTGATATCATCATCATCATCATCATCATCAGACAGATGCTTATCTCTATAATGAAGTCACTTGACAACATCCATCAGTGTATGCCGTGTTCAGCACGGTGCATCGGCTGGTCAATAGGCTTTATCTCTGTCTTCCTCTCACACACTCTATCTCTCTCCCTTCCTCTCTCACCCACTCTCTGTCTCTCTCCCTCTCCCCCTTCCTCTCTCACCTGCACTCTCTGTCTCTCTCCCTCTCCCCCTTCCTTCACTTTTCCAGACAAACTCACTCACAGACAAGATGGATAACTTGAAATTTTCAAAGTATATCCTTTTACTGTGTCAAAGAAATATGAGCATATAGTTGTGTGCCAGTGTTGTGCACCGCAACTAGCAGATCTACAAGCTCACAATGCACAGATAAATATAAACGAGGCCTAACTCTGACCCCAACTCCTCAACGTAAACTGTGTCCCCAATCACAATCTTTTCCATGTTGTAAGCCTAACTCAATCATTTTAAAACATCCATTCTCTTGTGAGGACAAATAAAAACGCTCTTCATATTAAATGTATTTCCATCAAATTCTGCTATACTTGTGGGGACATTTGGCCCTCACAAATATGGTAAAAAAGCACACGCACGCGCGCACACGCACACACGCGCACCCCGACCCCATAGTTGTTGTGGACTCTTTTGACTGTTAGGTTAAGTTAGGTTAAGGATATTAAAGTCTTTGGTTTCCAGTGTACACAGAACTTTGTAGTCCCTTATCCTAAGCTGTGCTAATGCTCTTTGATATAGTTCCTCATGATCACTCTTTTATGACTCTCTGCCATCCATCATTAGCTACACTTCCAGTCGAGCTCACTTTCACTTTGATATTTCCTAATTTGCGTGTGGCGCGTGTTTACGAGCGTGCGTCTTTGAGGGAAGACGGCTGGGAAAGGAGTGTGCACGAATGGGAGCGTGTGTAAAGATAATCAATCGCGGTGCTTCTAACAGTTACATGGTACGCCGGCCAGAGCTGGCAAAGGTGATGGGAACCGCACTGAGTCAAGATAAAGACTTGATTAAAGCTCCACACGCCATACAACGAGGGAGAGAGTTAGGGAGAGAGACAGAGAGGGGAGAGAGACAGAGGGAGAGAGTTAGGGAGAGAGACAGAGAGGGGAGAGAGGGAGAGGGAGAGAGACAGAGGGAGAGAGTTAGGGAGAGAGACAGAGGGAGAGAGTTAGGGAGAGAGACAGAGGGAGAGAGTTAGGGAGAGAAACAGAGGGAGAGAGTTAGGGAGAGAGACAGAGAGGGGAGAGAGACAGAGGGAGAGAATTAGGGAGAGAGACAGAGAGGGAAGAGAGACAGAGAGGGGAGAGAGACAGAGGGAGAGACATGAGGGAAGAGAGACAGAGAGGGGAGAGAGACAGAGGGAGAGGGGGGAGGGAGAGGGGGAGGGAGAAGCCTGGAAACCAGACAAATCTGCCATTGCAAAGCCTGGTTTCGATGGGCGCTGATGGGACGCTTGTTTTACAGCACCTGGTTACAACTTACTATGGGTCAGGGTTATAGAACCTCACAAAAACTATGCCTAAACCTAATCCTAACCTGTAAAACAAGCGCCCCCTCAGCGACCATCGACACCCAGGCTCTGGAAAAAAGACTCTAACCGGTTCCACACAGAGATCCCAGACTAATCTACACAATGATATTAGTCTGGCCATGGCAGGCTATAGAGGGAGAGAGAAGGAAGGAAACCAGACAGACAGACAGACAGCAGCTTGGAAGCATGCGGTCAGTCTGCTGCTTCTCTTGGAACAAACAATACAATACCTATAAATAACTAATTCTATATGTATTGGTCTGACCATACATTACATGACCATACATTAAGCAGGGGCAGCATGCGGCCCACAGGCCACCGGTTGAGTAGCCCTGGTGTAAAGTCAATATAATGTGACTGAGTTGAGCCGAGCGTCTAAACATGTGTATATAGTGTTGAAACATGACACACACACACACACACACACACACACACACACACACACACACACACACACACACACACACACACACACACACACACACACACACACACACACACACACACACACACACACACACACACACACACACACAACATTTTATTCTTTCTTTCAGAAGGCTGATGTAACAATGGAAATGTGTGCTGTCACCTCAGACATCAATGTTCATGTCTGAGGTGACAGAACACATTTCCATTGTATCCAAGATGTATGTGTTCACATACATCTTGCCTTATGTAACAATTCTCTTTTGACACGATTACACAACTCTATATAGTAATAGTATGGGGGCGAAACGGACAGTGTGTGCCTCGTCGTCGAAGGTCTGGTCCAGGTTTTTGCCACAAAGTATAGCTCTCCATTGTAGCTGGCAAAGGCTGAATGAATTACAGCGTCCTTGTGGAGCGAATCTGTGCAGAAGGTCTCTGCGTACTATGTTGTTATAGTACATTTTGTCCCGGTTTCCTTGACCGGTCCCCTTGCCCGGTTCCCTTGCCCGGTCCCCTTGCCCGCCCTCCCAAATAAAAAAATTCTGCAGATGTGGTGTACAAAAGGATGAGGACATCAAATGGGAAATGGTTAAAAAGTTCACAGTGTTCTACATCCCCATCAAGAGTATACAGAAGGCCCTAATTGAAATGGACAATTAAGTCACATCCAGTGCAGGTGTGATTACTGGAAACTGGAAGGTAACCCGGTTCGATCCAGGCTCCCGAGAGTTAGTGTCGAAGTGACCTTGAGCAAGACTCTGAACGCCTAATTGTTCCCGCCTTGCATGGTTTCTCTTTTCATTGATTGATTGAATAAGTGATTAGTCAGAAATGTCAACAGCACAAGGTACAGTCATTCATTAAGGCTAAAAGGTACACGAGGTCCTCGATGCACGTCCCACTGGGAGGAGACCCCGGGCAGTAAGTGCAAAAGGGCTAAACTCGTCTCCTCTTGCAACAGGCTGGTCAGTCAGTGGGATGTTATGTAACATCTCCTTTTAACACAAACATTCAGAAAAATAGGAATGGAGCCCTGCTGCTTTGTCATCTTCATGTGTAGGGCACAAAACATATTACTTTTTTAAAATATATATTTTAGGCACTTTAGTTCAGACGAGGACGATGCAGTACCCGTTGTTGTCAGAGTACTTATTACAGTAGCTGCACATAATCATAGTAGTTGGAGGCCAATCTTCGATGTCATGCGTTTGGAAGG
Source organism: Protomyctophum bolini (assembly GCF_963924005.1). NCBI lineage: Eukaryota > Metazoa > Chordata > Actinopteri > Myctophiformes > Myctophidae > Protomyctophum > Protomyctophum bolini. The sequence continues at coordinate 20,575,732 of NC_137869.1, read as the reverse complement.
AAGGGGAGGCCAGTCTATGATCAGTACTATAGACATCTTCATTATGGGCACAAAAGGGACACCAACTGACAGACAAACACACACACAGACAGATCAAGAGATATGCTCATCTGACCGACTTCATGGCAATGTGCTGCAAGTCCATCGTTCGGACGGTTCTTCAAATATGCAGTGGACACACAGACAGAGATTCTGTGCATGCATTCATTGATATATGATAGATGGATGGATAAATGCTGGGCCACCAGCTACTCTGCAACAAACCAGCTTTTACATCAATTCCACACAATGGATAATAGCCAAATAATAACAAAACACATTCAAAAGAATTTCCATTTCGGCTGAAAAATCTCTCAGTTCTCATCATGTAGGTCACAGAGGCCAGCTGAAGCTGTAAGGCTTCTGGTACCATGCATCTTGCGTGTGTGTGTGTGTATGTGTGTGTGTGTGTGTGTGTGTGTGTGTGTGTGTGTGTGTGTGTGTGTGTGTGTGTGTGTGTGTGTGTGTGTGTGTGTGTGTGTGTGCGTGTGCGTGCATGTGTGTGAAATGTCATTAGTCATGCGATGACTGAAGGTGCTGAATTGTGCCTTCTGTATGGGATTGCAGCAGAATGCCTTTTAATAAGGGTAAAGTGTGCTGCAGATGTGTGTGTGTGTGTGTGTGTGTGTGTGTGTGTGTGTGTGTGTGTGTGTGTGTGTGTGTGTGCGCGTGCGTGCATAACTATTGGGCTAAAGTGTGTGTGCACTGGAGCATGCAATGCATGCGTGAGCTGAATAGCCATTCTGACATTTTTCATCACTCCTCAATTCGGGGCCATTCCTGACGCCGTGCGTCAGGTCAGCGCGCTCGCCTTTCTAATCTGACAGCGGGAGCCGGCATCAGCTGAACACCTCAGACTGTGAACAAAGACCTCGATTTAGACCTGCTGAGTCTAAAGACTGGACCACTGAGCATCTGACAGACACATACCAAGGACCAGTTAGACCTGCTGGGTCTAAAGACTGGACCACTGAGCATCTGACAGACACATACCAAGGACCAGTTAGACCTGCTGGGTCTAAAGACTGGACCACTGAGCATCTGACAGACACATACCAAGGACCAGTTAGACCTGCTGGGTCTAAAGACTGGACCACTGAGCATCTGACAGACACATACCAAGGACCAGTTAGACCTGCTGGGTCTAAAGACTGAACCACTGAGCATCTGACAGACACATACCAAGGACCAGTTAGACCTGCTGGGTCTAAAGACTGGACCACTGAGCATCTGACAGACACATACCAAGGACCAGTTAGACCTGCTGGGTCTAAAGACTGGACCACTGAGCATCTGACAGACACATACCAAGGACCAGTTAGACCTGCTGGGTCTAAAGACTGAACCACTGAGCATCTGACAGACACATACCAAGGACCAGTTAGACCTGCTGGGTCTAAAGACTGGACCACTGAGCATCTGACAGACACATACCAAGGACCAGTTAGGGTTAGAACGTATTAGTATACTTACTGATCTAAAAAAACAAATCACTGTAACAATGTGAGTGTGAAATAATGCACGTCAGGGTTCCCTATATGTTAGAAAGGAGTCCCTTCCCCCTAGCTTCTATACTTTCTGTGTTGATGTGCATTGTGTGTACTCTAATGGTTCTCCACCTTTTCAGGCTGTGAACAATCACATTAATGCTATTTCTTTCTTTTTCTTCCTTTCTCGCTTGGATGCTTGGCCAGGTCAACTGTAACCTGGAATATTGATTTTATTTTATTTAACCAGTAAAAAAACCCACATTGAGTCTTTTATGAGTGAGAACTGACCAAGAGAAGAGGCATATAAATGTTACACAGCTCTGCCAGTAACAACATAATAAATAGATGTTTCAAAGACTCAGACCTCTAATGACATTCCTAGGGTGGGGTTCTTTGTGCTGTTTTTCGCTGTAAGCACTTTCACTTCTCACACATTTGCACTGACCAAATGGACACTTTTTTGATTGGCATTGCACTGATAATGATTTGTTTTTATGGCGGGATACGGTGAGACACTTATGAAGCACTATTGTTTTAGGTATTCACTTCAGTCATCCCCCCAAAAAGCGGGGACCCCCTCTGTGGGGTTGAGAACCACTGCTGTACTGTATGTGAACTTGTACATCTTATACCTGGGCATCAGGCATAAGGTACAGCAGCTTACAGTTAGCAAAACCAAAGGGAACAAGTAGGGAGAAAAGTTGAATCATACTGCCCCCTAAAGGACTGTGTTGACTGAATTGTTCAAATGTAAGTAGAACCTGCAGAGTACAGCTGGACTCAATGCCAGCCATCTAAGCTGAATGAAGAGGCTCTCATTGAGACACTGCTGTGACACGATGAAAAGGAAACATTGCATAACTACTTGTTTGGTCATTCAGAGGCACAATTAAGCCTGACCTCCAGTTTTCTGAAATAAATATTTTCACAAATTCAAAGCCGCATCGTCATGGAGGCAATAGGCATATCAGAAACACCTGTGGAATACTTCCAAGCTAGTCTGAAATAGCTCAACAGTCAACAGGCACTGATGAGACAATCGGCTAAACATTAGAGCTTTGAAAGGCTCTGAACAAGTTGCATGGAGGGCTTAATTAAAAGTTCAATATGCAACCTAAATCTATACATGCTATGTAATGGGGGTCCCTGATTCATTTCTCTCTCAGCTAAAGGGGTCCTTGGCCTGAGAAATATTTGTTATATGTTGTTAAATGTTTTTATATTGAGTTGCGCTTTCATGTGAAATGTACCGATTCTGCAAACTGTTTAAATACTTAAATCAATCAATACCCCAGTTTTTGTCCATTGTAATGACCTATATAGTGTGAAAGTTCAAGTATTTTTGAACAAAAGGTGCCATTTCAAGAATGCTGGCTGGCTGCCAATTCGATTAATATTTTTTCTAGAAAGAATGTTCAGGTTGACCTATAAAACCTTTAATCAATATTAAATTTAAATAATACACACGGTGACTTGAGCTAGTTTCATGATGTGTCACTTAAATTTGTATTAATTTGTTCAATGACATCTTCTATTACACCACATAAATTCGTATTATCATATTTTACAAAGAAGCTTGAGCTACATGTTCTGAGGAAGCTGAGTTAAGCAGACCATGTTTCAATGATAAATTGATACATGATGTATCGTCTTTAAGCCATTTTGGGCGGGTACCCCATTTGGTGTTTTAAAGGCATATTCAGTGATTTCACTCAAAAAACCTTAGGTTTAGTTTTTGGCTGGGACCTTTTGGCTGGGCCTTTCATCCAATCAGGATAGAGAGCCAAAAACAAACCTAAAGTTTTTTGACCCCCAGGGGTTAACTGGGGACAGGGAGGAACTCCTTATTATGGTCAGCACACTCTATAGTAGAGAGGATTATGACAACAAAACATAAAAATTAGTGATATTTGAATTAAGTGAAATCACTGAATATACCTTTAAGCATTATGTTATTCTTTAGCTATTGAAAAATAGCAGATCTACAAGCTCATACTGTAGCACGCCACCGAGTGTCGCGCTACGAGCTTTTTGAAAAGTTGAAAATGTGGCGCAAATATTTGAATATATATTTCAGAGCGAACATTTTTAACTAAAATATTTGCTTCTGGGGGGGTCCCTGGAACAACATATTTTGAGATGGGGGTCCGTGGCCCAATAGAGATAATTCTGGGGGTCCTTGACATGAAAAAGGTTGACATAGAAACATGGGTTTTTCAGAAAACTATTAGGATTCAGAAGCCTTTATTTTAATCAGTCCAAAATGGGTTAAGTGAGTAGCTTGTACTTTTCAAGAGTAGCTTCCTCAACCACCTGAGAGCAAACTGTGATTAGAGCACCCTCTGCTGGTGAGCAGGTGGCACTGCTATTATGAGGACTAGTCCCCAAAAATTACTTTCACTCGGAATGAATGGCTGCTTCAAGCTGGAATTGATACACAATTGATGCATAATGTAAATTAAAATCTCAGCCGTCTTTTTTATATAACCCAGAATTTTAACTGCTACAGTAACGACAGCACATCATTATTTATTACATATATTTTATATTTTGAGTCCTCTTATTACCTCCACTTATGGAGTGGAATGCTGATTTTGAGTGGACATCTTGACTTATTTGAAGAGTGCTATGTGCATTAAGTTACGTATACGTTTAATGTACATATACTGCTGGTTTCTGAACCAACAATAGAATACCCATGATGCACTTCACTGCAATGCATGGCCAAGCAGAGATTGACCAGAATAAGATAGGGAGAGGATTCATGGTTATATTTAGACATTACATTACACATGGTTACGTTTAGCTATGAGGTTAGTGTTTGGACATTACGGTAGAAAAATGCTCGCATTCAGGCATGGTATGCCAATGATGAAGTCAGCCAATGATATTGGTAAACTCAGACAGTAGACTCCCAGATTCCGAGACTGTAGGAATTGGAATGGGCACTGGTACCAGCCCTCACATTCACTACTTAATTAAGCCCTATATCTTTTCTTGTGCAAAAAATAGCATAATTATCTACAAGCACACAACGTGCCACCCTACAATATGCTGTGAGCTTGTAGATCCGGCAATTTTCCGAAATCTCTACCAAGCCCAAAATAGTAACAGTAGTTTGAATGTTCATGGACCTACCCGTGGATTATTATTATTATTATTGGTGAAAGTTACCTTTTGTGGGTTGAACCTGACACATGCCTCAGTACAATGTGCTCATACTCTTTTTGCACCTAAATGTCTCTAGTGTAGTCTCTACAACGAACAGTACCAGCTGCTATGCACCTTATGTCTAAACCTCACACCTACGCACCCACGTAATTTTTCCTCTCTTTCTGGAAACAACAAAAGAGACACAAAAACAAATTTCACCCAGTCTATTACACCTGGAAACCTGTGATGTGACAATAAAGATTCAGAATCCTAGATATATATATATATATATACGTGCAATGCTGACTTCATGCGTTCTCTCAGTGGAAACACGTTGAGCCGCCATGAAGCTTCACAAGGCCTTTCATATCAGAGGTGTTGTTGTGTGTGACGAGCCTGGCTGCGTTCAAACAACAGCGGAGGGCTTTGTATGGCCCGGACGGGCCGTAGAAAGTCAGGGGTCGCCGAGGGGGTTAAATATGAGTAAACAAGGACTTCCTCCCTGCGGGGAGAAAGCATGCACCTGGCCTTCTCATTACACTGCCTCAGCACTCAAACACACATGTTGCCTCAGAGGAAACAAGCTCATCAGGGCCGCTAGAGCCGCGTGCTTTCTCCATTTCTCTCTCTCTCCCTTTCTCTCTCTCTCACAACAACATACAGTAAAGAGTTGTGGGAAAGTGGAACATCCAGAAAAAGGCGGTTTGATTGGAGCGTCTCCCTAGTTTAAGTAATACTGGCATTGATGTAGTAGACGGGGAGTCGAGCAGAAACTCACATGCAGCTGTGAACACACGCACGCGCGCACACACGCACACAAACATACAGTACACAGTGACGTAAAACACTCGCTCTCTCAAACAAACACGCGCAGGCCCACACACTAAGACACACATAAACACCAGAAACACACACAGACAGTTACTGTACACCTGGACACACAGACTGTGACGTCGTCTTTGACAGTCGACACTCACTCTAACCAACACAAATACACAAGGCGAGACATACACATGCGCGCGCACGTGCACACACACACACACACACACACACACACACACACACACACACACACACACACACACACACACACACACACACACACACACACACACACA
>NC_137869.1:20559932-20564932 GCF_963924005.1 Protomyctophum bolini | reverse complement strand
GACCTCATTTCTCCTTTCATTGTCAATGGCAATGAGACGTGTGGGGACAAAAGCTGTATGTAGGAGAAAACATCACAGAAGTGACAGACATGATGCTTGACATGGCTATTAGAGAAGACTATGCCATAATGGCTCTGAACAAGACAGATAGGACAAAAGGTGTGTGAGGGATGCATTGCACATGCATACAGTAGATGAGTGCTATTATAATAGATGTATGTATTTAATAAAGAAAATATCAAAATGCAGCAACATGGAGACACAGGTAGGAGCGGATATATAGGAGTTGCTGGGTGTCTCACAAGTTTAACCACTTATAAAACCCTATAAAATGCATGTCAGTGTACCTATAGCTAGGTCTGACACGTTGCAGATCTGCTATTTTCGACTATTAAAAAAAATGAGAATGTCCACCCAAAATAGGGACACCAGGGTAAAAGTGTATAATGGTCTCCATGCTGACAGATGGATAACAGAACTTCAGAAGCCATGAAGGTCTGGGTTTATGGCCCTGTAATCTACATCCAGATGACTTTTTATATCATTTAAAAAAAAAGTTATGATATTGTCTTCAATCCCAAAGGAAAATGTCTGGCTGGCCATCGTCCACTGGAGAGCAGTGACAGTATGACAGTTTGACACCTCGACGGGAGGAGTTCACTGCCTTGAGCAAGGAAAGGACACGTCGGCAACCACACTGGACTTGAACCCTAGTCCTCTAGTGCAGTCGTCTTCAGGCCGCGGCCCCCCAAAATAATCGTATTTGTACTGGGGTGGCATTACATTTAGTTTGACTCGGTTTAAATATCGTGGAAAAACTATAGCAGATCTACAATTTCACAACGCCTCACGTTGCAAAGCAAACTTTTTGTTTTGACAATTTGGCCAATGTTTGACCAGTTGTTCTTATAGTATCGTTTGTTGATTACTTTTGATGCAGTAAGGCTCTTTTCTTCTTTAAAAATATATTAGGTATAAAAAAGGTCTTAAAAGTCTGACCCCCGACAAAACTAGTTGAAAACCACTGCTCTAGTGCAGTTGTTCTCAAAGTGGGGTCAGGGGACCCCCAGGGGGAACCATTTATACACTGCATACCAAACTGGGGGTGTCCTTGAAAATAAAAGGTTTGAGAACCACTGCTCTGTAGTGTTTACGGTAGTTTTGTCTCCTCGCTTTATATAACGGCGTGTTTACAGTGTGACGATGATCCTTCAATCTGTGCAAATGGCTTTAATCCAGTATGGAGCTGTGCTGTGTTCCAGACTACTTCCTGATATGAATGATAAAGGAGAGATCAGTGAAGCCAGAGAGACGAGGCTGAGGGACACAGCCAGCCAGCGGTCACTGGTCCTTGGAAGCAGCGTGAGGGACAGGGAGACGGGGAGAGACAGAGTATTCATGCCTCACAGTCGCGACAGTTTACAAGTGTTACTTTAACCCATTAAAACTGTTACTGTTACTTTTTAGAATTTAAATTCTGCAAAAGTTGCAAAAGTTGATCTACAAGCTCAAAACTCGCTGCGAAAGGTTTCTGCCCGACAGAAATGATATATAAGCCTACAGTAGCAACACAGGTTTTTCAGAAAACTGTGAGGTTTTAGAAGCCATTTGTAGAATTGGCCTCGGGTCTTACATGATTAACTCTGAGAGCCAATTTGCCCTACTCCGCAGTAACGTACAAGTGCAATATGGCAGCATTTACAAGGTAACGAACAGTAAGTGGAAGTGGCAATATACAATATGAGATAAGAAAAAGATAATATCACGTTCTACTGAATACAGAAGCAGAGGCGAATTTGAGCTATTTCCTGAAGCGAAAGGTTTTCTAACGTATGGCTCGCAAAAGTTGTCCACGAGCATAGTAACTTTCCCACACTGAAGACAATAACACACCCCTCATCACAAGAACATAATATGAGTGGTTCTGTATTAGGCATGATTAGATATGACCTACATAAGCTTCCAACATTACTACCTAATGTTTTTTTGTTTGTTTTTTAAACAAATCTCAATATCGTTTAGCACAGGCAATTGTACGGTTGCCAGCCTTAACACATGTTCGCCAACCTAAATCCGGTCGTTTTCCACATGTCGGACCAATGACTGGGCGGAAAAGCGTACGGACCCCGGAGCCACTTCATTTCAAGACAGAATATTGCCCCTACTGGTTGCATGGGGAAATGGCAGGATAGGTTACTTACTCAAGCCACAGGTGTGCATGTGTGCAGAATGACAGAAGAGAAAATATTTCCAACTCCCCCGAAGAAAGTTTTACCTTTGATTATTAATTTTTTGTTAGTGGTTCCTATGTTTTTTCACAGACCACCCAAATGCCTCAGGGCACACAGTACCAAATCACAGGAGCTACTTGACAAGCAGTGCCTTTAAGGCTGTCTGCTTCTGTTTGCCATTAAATATCCAGCTCAGGTCCACATAGACTCACTGAGTTACAGATGCTCATCTTGGCCAGAGATGCTGACGTGTGGAGACAGTGTGGAGAGCCTCGTCCATTTGATGAGTGATCAAGAAGAGGCACATAGTGAGTGAGTGAGTGAGTCAGTCATGCCATCCACCACGTCAAGAGACACATAAGAGTCATCAAGCGTGTTGACAATGACATCCTTGTGTTGCTCTTGAATTACACAATATGCATCAAGGCTCAGCTTGCCATAATCCACAAAGGCCATACCGTACATGCAAAGAGAGCTTAGTGCCGATCAATACAATCTGACCTTGAGGAGTGAGGACTCATTGCCTGTAGCCAGAGGTTACACACTCATCTGGAGATTAATGAGAAACGTACCACACTGGATGAGTTGAGTTATGCAGCAATGGCAACCACCTCAGAAATGCCTGCCTCTCAACTGAAGATTCACTTAGGTAGCATTTACAAGGAGCTATGTAGCCATCACAAAAACAGTGCTCTGGGGGAGACGGGAGAGGCTGCGGTTGACAGAAGGAGTCAGGGAACCAGTCATGTATGAAAAGGCAGCAGAACCACAAAAGCTGTGAGATCTGATTCTGTACACATCTCTACTGCCAAGGACAAAACAGATCTGTACACATCTCTACTGCCAAGGACAAAACAGATCTGTACACATCTCTACTGCCAAGGACAAAACAATGCAGTGCTCAGAAGAAATGCCCTCGTCTTGCAGATGGATTGTCATTCATTGAATTATGTGCCTGTGACTTTCTAGCATGCCCTAACAGAATTGTGGATGACGGCATATCGCACACTAGAACGTAACAATTGGGGTCGCATTGCACAATTAGGTATACCTTATGTAACTGATTATTCATTTATCCATGATGGATCCTGATCCATCTATGATTGTTGTAGGTCTTCAAAATAATAATAAAAGAGCGGTTAAAAATGTATATAATAATATAATACAATACAAACTAAATTGATTAGTTAGCGCGTCCCCAGCTAAATATTTGTGTTCACTTCTCAAGCCACTTTGGATCATTTTGATCATGTCATGGAGTATGATTAGAGTCTCTAAACAAACTCCAAAGTTGTTCAGAGTGGAAGTTGCCCAACGAGGTTGAAACAAAGTGCTTGGTCGGCTGCCCTTGGTCGGTTGGCATCTACTGTAATGTTCCAACGAGAGAGCGTGCTAATGTGCGTCGCAGCCAGCCAGCCAGTTCCTTGGTGGACACCACAAGCGTAGCCTGTCCACCGTGCGCCTGCAGTGCTCAGCTAATGAGGAGGAGCCGGAGAGGCCCCGAGAGCCAGCCTCATTACTGCAGTCATTATGAACGGAGCAGGCAGCTCAGGGCTACGTTAGTGACGCTGCTGCATCTTCTAGGACACTGGTTCCCAAACAGCGGGTCGGGGCCCATTTGTGGGTCGCGGACAATTTTTTTTGTGGGTCCCTTTTTTTTGTGTCCTACATTTAGTTTTTAATTATTATTATTCAAATATTCTCAAAACAAGTGAGTTATAAACAAAATCATTCAAAGTAATTTCATTAAGAAATAAAAGATAATATACATTTGAAAAATAAATGTTTAAAAAGTAGTGAAAATAGACAATCTGCTATTTTCACCAGTTTGGGTCCCGCGGACAAACGTCCAATCTCTCTTTTTGGTCACGACCTGAAAAGTCTGGGAACCAAACACTTGATGAAACACTAGAAGTCACTGAGGATCAACTTGTGCTTTTAAGTTAGTCCATTTTCCATACAACTGCGAAGTGGCTGGCTGTGTATGCACCTATATTAACCGTAAAGACGACGATAGAGGCTGCTCAGTGAACTACAAATGCTATATCTGTCCATATGAGCAAATTAGTTGAAATATGACCGTAGGAAAGCTGAGAGACAGACGTGTAGGAGAGACAGACGGTGTAGGAGAGACAGACCGTAGGAAAGCTGAGAGACAGACGGTGTAGGAGAGACAGACCATAGGAAAGCTGAGAGGGTGATAACGTATAGGAGAGACACAGTTTAAAGTTCGTAAGAATATAGGAACACCAATCCTTGGTCGGGTGAAAAGACCACATCCATGTCACCATGAACTGGGAGTGAAAAGTGCTCTTGAAGCAGAAACAACTCCTATTCTTAGATACCCATGCATACATCATGTGCTGTAGGTCTTGAAAACATGGGGATTATAGCGTTTCCCAGAAACCCTGTTTGTTAGTTTCTTGTTTCTTTCTGTGCCTGACCCAGTTGGAAGGAGAGCTGAGGGCGTTGTGTAAACGTATACCTCCAGAATGAATAAGCACTTCCTGTTTCAGCTGGGGCTTGTGGGGTTCCAGCAGGGGGACGCTTACAATCTATAACATATACACCCATGTCTGTCCCCCCCCCCCTCTCTCTCTCTCTCTCTCTCTTGAAACCTCACTTATACTCGCTCTGTGTCACGCACCGAAAATACCCGACCTACAAGCGCATGTCGTGAGCTTGTAGGTCTACTATCTTTGGTGCGCAACACCGCCACACGACCGAGTACAAACAGGGCTTAACACCCATAAATACAAGGTACAAAGA
>NC_137869.1:20512432-20557432 GCF_963924005.1 Protomyctophum bolini | reverse complement strand
TGTGTGTGTGTGTGTGTGTGTGTGATTGAGAGAGTGAACTACGGGCATCATTCGATACCTGAAAGCCAAATAAACAGCTGGGACAAGCCAGAGCCAGGCAATAAACTGTGCTGATATCTGACCCGCTGGCACTGATGCCTGGCTCATCAGTCAACACACACACACACACACACACACACACACACACACACACACACACACACGTCGTCATAGGCGAATATTTGGCCAGAAGAGGTGAACAATATTATGCAAAAGTATGAGTTCTAAAAGCCCACAACATGTCACGCCGCAACACATTGTGTGAGCCTATAGATCTGCTGTTTCACAAACCTTCAGACAACATGGAGGGCACACACAACGTTCAATGTTTGTTTTGTAAACGCCATTGACAATGAAGGGAACATTTCATAATGTGTCGTTTACGTCATATTGTCTCTTTATTGTTAATGGCGTTTAACACTAGAAGGTCTGAAGAAAAATCAGCTAAATTTGCATGTGCTTAAATTCACATTTAGAATTATTTTCAGATGTCAAGATTTTCTGAGATGATAGAATGGTGATGGATGATGATGCTCATGGAAGGGGAACCTTCTGGAAGCTTCATGGGCAAAGATAATCAACTTCTAAATAATAAAAAAAACGGTCAAAATGACCTCTCAGACCTTAGCTAATGGTTTGTTTCACAATTTAGGCATTTAGCAGACGCTCTTAATCCAGAGCGATTTACATAAAGCAATAACAAAAAAAAGCATGGCATACATCACATATATAAAAAGTAGTTATCATGAAACATGCGTAAGCTAAGAACAGTGGAGTATCTATATCATGAAACTAAACTATACATACTATACTATATTATACTATACATATGTACGTAACATGCTATAAGTCTGTTTAAAATGCTATCTACTGGTGGCGGTTACTTTTTACTTTTTATCTATATTTTTTACTATTACAGTCTTTTGTACCTTCATTGTCTTTGTTTTTGTTTTCTGTTTTTTTGTATTCTGTGTATGTGTGCGCTATCCTATTTCTCTATATACATTTTGTGCATATAGGCTACACTGCACTGTCCTATAGTAGGCTACACTACACTGTCGTATAGTAGGCTATGCTTGTGTGCTGCATGCACATAGCTCTTATAAACACTTTGTTTCTAACAAAAGAAACAATAGCTAAAAACTACGTATGCAGTTTTCATATCATGCAGATGGTAGAAAGTACCAGGGATAAAAAATGTGAAAGCCATGGAATCAACTACTCAGCTGTGTGTGTGTGTGTGTGTGTGTGTGTGTGTGTGTGTGTGTGTGTGTGTGTGTCACGAAGGCTAGAGAGAGGGGTGGGCCCTAACATAGACCAGAGATTGAAGCCACATGTTGCAGAGAGGTGGGGATCACACACACACACACACACACACACACACACACACACACACACACACACACACACACACACACACACACACACACACACACACACACACACACACACACACACACACACACATGCACGTTTTGAGTCATCCATTCTCATTTTATTTTCTCCGTCTCTCGCTCACAGACAAATGCACTTTACAGTGACTCATTATTATTCACAGTCGTTATTCCTTTGCGGCCTGACTCATATCTCCTCCACGGACGCATGCACACACGCACACACTGCACACAAACACACACACACACACACACACACACACACACACACACACACACACACGCTGCACACAAACACACACACACACACACACACACACACTGAGTAATGACGTGTAATGCTGGCCTCTACTGTGTCCACTGACGAACTGCAGCTACGGAGAACAGGCATAGATGGATGGACAGAGAGAGAGAGAGAGAGAGAGAGAGAGGAGGGGGGAGGGACGAAGAGATAGAGAGAGAAAGAGACAGACATAAACGGAGAGAGACACAGAGAGAGAGACAGACATAGAAACAGAGATAGAGAGAGAGAGAGACACAGACAGACAGAGATAGAGGTAGAGGAGAGAGAGTCCCATGTGTCCAACATGATGAAGAGCTGAGGCAAAGAACGTCCAGAGCTTCACCTCCCCACTGAGATGCACTTGTGTTAAAAATGGACCCAATTTGTGTCGCCACAGTGGGCCTTGCACTGCACTGCAGGCTCGGTGGCAGTCACCAGGAGGGAGGGCTTCCACGTGCACCCGCGTGCACTGCACCACCACCCAGCAGCAGAGGAAAGGATGGGGGAGGGGCCCGGGCACCACCCAGGAGTCCCAGAGGCACTTCGGAAGGGGTGGGGGGGGTCCAACATGGGAACCAAAACAATGTGTCATCATGTCCCAAACACATGATTTAGAGAACATGGGTCTGACTGGGACACATAGGGGGTCTTCAGAGGGAGGTACAGGGGGGCCGGAAAATTATTGTGTGATCGAAATATTTTCTTTTTCTTCAAAAAAGGTAAATGTCTGAATATATACATTGAATGCAGTGAACCCATTTTTAATAGGGAAACAGCACCGTTTCGGCCTTCATCAGGCTATCTTTATGAACACTTAATGAGAAAGGCTTACCATTAGGTCAGATAGCCTATACAAAAAGGATGCTTTCTCATTTGTGTTCATAAAGCTAGCCTGATGAAGGCTGCATAGGCCCAAACGTTGCTGTTTCCCTATAAAAAATGGGTTCACTGCATTTGAAGACAGTGTGCGGGTGTCGGGCACCGTACCCTTTCCTACGCACCTGTCGCCTGTAGGTGTGCAAAAGCCTTGCTTTTTATTGAATATACACATTAACATGAATCCAAACTATATAATAATGCGCGATATTGCAATTTTGACCGATGTCCGATCTCTGATTATTTGCAGGGTTATTATCAGCTGATACCGATATATTACATAATTATTATTATATTTATATTGAACTCATTGCGGACTTATAGTTTTATTAAAAACATTTTTTGTCTCCCTCTCAGCTAAGGGATCGTTTGCCTTGAAACGTTTATTTAGGCCTAGAAGAAACTGCAAATACAGTAACTGGTTATCACACTATTATATATTATATAATATCATTTCTTGATGATAGCGTGCAGCTCGGAGCTACTGTATCTGTGACTGCTGCTGCAGAATGCAAAACTCTACTGGAAATATGCAAACATCATGGGAGAGGCTGGCGTGGATTTACCTAACATGCAGATGTCTGTGTTGTGTTTGTTGGCTGTTCTTGAACAAACACAACACAGACATCTGCATGTTATACCATTGGTCCAGCGGCACACATTATAACTAAGCCCAACTCTAACCTCTACCTCACAAAAACCACTGTGCCTAAAACCAACCTGGCAGTCGGATGGCTGCCGTGTGACAGTAACTAAGGACACGTATACGTACTCAAGTACTGTCGGCCTATAAGTAAAACATTTTAGGTACTTTTACTTTACTGGAGTATTTACAATATACTATTATTTTACTTCTACTATACTACATCTCAGAGACAAATATTGTGTGTTTACTCCATTCAAATTATTTACTCCTTACTTTGTGGCATTACTTTAGTTACTTTGTATTTTATTATTATTACAAAGCATACAGAAACCATTGCAGCCTATACTTTGGCTATTTGAAAACAACGAGTCAAGACTCAAACTTGTAGATCTGCTAATTTAAAAATATTTTCAATACATTTTAGACAAAAGGATAAAATGGGATGTTCATATTCATAATGAGTCATTTTACTTTGATGCCAATACTTTGGTACTTTTAATCAAATACATTTTTATTACGGGACTTTCACTGGTATAACAGAATGTTTGTGCAGGCAGCATTGATAGCGGGTAGGTGGGGGGTGAGTCAGTCATTAACAGAGAGAAGACAGAGAGGAGGACATGACATGATAAGACCATGGAGGAGAGAGCAGTCCCACAGAACCAGAGGAAGAGCTGCTATCTGAGGAAGCTGTCAGATCCACCTAATCACCATGCAGCCCACTTCCTGCCCCAACCCTGATGACTGGACAGCGTCGCACACGCACGCACGCACACGCGCACACACACACACACACACACACACACACACACACACACACACACACACACACACACACACACACACACACACACACACACACACACACACACACACACACACACACACACACACACACACACACACACACACACACACACACACACACACGTATGTAGGTGCGTGCATGCAGCCATCATCATGCAGCTTACATAAACAGCAGAGGTTCACATCAAAGTGCAGACTATACAGGGTGTGGGTCATGTGACCAGTGGCTACCACTAGCCACAGTACTTATTAACTGTGACCTTGACCATGTACTGTACCACACCCAGCCCTCATTCACCCCCAGCCCTGCAGCCACGTGCTACAACAACACACTACTACTGTATACTGTATGTGGATCTGTTAGTTTAGATGTATTCGTTTGGCACTGCAGTATATGATCAATTAGGGTCAGTCATTTTACACAAAAAGTTAGAATTTGGAGATCAGAGGTTTCCGGTTATGGTTATGGTTGCTGCTGTATGTCCAAAACCATCACTGTTCAGGAAACCATGTGTCCAAAACCATCACTGTTCAGGAAACCATGTGTCCAAAACCATCACTGTTCAGGAAACCATGTGTCCAAAACCATCACTGTTCAGGAAACCATGTGTCCAAAACCATCACTGTTCAGGAAACCATGTGTCCAAAACCATCACTGTTCAGGAAACCATGTGTTCAAAACCATCACTGTTCAGGAAACCATGTGTCCAAAACCATCACTGTTCAGGAAACCATGTGTCCAAAACCATCACTGTTCAGGAAACCATGTGTCCAAAACCATCACTGTTCAGGAAACCATGTGTCCAAAACCATCACTGTTCAGGAAACCATGTGTCCAAAACCATCACTGTTCAGGAAACCATGTGTTCAAACGGTTATTTAGTCACATAAAGCTCTCGTTGATAGTTTCCATTGGCGTAATATATTTATAAAACCCACAGACACACGTAAAACAACATTCAACCTATTTTGGGCATGTCATTATAGTCATAAATTATTACTTTTCCAAAATAGCTTAAATCACTATACTTTAAGTATAGAATAGGGCTTTAATTTATATTTAAAAAATAAAATAAAATAAACATGATATAATACAGACATACGTCAGCACCAATATAACTCACACACATTACATAAAGCATACACTACTGGACTTCCCCTGATTATGGGTCTCATGTTAAACCACTTCTTTATGGACAGTCCACGCTTGTGAGCTACAATAACTATCTTCATCATCCTACCGCCCCTTCTGTGTAAACACACACACACACACACACACACACACACACACACACACACACACACACACACACACACACACACACACACACACACACACACACACACACACACACACACACACACACACACACACACACACACAGTGAGTGCCCTCAAGGAATTCACAAACTCGCCCCAAATCCCAATGTTCAGAACACACAGGGGGTCAACTAATCCACTCCCACGCAGAACAGTGGTGGCACCACAGCAGATCCACACTAGATCGTCTTGGAAAACATACTTACAACTCTATACACAGAGTTCAACTGGTACTGATGCATGGGGATTAAGTATCGTGGGAGAAAGTGTGAGAGCATGCATGGGATCGGTTGAATTTAGTCTTTTACACATTAAAGACCTGTTCTTTTAACTCAGTGAAAGTACAAATGGAACCAACATGGACCCTTAATTTGACTCTCTACAAATTTGACTGTGCAGAGGAGTAATGTAAACGTATGTTTTATCATGCCAATAAAGTCTCATTTGTGTGTGTGTGTGTCTGTATATATCTAGCCACACAGGGAAAGGTGTTAGTCTATACAAATCAGTGTCTCTGCAACGCTTGAACCGATCCGGTGACGGCATCCTCCAATAAAACGTCACGCTACATGCACAAGTTACATCACAAAGAAAGTCCTAATTTTCCTCTGGGCTGTTAAGTGTTTTTGCAACACCCTCAAACAAACCCCTTCTCCTTTATAGTCGTGTGGTCACGACGGGACAAACGAGAAACCCACAAATACGTGTCAGGGACAACACCTGCGGCGCGTTATGCCGTTGTGTTGAAACGAGACTTAATTGATCGCAGGCGGAACCGTTGGTGACAGGAGGTTGGCTCCCTAACAATGTTGGCAAACAGCGACAAAGACCTAAGTGGAAAATGGAAAGCGGAAGTTTGTGAAAAGGGTCTATTATTCTAGGGCCTACGGTCCAGTTTAGCGGCTCCCAAAAGCCCATGGGTCCCCCTGGGGAAACCCCTCGGACTGCTGCCTTTCTGTGCTACCAGCTGTGGCACTAAAAAAAGCCAGCGGGGAACCCTGGCGGGATCACTGGTCCCTGAGGACCCTCTGTTCCTGTTACTCCAATCAATCAATCATACCAGATTCCATTCGTATGTCTCGACGACTGAAAGATATGAACTACAAGCTCGTAGTTCCGCTATTTTTCAGCGCAGGCTTGAGATCAGCCGTCAAAGGAATAGTGTTAGTTTGTCAACGCTGTTGTAGAAGAAAAGTGATGAGATGTGGTGCAACTCAGGAATCACTATGGCTTCCAGCGGCTGTATGTGATAGAGAGAGAGAAAGAGAGAGAGAGTGAGAGAGGGGAGGGGAGAGAGGTGAAGAGAGAGAGGGGAAGAAGGGATGAGAGGGTGAAAGAGAGCAAGAGATAGAGAGGTGAGAGAAAAAGAGATACAGATACAACAAGAAGTTTATTGTTACAGTAAAACCATGTGTGTTTTAGAGAGAGCGAGAGAGAGAGAGATAGAGGGTGGTGGACGGTGGGGGTGGTGGTGGAGAAACAGGAAAGCAGTAAATTAAGTCCATAGATCCCGGCAGTCAATAATACAGGCCCTGTATGGTGGATATTCTCAGGGATTTGCTATCGCTACAGTTAGCGGAGGAGAGGGGAAATGAAAACTCTGCCAAAAATAGGGAGCGCTTGAGCGTGTTGACTGGGTCTGTCTGTGTGTGTGTGTGTGTGTGTGTGTCTGTGCGTGGCGGGCCGGAAGTCACAGTGTACAGTGAGATGTATATGTGAGGCGGAGGAGGGGGTCCAGGGAGTACACTATGCCCTCAGGGGCCACCCAGCGGAGGGGAAGTGTGTGTGTGTGTGTGTGTGTGTGTATGTGTGTGTGTGTGTGTGTGTGAGTGCCTGCATGCGTGCGTGCCTGCTCGTGTGCGTGCGTGCCTGGGCGCGTGCATGCGTGTGTGTGCGTTAAAGTGTTTATTTTCCAGGAGCTAAGTTTACGCTGAGGCCTAACTGCAGCCATCCTCTCCCTGGAAGCCACATTGCCATGACCTGAAACGTGCATGCGTGTTGACCATGGAGGCATGATACCGATCTGATAAGAACCGCCATGTTAAGTTTGGCATATAAGCTGGCAAAATAATATATAATTAAAAGGTTGTTTCAACCTATCAAATCATTTTGCCAGGCATCTGTAGGACACTGCAGGGACTGTCTTTACATTAGTGATACAATGTTCAGAAACAGACAAGAATTGGACATTTTCTCGCCCCCCTGAGCCGGATCTTAACGCCACAGGACTACATCCCAGAGCGTTGGGGAATAAGACAGACAGGGCCAGACGGCGCTGTAATAGAGTGTAAAATACACTATTATGGAATAAGGTCACAGACAGGGCTAGACGGCGCTGTAATAAGAGTGTAAAATACAGTATTATGCTCTCAGAGTTATAGATGAACACTGGCAGTCTTGTTGTGTAGGTTGAGGGTCTGCCAATCCTACTGCAGCATTTATGATTTGTATCTGCCTGACAGTAAGTCCTCTCTGTAGCCTTCATCCACTATCATTCTAATGCTCTATGACAGTGGAGGTCCATGGACCCTCAGGGTTCCTTGAGGCGGTTCCAAATGGACCCTCACAGGTCTGTTAACTCAAAGAGTGTACATAGAACACACTAAGAGAGTAGAAATGGAAACAAATTGGTCCATTTGGACCAATTTGTTACAGTTCTCCAATAACGTTGGAGAACCACTGCTTATAGTCTTATAGTCTTTGTTCTGTGTTGTGGTGATTTTAGTTGTGGTGATTTTAGTTGTGGTGATTTTAGTTTCTGCCTCCGTTCATACGGTGGAGGGAAATTAATACATTTATTAAAAGCTGATTGAAAGCACAGAGGAAATAGCGCTCAGGGCCAACAAGAGACAAACTAAACTAGTGTAGTTTCACTGAGTTCAGTGACCACTTTATAGCAGTCTGAATGAGTATCACTTTATAGCAGTCTGAATGAGTATCACTTTATAGCAGTCTGAATGAGTATCACTTTATAGCAGTCTGAATGAGTATCACTTTATAGCAGTCTGAATGAGTATCACTTTATAGCAGTCTGAATGAGTATCACTTTATAGCAGTCTGAATGAGTATTATCTGTAGTTTCACTGAGTTCAATGACCACTTTATAGCAGTCTGATATACTGTGATGGAGGAGAACCTTTCACCTGGCCTGAGAACGCTCAGCACGCACACGCACACACACACACACACACACACACACACACACACACACACACACACACACACACACACACACACACACACACACACACACACACACACACACACACACACACACACACTCACACTCACACACAGCAGACACAAAGCAGCTGGTAGCATCAAAGAGCAGGCCCGACCTCATGTCTCTGTACTGTAGTGCGTGCGTGCATGCATGCGTGCGTGCGTGTGTGCGTGTGTGCGTGCGCACATTCTGCATGTGTGTGTGTTTGTGTACGTGTGCTGTGTGAGAGAGAGAGAGAGAGAGAGAGAGAGAGAGAGAGAGAGAGAGAGAGAGAGAGAGAGAGACATGCAGACACTGAGTGAGTGAGAAAGACAGGAGAAGACAGCCAAAATGGGAGGATGAACATGCTGGCTTGACCCTTATGTGTATCTGCAAGGGAGGGGAGAGGGAGAGGGAGAGGGAGAGAGAGAGAGAGAGAGAGAGAGAGAGAGAGAGAGAGAGAGAGAGAGAGAGAGAGAGAGAACAGGCAGACAGACAGGGTTGAGCAGTGAAGGTAAGAAAGATAAGGTGATGATGGACACACTAAAACGGACACACAGCATGCGCTGCATGGGGAAGGCCTGTGTGACTGTTCCCTGTCACTGGTGTGTGTGTGTGTGTGTGTGCGCACGCTTGCGTGCATGCGCGTGTGTGTATGTGTGTGAGCGTGCGTGCGTCACACTAGACTACTGATGAAGCAATGATTTTCTCAGAGGGAACATTTCAACCCACAACACTTCAGACGAAGCTCGTCGTAAATGCCATTAAAGTGCTTGAGAAACACTGGACAGGAGGGACAGAGCACGAACCTCCCAGCTTTCGCAACAAGTCCATCCTGTGTGTGTGTGTGTGTGTGTGTGTGTGTGTGTGTGTGTGTGTGTGTCCTACAGTCATCGGAGCAGGGAGGAGCAGGGAGATAAGGTTATCTGCTCAGTGTCCAGCGCTACACTGAGCAGAAGGACATCAGAGCTAGGACCCTCCCTCCTCCTCTCTCTATCTGTCTCTGAGCCCCGGTGGTGTCCGCGGGGACGCTGGGAACAACGGAGAACGCTTCAAAGCCTTGACTTAATATTTCACATACGGGGCCGGCGGGGAAGTCGGGACAAATAATGCATCTACCCACATTTTGTACTGAAAATATTTCACCTGAATTACCAGTAGTTCGTATCTTGTCATTAATCAAACCTTCCGAAGGGAACTCTTGATGAAAAAACGATGTATTTGCAAAATCCCCCTAGATTTATTTCAGACAGAATGGGCAATTTTGCAGATGAAAAGCCTCTCGAGTTCCCTATATTCCCATTGTTGTCGTCGCACAGTCTGCCCCCTGGTGTGAAACCAGGTGACACCCCACTGGTTTACAGAAAGGAGGGACAGATTTAGGGGTTGCAGAAGACAAAAGAGTGGAAACTTAGATGGGGCGGAATGGACTAGCAGAGTCAGTGTGCCTGGTCGGAGGTTGAGAGGAGAGGAGGGGAGTGGGTTATGGAGGTATATAGGGGTGTATGGAGGGAGGCGGTGTGTGTGTGTGTGTGGGGGGGGGCTGCCTGGCCCGGGGCCTTGATTAACACCAGACCTCCTGACAGGAAATGACCCGGGCAGCGCCGAGCGGCGGGAGGGCTTCCATCTGGCGCGGACTTTGGGCCGGGGAGGAACGCGGACCGCGCCCTGGAGAACGCGGCCGGTTCTGGTCCAGCGTGTGAGAGCAGCGCGGTGGACTGAAACCATCCTGGAACGTCCACAACAACACCTACTCAACACTGGCTTTCACACAGTGGGACGGCAAATCATTTTGGAACACGCAGTCAGGGTGTATCGAATAACACATGTATTCCCCTTCGATAAAGCATCTCGCCTGTCCTCTGGCCTCGTCGGAACAACTCAGGAACTAATTTTTTGCGGCCCCCGTCCTACTGGTTGCGAAACAAGCAACCCCAGCCCCCCCCCCCCCTCCCCCCCAATAGACCCCCTGCTGGCAGAGAGTAGATCTGGTCGTCTTCCCAGCAGGCCACTAACACTGGAACCACCAGATTATAGCGCTGTTGTCTGTTGTTTTAATAATGAAAACACATGTTGAGTCTTGTTCTTTAGCTCTCAGAGGACAGACCATAACTCACAAATGTTTTTTTTTTAACGTTATAGACAATGAAGTGGAGACAGACAGTGAGGTCTGCATTTAACCAGTTTGAACCTGGAGACCCTGGTTTAGGGGCACGTCATCACAGCCTAGACATTGTGTCAAACAGTCAAGGATGACAGATCTCCAAGTGATGGGACACAGTGTGACATCTGTTAACCCATTAAAACCAGGAAAGCACCCGTTTCATTTTAGATTTTAGACGTTGGCTATTCAAAAATAGGGCTGTATTTTGCGTGTCTTATAGTACCAGGTCTTATTCCCTAACTTGAGTAAACTAAAGACCTGGAGGCGTGATCAATGCCATTTGGCTATTCTGAGTGGCCAAAGAGCATTGAACACGCCTCCAGGTCTTTAGCTTACTCAAGTTAGGGAATAAGACCTTTTACTTAAGACACGCAAAATACAGCCCCAAGTCTTGAAAGTGTGAGAAAGACTTCTTTGGCATTTGTAGAGTCTGCCTTACGTTTTTATACTGTATAATGGATTCATTTAGGGCCGAAGTAGTGTTCCTGTCTGGACCATCAAATCACAGAACAAATTTGTATTTGTAAATGTGTTTCTTTTCTGAAATGGACAAGCATGGCTGCTCTCAGTGTACAGTACAGTAAGTAGGACAATAAGACTAACCCCTCATACACAGACAGGGAAATGTTCCATGGGAGGAGGGGGACATTTTGGGGAAGAAAATGAAGCTCCATTATGACAGCTCAGATCTCTCACGGCTGTCTGGAATCCTGAAACTAAACAAGCTCTTCCGCACTCACAGATAAAACACAGATATACCGTAAAAACTCAAGTGTGGGTCTGGGTAAGATGCATGTGCGCGCGTGACACACACACACACACACACACACGTGCGTGTGCGCACTCACACGCACACGCATGCACACACACGCACACGCACACGCAGACACAGATACACGCACACACACACACACACACACACACACACACACACACACACACACACACACACACACACCGTATATAAAGTCAGACACTTTCAAATGCTTTCCCTAACACATATTTAAACACTTTCTCACAACGCTTGAACATTTTCACGACATGCTGCTCTCTCTCACACACGCACGCACACTCAAAATTAAGCATTTCCCCGACATAGACAAATGATCTAGGACACATATTCACACGACTGTTGATTATCTGTTGAAAGCATACAGACAGACGCATGCGTGCATGTACAATCTGCTTAACTTAAGAAAATATGACTTATACTTAACATTACACACATTTTTGTAGAAAAACAAAGCCTGTGTTGTTTGTGTTGGCGCAGCGGGTCTGTCTCTAAATCACTGCTGCTGTCTCTGTGGGCAGAACAGCAGAGACGCTGCAGAGCCGTCTGCTCAGCAGACTGAATGAATGGAGCGCAGATGGAAGGTTGACGCATGACATGTCCTACATGAGCCAGCAGGAGAGGAGAGGAGAGAGGAGAGGAGAGGAGAGGAGAGGAGAGGAGAGGAGAGGAGAGGAGAGGAGAGGAGAGGAGAGGAGAGGAGAGGAGGGGGGAGGAGGGGGGAGGGGAGAGAGGGGAGGAGAGGAGAGAGGGGGCGAGGAGAAGGGGAAGGAGAGGAGAGAGGGGGCGAGGAGAGGGGGAAGGAGAGGAGAGGAGAGAGGGGGCGAGGAGAGGGGGGAGGAGAGGGGGAAGGAGAGGAGAGGAGAGGAGAGAGGAGAGGGGGAAGGAGAGGAGAGAGGAGAGAGGGGGCGCTGTCAGACCCCTGCATTGACCCTCAGTAGGAGTGTGACGGGCTGACCCCGGCCTGCGATGCTGCGTGTGCAGGGGCCAGGGGCCACTGTCCCTGTACGAGTCCCTCTGGAGCCAGGCCTCTATGACCACGCATGCTATGTATCTCTGGGATTCCTTTTATGAGTGCATGAGTGTGTAAGGGAGTATGATAAGTGTCCTTCTTTTCTCTCCTATTCTTCCCTAGCTCAATTCCCACTGGAGTTATAGGCGCTTAGCGAGCCTTTTATGATGTTGCATTTCCTGTCATAAATAAGTGGCGATGGGTGTGTGGGGGGAGGGGTGGGGGACATTGCTGAGCGCTAACACTCTCCATAAAGTAAACAGAGGTGTAAACTATATACGGTAAATCGTGTGTGCATGCAGTTGTGCACACACAGGCACACACACACACACACACACACACACACACACACACACACACACACGTACTGTACAGACACACACATACACACACAGTGCTGGACTTACAATATCACTGAGCAATTCCACATGGACGCTGCACTGCTGAGTCACTAATGTATCTGGTGCAGAGGTCAATCCTCATCTAATGCATTTCATTTCAACTTAATTTACAACGTGACACATAACAAATTCGCAACACAAATTTAATTAGTGAATTAAACAGAAATTATTGACTTCTGATTGAGAGACAGCATTTACATTTTCCCAAAGTACCTCAACACACCGGGAGTGTGACAAATCAGCAATGTGAAAATGCGTCCGTGAATATTACACATCAAACTATTCATTTGGTGAGGCCACATTCATGCAGGCGATTTTATACGAACTGAAAAATGTGATTCTGCATGTGTGGATGTTTCCATCATAATAGAAGTTTTAATTAATGCTAATTATTCACATGAAATGAACATGCGCCCAGTGTGAATGGACTGTATAGCCATATTCCTCTCTGGTGTGGAGCAGTAACAGGAGAGTGTGAGCGGCTGGGTTTGCGTGTTAAAATTCACCACCGATTAGCATTATTCTAACACACATTGTAACAATCAACGTGATTCAGCATCAGGGACTTAATGGCTTGTTGCATCTGGGGATTGCATTTTAACCCATTATCGGCTTGAGGCCGATTCTACAAAATATCTTCTAAATCCTAACCTGAAAAAAACCTTTGTTGCTACATCAGTGGTGCTCAAACAATTTCATGTCATGGCAAAATGATATGCATTTGGCCAAAGATTCAAAGATTTACACAAATTATTCATGATTGTTTTTTACAAGCTTATAGTGTGGCACATGCTAATTTTGGCTAATGTTCCCACCAGAATATGGACACTGGGGTTCAAGTGGTTAACCACTTGTAAGTAAGTAATTAAGTAGGTGGGCGAGGCCTGATAATGGGAGGTCGGGGTTCGATCCCCGGCCGGATCATATACCAAAGACTTTGAAAAAATGGGACCCAGTGCCTCCCTTCTTGGCACTCTCAGCATCAAGGGTGGGATTGGGGGTAAGTCCCTGCGACATACTAGCGTCTTGTACATCATGTCCAGGGGGTGTACTTGTACATCATGTCCAGGGGGTGTACTTGTACATCATGTCCAGGGGGTGTACTTGTACATCAAGCTGCCTCAGGTTACAGAAACGGAAGATAGGCTGCTGCCCTATGGGCCTCATGGCTACAGAAACAGAAGATAGGGTGCTGCCCCATGGGCCTCATGGCTACAGAAGATAGGGTGCTGCCCTATGGGCCTCATGGCTACAGAAACAGAAGATAGGGTGCTGCCCTATGGGCCTCATGGCTACAGAAACAGAAGATAGGCTGCTGCCCTATGGGCCTCATGGCTACAGAAACAGAAGATAGGCTGCTGCCCTATGGGCCTCATGGCTACAGAAGATAGGGTGCTTCCCTATGGGCCTCATGGCTACAGAAACAGAAGATAGGCTGCTGCCCTATGGGCCTCATGGCTACAGAAGATAGGGTGCTGCCCTATGGGCCTCATGGCTACAGAAACAGAAGATAGGCTGCTGCCCTATGGGCCTCATGGCTACAGAAACAGAAGATAGGGTGCTGCCCTATGGGTCTCATGGCTCGACAAGACTTATAGTTACTTTACTTTAGAGGCTTATTGTCGGTATCATCCTGCAGAACGTCCAGGTTTCAATGTGCTAGACACCTGGGAGATGGATAGCTGAGGTGGAGCACCTACTGTACCACCTAACCACTTGAATCCCTATTCTGGGGGGAACGTTCACCAAAAATAGCTGATCTACAAACTTGTAGATGGTGGTGCAAGTAAAGTAACTCAGGTCCATTTTACTAAGACTAGAGGGTTTAAGTGAGACTGGGAAAGCATTATATTATACTTTGGCTTTTCCCAAATAGCGGATATACAAGCTCATATAGAGCATCACTTTGTGCTGCGCTACGAGCTGGTAGATCTGCTATTTTTGAAAAAATCTGAAGAAAATCTGTGCAAATCTTTGAAAATTTGTATTGTGAACATTTTTAAGTAAAATCTCAACATATTTTGAGATGGGGGCCGGCGGCCAAATTCATATAATTTCAGCAACTTTGACATGAAAAAGTTTTAGAACTACTATAGCAACATAAGTTTTTCATAAAACTGCTAGGATTTAAAAGACACTTTTTAGAATCAGCCTCAGGTTTTTTTTGGGTTAAGTGGTTGAGACCTGATGCTGGTGGATGAGAGGAGAGTGACCTACATGTGTTTAGCTCTAGCTTTAGTGTGTGTGTGTGTGTGTGTGTGTGTGTGTGTGTGTGTGTGTGTGTGTGTGTGTGTGTGTGTGTGTGTGTGCTGATGGCTGTGAATGATAGTTTTGACTCACCTTGCATTTTAGAAGGGCAGCAATGTGTAAAAGAAATATTTGATAGGATTTTTACTAATCGTTGCTGTCGGGCTTGTTTTTTTCTGTACATTTTAATGCCCTACTTCATCACACAAATCTAGTAAAAATATACGATCTATAGGCTCACAATTTACAATTTAGGCATTTAGCAGACGCTTTTAATCCAGAGCGATTTACAGTATGCAAGAACAACACATGGTAATATGCAAGAACAACAATGGTGTGTTCTGATTCTTATGGTCTGTCTCTGGTACCACCTAAACCCTCTGTTGTCTCTGGTACCACCTAAACCCTCTGTTGTCTCTGGTACCACCTAAACCCTCTGTTGTCTCTGGTACCACCTAAAACCTCTGTTGTCTCTGGTACCACCTAAACCCTCTGTTGTCTCTGGTACCACCTAAACCCTCTGTTGTCTCTGGTACCACCTAAACCCTCTGTTGTCTCTGGTACCACCTAAACCCTCTGTTGTCTCTGGTACCACCTAAAACCTCTGTTGTCTCTGGTACCACCTAAACCCTCTGTTGTCTCTGGTACCACCTAAACCCTCTGTTGTCTCTGGTACCACCTAAAACCTCTGTTGTCTCTGGTACCACCTAAAACCTCTGTTGTCTCTGGTACCACCTAAACCCTCTGTTGTCTCTGGTACCACCTAAACCCTCTGTTGTCTCTGGTACCACCTAAAACCTCTGTTGTCTCTGGTACCACCTAAACCCTCTGTTGTCTCTGGTACCACCTAAAACCTCTGTTGTCTCTGGTACCACCTAAAACCTCTGTTGTCTCTGGTACCACCTAAAACCTCTGTTGTCTCTGGTACCACCTAAACCCTCTGTTGTCTCTGGTACCACCTAAAACCTCTGTTGTCTCTGGTACCACCTAAACCCTCTGTTGTCTCTGGTACCACCTAAACCCTCTGTTGTCTCTGGTACCACCTAAACCCTCTGTTGAACGACTGGCAACTATCCGGTAACACCCTGCAACCATCGAGCAACATCCCAACATCCACTTATTAATACATGTTCACTACCTCGCCCAATCCAAGCAATACCACCTCACATACACATCCAAACAACTAGCAACAACCAAGAAATATCTCTGCAACCACCTAGTGCCAATTTAGTTAAAACCTAGAAACCACTGCAAATCTGATTTATTTATCTTTATTGCTTATTACAATCTACAAGCTCACTATGCAATGCAATGCAAGCTGGTATATCGGTTAGTCTCTGGGTGTGACAGTGGCACAACAACTAAGTATATACTTCAGGCTTTTACTATGGTTAGACTGGGTTGGTGTACAGTGTATGGGTGAGACAGTTTGGGTGGGGGTGTAAGAGGGTAGGGAGGGTGAGACAGTTTGGGTGGGGGTGTAAGAGGGTAGGGAGGGTGAGACAGTTTGGGTGGGGGTGTAAGAGGGTAGGGAGGGTGAGACAGTTTGGGTGGGGGTGTAAGAGGGTAGGGAGGGTGAGACAGTTTGGGTGGGGGTGTAAGAGGGTAGGGAGGGTGAGACAGTTTGGGTGGGGGTGTAAGAGGGTAGGGAGGGTGAGACAGTTTGGGTGGGGGTGTAGCGGTAGGGGTGGTGGTGAGACAGGTTGGGGGTCTGTGTGTGTGTGGCCTCCTAATCATTGGTGTTTGGGCCTACAGTGTGGAGCCCGATGACTTTGTGCTAATTCAAGTCTGAGATTCCATCGTCTTTCTCTTATCTGATGACTGCAAGGAGAGTGCATAATGTGTGTTTGTACAGTATGCATTTGTGTGTGTGTGTGTGTGTGTGTGTGTGTGTCCTTGGTAGGGGGTGGAAGTCAAGAGAGACGCGGCAATTAAAAATAATTGAGAGTAATTTCATAATGCGGAAGATATTTGTAAATCAGGCGCGATCATTAACCCCAAACTTATGCTCCACTTCCGACAGCAAGCAGCGCTCTGCTTCGGGGCGAGAGAGAGAGAGAGAGAGAGAGAGAGAGAGAGAGAGAGGGAGGAAGAGAGAGTGACAGAGAGAGAGAAAGATAAAGCGAGAGAGGGCCGTGGAAATGGAAAAAGGAAACGGAATGGAATGGAGCGAGAAAACAGAGACGTTATTGGAGTGGGCGGCCGGGTGAAGGGCTGGTGGCCAGGGCATGTGTGAGCCCCTTTCATGTCCCATGGCTGCTCTGGTGCTGCCTGGCCAAGCCAAACACACACACGTAGGGGAGGTCTGACACACACACACACACACACACACACACACACACACACACACACACACACACACACACACACACACACACACACACACACACACACACACACACACACACACACACACACACACACACACACACACACACACACACACACACACACACACACACACACACACACACAAGACGACAGTTCTAGGACGAGAACGTGACATGAGACGGCCTTTTCTTTGCTTCTGACCGGACCACATAAAGTTCCATTTGGCTCCAAACAGACACACTTATGCTGGTACTTCTCTGCTATGTGATCTTTCTAAGGTCAAAGGAAATCGGTCTGAACACCATGCAGTGACTCTGGCTCTCCTTATGCCCGTGTCGTGCATGGAAAGTAGCAGATCTAAAAAGCTCGCGCAATGCGTTAATTGTAAATCTGCTGTTATCGATGTGCAACACAACATGCAACCAAAGTGAAGTACCCTCACTAAAAACACCGGGACAACGCTCCACACGTCCCAAACTCTTCTCCCTTCTGGCCCCAAAACTGTGGAATGCACTTCCCGTTGCAATCAGAACTGCAGCATCACTCCCAATCTTCACCGCCGTAGTCTGAAAACCCACTTTTTCAGACTCCATCATGGCCCATAGCACTTGCCCTACCCCCTTAGATAGCACTTTTTAGACTTAGATAGCATTTGAAACAGACTTATAGCATTCCCATGTTTTTTTTGTTCTTGCCTAATGTAAATCGCTCTGGATTAAGAGCGTCTGCTAAATGCCTAAATTGTAAATTGAAGAAACAGGTATTCCTGTTGGTTCCTCATCACACGAGGTGATCTCGTACTTGAGCTATGTGTTCACACATGCTATAACTCATACTTGGATAGCCCCCCTCCCTCCCTCCCTCCCTCCCTCCACCGGGCCCAAAAAACCTAAATAAATAAAATGCTAACATAAATATGCTTCTGTTATAATTTGCACACACCCACGCATGCTGACAAAGACTGCCGATCCAGATCCTGTGTTGTGAGCGAGCTACCTCCCAGGAGGAGAAGGCAGCAACGGGGAGGCGTTTGGTTTGGCCTGCTGGTCTGTCTATAAGCTCCAAGCTGCTGTCATAAACACAGAGCAAAGGAGGAGAAAGGAGAGAAGGAGGGAGAGAGAGAGAGAGAGAGAGAGAGAGAGAGAGAGAGAGAGGTGTACAGGGGGTTTGAGGCTGAGCCAAAGAAAACTGAATTGCAGCAGGTCTGTCAGGAAACATGAAAGGCCATAAAGAAGTGTGTGGACGACTAGAGGGAGTGTTTATGGGGCCTGTTTGTCTGCATGCTGCATCGCTGCACTGGAGTCAGCTTACAATTTGAGTTGGGGAGACGCGAATATTACCCTTGTACAGCCACCAGCTTCTATAGACCATTCACACAGCGGCTTGGAAAAGCAGGGTGGATAAACACTGGCAACTGGCAACACAGGGCGGTATTTCATCAACTTTAATGGCAAGATGCCGGCCGTGAGAATATGGTCTATTGGTTGGGGAGCTGAGAAATATGGACACATTCCTTGGACCAAGTTCTTGGTCCTATCAATGTTGTGTCAATAATCATCAGTATCACATTTAAGTGTCTAAAGGCTAAGAATGGTCAGTTCTTTGACAACAGCTAGTGGTTCCCAACCTTTTCTGGATCATGGCGTATACTTGAAAATCTCGAAAGCGTTTGCGGCCCGCCCATCTGACCACTTCAGTGGCCGGGTGGGCGGGCCGCGTTCAAGTTTATTCTAATGGTCAATCAAAAAAAGAGTGCTGCATAAGTTCCTGTTTATTGGCATCACAAGGAAAACACATTTTAAAAGGTATATAAAAATACATTCATTCTTTATTAACCTTTGTTATAATTAAAGTGTTATAATTATCATTACAATCTTAGATTTGTGCCAATAATTTGGGGGCCCACCTGTGGGCCCCGTCTGGGCATTACACTATAATAGGAAGTCATCAATATGTTCTATCCCGCAAGCAAGACGCATACACATTATTTAAATGATGCTTCATCATTGCTTTAAACTCTGTGGAATACCGTCTAACCATCTCACCACCATCATTAAGGCCGTTTCCACAACTGAAATGCAGATTAACATTAAACGCCCGAGCTATTTACAACCTCCACACATCACACGCTGCCAACGCCTGCCGCAGACGGCTGCCGCTTCGGCCAATAGCGTTGCACGCCTGGTAAGCGTGGTGGGTATCCTCGTCCAATGGCGGACCCCGTCGTCTCTCTGTAGCGTCGCCTGCCCGCCAATCCAGGCCTCCCTTTTGTCCACATGTGTTGTTTGGCTGCAGCGGTGCGCTTACTTTTAAGAGCTCATTTCCTATCGTCTGCAATAAGTGGAACCATTTTCTTGGGCAAACACGTCGTTTCTTCTCTTTAATGGACTCCATACCGCCAGACGGCTCATACACAGACTACACAACATAACACTCACGCACGTGCACACGCACACACGTGATAACATAACATATAGCCTACCTACAGTATACATGAGTACTGTATATTAATGACTCATAAAAACACACCAAAAACACTAGTATGAATCAGCAAAACACTAGCGCGCACGCACGCGCACGTCAGATCAACTGTTTTCGTGGTGTGAGTGTGTGTGTGTGTGTGTGTGTGTGTGTGTGGGTGTGTTGTGAGAGACGAGACAGATTTATATGAGCGGGGCAGACGTGCTGCGCTCTGATCGAGACGGATATCTCAATGGTTATTTTTTAAATTAGAAAATTAGAAAAGTGTGTGTGTGTGTGTGTGTGTGTGTGTGTGTGTGTGTTGGGAGAGAAGAGCGGGTGAGACGCGCTGTGAGCTCTGATCAAGTTATTTTTTTTAATGAATTAGAAACAAATGGTCCGAATGTTCACTCGGAAATTCCTGCCGAAGTTCGAGTCCTAAAGTAAGGGCTAAAGTACAGCCTTAACACACGCACGCACGCACGCACGCACGCACGCACGCACGCACACACACACACACACACACACACACACACACACACACACACACACACACACACACACACACACACACACACACACACACACACACACACACACACACACACACACACACACACACACACACACACACACACACACACACACACACACACACACACACACACACACACACACACACACACACACACACATAAAAAGCTTCTCTCCAAGTGTGTCACTGTGAAAAATGAACCAGAAGTCATGCGACGCTGTACTGTTTGTACGCCCAACACAATACTGTAGGTGCAGGAGGGGAATGTCTGCTTGAGCAGCATGACCAAAGGGAAAAATAGCTTGCAGATAAACACAAGTTATTTTTCTGCGGTTATTCCAACTGTCATTCATATCAGTATTTATGAGTAGCTATCGGTTACAGCTGCAGGTGCAACCGGCATTCTGTTAAAGGAAAGGCGTAACATACTGTACAGTCATACACCCATACGCACACAAGCATGCAATGCCTCTCTCAAGCCTTCTCATGGTCGATTACAGTATTTTACAGTAAATGCTGTCCAAGCTGTCCTATTTAGCAAAGTGGGGTCCAGGGACCCCCAGGGGTCTTTGAGGGTATATTTGCCAAATTGTAGTTCTGCTATATTGTATTTTCAGATGGGGGCCAAATACATAATTCACTTGAAAAAGTTTGAGAACCACTGAACTACAGTATATAGAAAGTGTTCCAGGCCGTCCTGTAGTCATTTGGAAAATGAAACAGCCAACACAACCCAACACACCACCTGCCTGCTGCTGGGAGCTTCTTCCTACTCAGTAAACAACCTCTCTTCATACGCACAATAGCTGTTAGTCACAAAAACAGTGTGAGGGAAGGTGTGTGTGTGTGTGTGTGTGTGTGTGTGTGTGTGTGTGTATATCTGGGCAGATACAGCAGACTGCCTGGGTAGATACAGCAGTCTGCCAGGGCAGATACAGCAGTCTGCCTGGGCAGATACAGCAGTCTGCCTGGGCAGATACAGTAGTCTGCCTGGGCAGATACAGTAGTCTGCCAGGGCAGATACAGCAGTGTACCTGGGCAGATACAGCAGTCTGCCTGGGCAGATACAGTAGTCTGCCTGGGCAGATACAGTAGTCTGCCTGGGCAGATACAGCAGTCTGCCTGGGCAGATACAGCAGTCTGCCTGGGCAGATACAGCAGTCTGCCAGGGCAGATACAGCAGTCTGCCAGGGCAGATACAGCAGTCTGCCAGGGCAGATACAGCAGTCTGCCAGGGCAGATACAGTAGTCTGCCTGGGCAGATACAGTAGTCTGCCAGGGCAGATACAGCAGTCTGCCTGGGCAGATACAGCAGTCTGCCTGGGCAGATACAGCAGTCTGCCTGGGCAGATACAGTAGTCTGCCTGGGCAGATACAGCAGTGTACCTGGATAGACACAGCGTTCTGGGGAAGCACAGCACTAGCATCTTGCATGTATCCGGAGAAGCTCTCTCCCAGGAGGAGGTAGACAAGAGGGTCGGTGTGAGAGGGCGAGTTATCCTCTTTACTTGGACTGTTTGTCTATGAACAGATGTATCCTCCTGTGTACAATGTCGTTGGATTCCTCTGCGCTGTGCATTATGTGAGAGCGTGTGTATGTCTGTGCCTTGAGAGTTTTTACTCTCTTTATGATTGTGGAGGCTTGCTCTTTGTGTGCGTGTGTGTGTGTGTGTGTGTGTGTGTGTGTGTGTGTGTGTGTGTGTGTGTGTGTGTGTGTGTGCGTGCGCGTGTACTTTATTACTACACTTGTAAGGGCAAAATGTTGCCATAAGTATAGTAGAATTTGAGAAATAGAGAGTCAGGACCAATTTCCTGGTTCTCACAAGACAAAATGTTGTTTTATGGTTTAAAAATAAAGAATTAGATTCAGGCTTGATTTATACATAGTTGTGCAATGTTGTACACCCAAAATAGTCGATAAACTAAAGCTTTATGGTTACAAAATGGCATTTATAAAATTACCATCCTGAAAACTTTGCACAGTAATAAAACAACGACACGACTGCTTTTAAACGCAATTGTGTGTCTGTCTGTGTGTGTGTGTGTGTGTGTGTGTGTGTGTGCTAAGCTGTAGCCAGGGGGAGGCATGCAGAGCAGAATGATTTGTAAAAACATAGTTTCTCAGGCTGTGCAGGTTTTTCGCTGTGCGTCTGGTTCCCATTTGAGCTCTTTAATTGAGCACAATGTCACAATCAATGTTGTGCTACGGACTCAGAGGGAGACGGACCCCCGCCTCACGTTACCCCCACCGAGGTATGCATCTGTAGTCATAGAAACACCAACTACACACACACACACACACACACACACACACACACACACGCACACACACACACACACACACACACACACACACACACACACACACACGCACACACAAGATCATCAACTAAACATATGCACACACACACAGTACACATACATGCCCAGAACATACACTATACACACAATTATGGATGCACACACACGAAAGACACAGGCTATCGGCACAATATGCACACAGCCATGCACATACACTCGAACACACAAAAATCTTAATGAGCGTGGCGCGCACACGCACACACACACTGACACACACACACGCACACTCTTTTTTTCCTCTGGATTTAAGACGCACCTGGCTCCAAACAGCAGACTAATTTGCAGTGAAGTGTTTATAACAGAGTCAGCTTTTTAACGTGAGCCACATCTCTCTGACCTCCAGCCTGCCAGGAGCCCCCCCCCCCACACACACACACACCGCTACACTGCCAACTGGGACAGGAAGAGACCGACAGACAGACAGACATTGGTGGAAAGACTACTCAAATGTTTTACTTAAATAATCGTACCAATATGCAACGTAGAAGAGGTACTGTGTTCCAAGGAAAAGTCCAGAATTCTAAATGGACCAGTACCAAAAGTGGAACTCATTATGTGGAATATCCCATTTCACAAGTTTTCAAATGATCATGCGACGCGTTGTGAGCTTGTAGCATACGTGCCGGAGAGGGGGTCATTTGGGTCGGAATGTCCCCCCGCACAATTGGGGGATGACTGTCTATTCATTTATATATTTTTCCCCGACCGGTGCCCCATGGTGGTCTCTCTCCCCGACCGGTGCCCCATGGTGGTCTCTCTCCCCGACCGGTGCCCCATGGTGGTCTCTCTTGCACCATCTATTGCGCAATCATGGTTGTGTATTAGCTGCCGCAGCATGCTTGCCTCTCAGACCATTCTGGCTATATACTGTAGTCTACTACTGTACAGTACAGTAACTATATACTGTAGTCTACTACTGTACAGTACAGTAACTATATACTGTAGTCTACTACTGTACAGTACAGTAACTATATACTGTAGTCTACTACTGTACAGTACAGTAACTGCAGTTGCTCTCTAGTCTCAACTCTCCAATCTCCAATATTGTCCCCCAGTCTTTTACGTCCCGACAGCATCACTGGCTATTTTCAAAAGGCCGAAATGTTGGACTGTATGTATTGAAATAATAATCTAAATCTACAAAGTAGCTAAAGTTTTCAAATAATTGTAGCAGAGTAAAAAGTACAATATTTGCCTCTGAGATGTAGTGTAGTAGTAGTAATTAGTATTGAATACCAGAAATACACTGATAGACAGACAGACAGACAGCATGAGATAGAAAGACAGAGGCAGAGATGGTGAGTGAGACAGGCAGAGAGAGAGAGAGAGAGAGAGAGAGAGAGAGAGAGAGAGAAAGAGAGAGAGAGAGAGAGAGGGAGAGAGACGGTGAGAGAGCTACATTCCTCATTAACAGCCTCACAAACGAAACCCAGGCCAAGGGCGAGAAAAACAGAATGAGAGAAGGAAAGAGAGAGGTGGGTGAATGTAGCGAGAGACACACAAAGGCCTATTATAATTTATTACTCATGCACCGAAAATAGCCGATCTACAAGCCCACAAAGCTTGTGAGCTTGTATAACACTGGCATCCAACTGTGTATAAATTCGGCAAAAGAGAGAGAATGTGTGAAGGAGAGAGAGAGGTGAAAAGAAAACAAGAAAAATAAAATGAGTGAAGGAAAATGGAAGAGAAGGATAAAGAAAGGGAGAGAGAGACAGTAGGGAGAGAGTAAAACACAGAGTGCCAAACCCATACATGTGTATGTGTGTGTGATATGAACTGCAGAACCCTAACACTGGGCCGTGTATTATTTCAGGGTGTATGCTATAAGGTAAGGGAAGGGCCAAACTAAAAACAGCTCTAATTATGGGGCAGAGAGAGAGAGAGTGTGTGTGTGTGTGTGTGTGTGTGTGTGTGTGTGTGTGTGTGTGTGTGTGTGCACGTGCGTGTGCGTGTGCGTGCGTGTGCAGGCTCAAGGTTAGACCGGCTATTACTGTGGGAGGTACAGTGCAGTCAGTGGGATGTGGTCAGGGTCAATTCATCAACAGCAGAAGCACTGACCCTGGAGAGACCAGTAACAGACTGGAGAGACGTGCACACACTTCAGAGACGTGCACACACTTCAGAGACGTGCACACACTTCAGAGACGTGCACACACACTGGAGAATAGATACGTGCACACACTGGAGACACCAGAACAGAATAGAGACCATGAGCACACACTTCTGGTACCATGATGCAAGGCTGGTCTGGGAACCCATCGGCAAAAAAAGGGAGAAAACAGCGCCCTCTGCTGTTTATTTCCATGTGAATTTGGGGGCGTCGCCCTATAGAATGTGGATAACAGGCTGCAGGCCCGTTTGGTCCGCCTTCTGGTGGGACACTTATGTTTTCATTTCCACTAACAACAATGTATACGTGTTCCGAATGCCCCTGCCGACAGATTCAGTACTGCAGCTCGGAATCTGTTATTGAGATATTACATGCAATGTGGCACCGTGTCTTTTCGGCACACACTAGTGCAGTGGTCCTTTTACCCATAACTCTCTCTGAGAGAGTGTACAAATGGAACCCAATGGACGCTGATTTATTTGGAACCCCATCAAGGAGGCCACTTGATGTGTCTACAGGTGAATCTGGTCAAAGTCTCTCTATCTCTGTGTCTTTCTCCCTCACACACTCTCAAGCTCTGATATTCCCACAGTCCAATGCTTGTGTATTTATTACCATGTGACCTGGCGAAGTGTGTGTGTGTGTGTGTGTGTGTGTCTGGGGAGAACAGATGGAGAGATGGGGTGTGAGGTCTCTTGACAGAATCCTCCTGCCACTAACAAGGACATGCTTCACGCACGCACACACGCATGCATGCAAGCATGCACACGCGGAAAAAAGACAGAGACGTAGAAGATAAACAATCAGTGCCTCAGCTTTCTAACCCAGCCTGCCTCTCGTCCTCTCACCCCATCTCTCTCTCTCTCTCTGGGAATGACGATGGGGAATGATCATGGTCCCGAGTGGTGACCACACCCTACGTCTCTCTCACTCTGTGTCTCTTATTTCTGTGTGTGTTTCTCCTTGGTGTCTGGACACGTACAGGGGAGTGTCAGAGGGGAGGGCTCTATGTCCAGTGAATGATGACGCCACTTTACAACTTTGTTTTTTAATCATTTTATGGGTTTGTTGTTATTGGGGTTTTTTCTAGTTGAGAACACATGACCAGACAGACAAGCTGATGAGCCAAAGAAGCTCAACTATGCACAACCACACACTATGTGTTTTCCTTGTGCATTTGCAAATTTACGATGTTGTTCCTTAAATTTTGTTTGAAGTACAATAAGTGCTAGTTGGAAATATGTTACATTTGAGGCAAATGAACAAGGATACCAGCGTGCTCATATGTAAGCAATACAGAGCTATAAAATCAAATCAAACTTAATTTATAAAGCACATTTAAAAACAACCAAAGCTGACCAAAGTGATCAACACGGTTAAAAACAAAGCATCAACAAACGCCAATCAGTGCACCAACAAATAAACAGAACATATAAACCTTAGGCAGGTTTATATGGAATTATTATTATTATTTATGTGGGCCGTGTCCACAGAGAGCGTTTGATATCATGTCCAGGGACTTTTCACGGTTTTAGGTAACAATTCAACGTCAGGATGTAACTGACCGGGCTGTCAAACACAGACAGGAGGATCAAGTGAGCGGTGTTTCTCTCCAAAAAGATTAAGCTGCTTGAAGCTCTCAGGGCACTCCGCCATAAAATGCTGGACGCCAAGAACATCTACTGGGAAGAGGATCGCGTCTATATGCCATAGAAATGCATGGCAGACGGGCGCTGGCAGCTCAAAAAAAGCTTTCTGGGGACACGGGCCGCTTTTAAATGAGAGTGTGTGCGTGTGGTGAATGTGCTTGTGTGTGGCGAATGTGCGTGCATGTGTGTGTGTGTGTGTGTCGTACCAGTGAGTTTCTGCACCAGGGGGCTGAGTTGCGTCTCTCTGCGTATGGCCATGGTGAGCGCTCCAATCAGCTCCGTCTCCAGCCTGTCCACCTCCTGGTCCTCCTCGTCGGGGTCCTGGGCGGCCTGCGCCTCCCCGGCCAGCGAGTACAGGTAGACCAGCAGCAGGAGCATCTCGTCGGGGCCACAATGCTCCTCCTCGGAGCCGGAGGACGTCATCAGGGTCAGCAGCTGTCTGAGCACGCTGGGGAGGTCCGAGTCTCCCAAGGCCTGAGAACACACACCATTCCATTTGTTCAAATAAAACAAGAGAGGGATACATTTTCTTGACCACTTAAGACCTCATAATATACTTCATCGTAGGACAAAATAGCAAAAAAAATGCTTTTGCCCAAAATAGGAACGCCAGGGTTGATGTGGTTAACATACATGTGTGATATTTATGTGATATTGTCAAACATAAATATCAAACATATCAGACAGGTCGACTTTGTCTTATTGCTCGCTAGGCGTGCCATTCTGCTCAAATGTAAGGATGCTGCCCCGCCCGTGCTCCGTCAGTGGCTTCATGATATAATGTCCTGTCTCCAGTTGGAGATGTTAAGGTTTTCAATTGCGAATGAGAAATGTTTTTACAAGACCTGGGGCCCGTTTATGACATTCTAGCAAAAGAAAAAATCAGACAGTCTACCTTTCCCAAAAGGAATTGCATGTATTTAATTCAATCTGACCAGAAGCAGGGATAAAACATTCAGCTAGTCATAAAAAATAATGACCAGAGGGGCGATATAAAAAGCACAGGTATCCATTCCCCTCCTTAATCCCACACACACACACACACACACACACACACACACACACACACACACACACACACACACACACACACACAATACTGTACATGTTACATTACAATATAACAAAGGACCATATTTCACTGACTTCAAGCTGAATAAAATGTCTTGTGACAACACATTTACTTCTATGAGATAAAATATGCTAGGTAGGATTTGTCCCGATCCGTTCACGTGATCGGAAATCGGGGCCGATCACGTCATTTTCAAATTATCGGAAATCGGATCGGGAGCAAAAAAAACGTCCACTGCGCAAAAAGCATGGGATACGGATGTGTATATTACAGGAAACTCCCGTTAAACTTTCCAACAAACTCCGGTAAACTCCCGAATTGTACCATCACACCTGTATATTACCGTATATTACTGTATATGCCTGCTAAACTTTTACGGGTTTACGGGCAAATCTAGTGCCCATAATTGCCCGTTAACTCCTCTTTTCATGCAGTATACTATGAATATTATTACTCAAAAACGTGATTGGGACATCCCTAATGCTAGGTTTGATGTTTACCATTACCTGGCATCATTGTTTCTGAGAGCCACTACATTGTTCACTTTAACCTGTCACTACATTGTTCAATTTAACCGTTCGCTGACTCTGTAGTCATACTAACTGTGCTTATTCCGATTTCGCACTTGTGGGGTGCTCTGGATGATGGCGTTTGATAAACGCCCCCTATATTGTTGGCGTGGATTGTGTCTCAGCCGAAAAATCCTTCCGCATCCAAAGCTCCATTAGGCGCTCCCACATTGGCGTTTTAGAAGAGTGCCTTAAGGCTCATACATACTCCAGTTTTTGGTGATAGGTTATCACCGTTTTAGTTTGATAAGCTATCACCTAAAACGGTGATAACCTATCACCTAAAACGGTGATAAGAGTTGAGGCCATCATACTCGCGGTGATGTCCTTAAGGATTGACCCCGCCTCCCTGTGGTTTACCCAACTTCTAGACCAATCAGTGAACGGGGTGATAGCTCCAGAGTGAAAAGACTTGTCTGATAGTAAAAACAGAGAGATGGGTCTGATCATCACTGCGACTGATGTAATGGTGTAGTTTTCCAACCCTTTAAAAACTACACCGCGGTGATAATCTACTGTATCACCAAAACCTGGAGTATGTATGAGCCTTAAGGTTCCAGCTGGGAAACAAAGAGCTCTGGTGGACACACGGCCTAAGAGCAGTGAACCGTTTCTCGGTTCCTGTCATGAGTGAGTCTGATCGGGACATAATAACGGTCGTGCTCTGGGCCCAAATGATGTAGATCACGGGACCTTGTTACAGAACAGTGACCACTCTCACAACCACACTGAGCTCATATAGCCATATTAAACAAGGGTGTGGAGCTAATCTGTCCTCTGCTGCATCTCAGGAGAGACCAATGAAAAATGCTGGGATACAGAAAGAGAGAGGAAAAAACTGATAGTGGGAGAAAATGAAGTGGTAAGAGAAAGAATAGGGGGGGGGGGGGGGGGCAGGAGAATAAAGAAAGACACTTAACAATCGAGAGAGGCTGCAGAGGAGATGAACCACGGACAGCGGAGCAGGAGAAAATGACGGCCTCCGGCGGGGACAGTTCGGTTTGAATCAGATGGAGATACACAAGCCTGTGTGGATCCATTTCCTTTTAATGAGAGAGCTGTGTGTGTGTGTGTGTGTGTGTGTGTGTGTGTGTGTGTGTGTGTGTGTGTGTGTGTGTGTGTGTGTGTGTGACTGTGTGTGTGTGTGTGTGTGTGTGTGTGTGTGTGTGTGTGTGTGACTGTGTGTGTGTGTGTGTGTGTGTGTGTGTGTGAGCTTAGAGCTCAATGTTCCTTCGCCCAAGACAAACAGACTCTCTCTCCATCTCAGAGCTGAGTCTTTAGGGCTGCGGTGGGCCCGTCGGGGGCTATCCGATGTCTGACCCAGTGCAACTCTTGCCCCCCCGTCCCCAGCCAAAGACGCGATCCATCCAATCAGGCCTCTGGGTCGCAGACCCGGGGAAGATTGTGGTCCAAACCCAACAAATGGCTGAGTGCCTGAGGGTCCCTGAGCGGGCCGCTGCGGCGAGGTCTCTCCGAGGCTACGACTGTCCCTGACGGAGTGAGGAGGACACATCAGAGGGTTTCCAAGGTTTTGGATCCATACGTATGTGGTGTGAGGCATCGGTATCTTTGTGGTAAAAGCCTTCGCAGCACTGTCAGCAGCTGACACTGCGGTGCTTCACAGGCCTGACCTCAAAATAAAAAAAAGAATCTTCTAAATCCTCCAGTTTTATGAAATAAATATTTTCACGATTTTTCAAAAAAAGCAGATCTACAAGCTCATAGCGCGCCACCGAGTGGCGCGCTATGAGCTTGTAGATCTGCTATTTTTCAATAGCTAAATTATAAAAGAATGTTTAAAACACCAAAAGGGGTTCCTGCCCAAAATGGGTTAACCACTTGAGACGATTCTACAAATGCATTCTATCAGTAGTTATCAAACATATTTCTAAAATGTTTAAAAAAAATTGCAGCTGTACAAGCTCGCAGCTTTTATATCTGCTATTTATGAATAGCCAACGGTGAAATGCTAAATTACATAGATACTTTGACAGTTTTAATGGTTTAACGACCCTACATAATTCATTGCATGCTAAACTGCGGTGTGAGGTTGAGTGATTATTTGCACAATCTTCGAATAATAGTCACATGGACAAAATAGGTACACCGGGTTGAAAGCAAAAAAAACAAAAAAAAAACAGACATTTACACACACTGGCTGATTAAAAAGCTTTTACTGTAAACGTAGCCTTTAGTTCAAAGAACAGTGCACCATTGCCATGAGTCATGCAGTTTGAAAGTGCTCATATAAAGGGGCTTTGGTAGGCTTGGGGGAGAAATTAGGAGAACCTGTCTGCTAGCTGTGTGAAATCGGTCGATGCTTTCTGCACCCCTGCCTTCATTGGCTGGAAAACTAAAACAAAACAATAAACCAAACATATCTTCACCTCATCTTGATTTGTTTTTGTTGCCAAGGTCTGTTAGACCTCCATCGGTTTGCACTGATGAAGGACTGGCAGAAACAAAGCTTAATAAAGTGAAGTCTGCATAGATCTACGGTAAGCGTTGCGGAAATCTTTTCATTTTGTGTGGAAGCGGTCCCAACAATTCAAAATGAATCTGAGAGCAGAATATTTGATGACCTTCCAAAAAATCCATAACAGCATGAACTCAATCACCTCCCCAAGTTGACGATTTCCAGCACTGTGTGAAAAAAGTAGACAGTAACGTTCGGGACAAGTGCATATCGTCTGTGGGAGATTATACGTTGCGGGGGACAGTGAATAATGTACATACGACTCCACGAGACGCCATCTTTTGATGGGCTGTTGTGTGGCGAGGTATGTTGGGGGTCTCTCGTGTGGCAGCGTGTGTGAGGTATGTTGGGGGTCTCTCGTGTGGCAGCGTGTGTGAGGTATGGCGGGGTCTCTCCTGTGTGGAAGAGCTCTCTACTGTTGGCTGCGATGCTGCCTCTCCACCCTGGCTTGGCCCCAGCTAACCACGGGTCTGCGGGGACCGCTCAAACACACAAACATGCGAACGCACGTGCGTGTGCGCCCCGACACATATTTTTCTTCTTAAAACGTTGTGAAATCAAATAGCTCTCTGAGCTGCTCTGGCTCTTTCTGCCAAACAATATTGGGGATCATTCCCCCCTCGCTCCACCGGGCTGGCGGGAACCGAACCAGGAGAGAGGGACAAAGGCTTGTCAGGGCTGTTGTTCCTTCCATCTCTAAGTGGTAAATGGTGAATTTATATAGCGCTATAGCGCAAAGAGCTTTACATTCAACCATTCATACACCGAGGAAACCATGCAAGGCACCAACCTGCACATTGGGAGAAATTAAGGGTACAAGGTCTTGCTCAAGGACACTTTTACACTAACTCTGGTGGGAGACCAGGTTCAAACTGTTCTTCCGGGTCCTTGGAAACGCCCCCAGCCACTAGTTTTATAGTTTTACTGCAGGTTAGGGTTAAAGTTAGTTTTAGGGTTCAAGTTCTGTCCATACTAAATAGCGCAGCGGTTCCCAAACTTGTCCATGTCAAGGACCCCCAAATGTTCTGAAAATGCATTGTGCCAAGGACCCCCTTACAAGATTTGTGTCGTTATAATGCTCCGACAAATGATTAAAATGCTTTTTCTAAAATCCTTTTTCTACTCTAACCATCCAAGTCTGAACGCACCTTTAGACGGTTCGTCTGTCTCTGTGTCTGCCTGTACTTATGTCTGTCTGTCTGTCTGTGGGTGTGTCCGGATCATATCTCGCAAACCGCTGGAACGATCAGCCCCAAATGTCTGCGGCACACTGCCAGTAGGCCACATAAGTACCTCTGCTATTTGTTTTTCCCATAACATACTGTACGTTTTATACCTTTTGAAATCTTTCACTTTAACTGTATAATGGACCAGGCTGAAACCATCCACATCAGAGACACAGTGTTTTCCATGTGTATCATGGATTTCAAGGACCCCCAGTTTGTTATGCATTAGGCCACGGACAAGTGAAAAGATTTTTACCCTGATCAATCAGATTTGTTTCCTAATTATAACTAATTTAGCTGGGGACGCCTTGGATTGGAACCCCT
Organism: Protomyctophum bolini; assembly: GCF_963924005.1. NCBI lineage: Eukaryota > Metazoa > Chordata > Actinopteri > Myctophiformes > Myctophidae > Protomyctophum > Protomyctophum bolini. The sequence continues at coordinate 20,525,135 of NC_137869.1, read as the reverse complement.
TAAGGTACCCCATGTTGAGTACCAGCGATCACGTATACCACACTGTCCCAGCAGGCTCTCAGCTTAACTTGTTCGCACTGTCAACATCACACACATCAGCCTCGTAATGGCGTAGGGTTCTCATTTGGACCGTGGCAGAGCCTTCAAGCACAGGTCAGAGGAGACAGGAGAAGCAGACGAGGGGAACCGTGGAGGGGCTTTCGGGCCCCCTCCTCATTTATCATGAGGCCATTCTCCAGGGCTCTCACCCAAACCTGAACCTGTGCTGCCTCTGACCCTGGCCCCCCAAGGTACTCTTGACGAACATATTTCCCCCCTGACTCATCCCCTTGAGTATGACTTCCCGTTATTGTGCTATTTCGTTCTGCACTGCCCGGTGGCTTCAACTAGCCTTGAGCAGCGTTGCTGATGAATCACCGGTTGGACCAAATTTTGTATCAAAATATGCATGAGCCAATTAACGCACTACTTCAGCCCTATGCCTCGTCGTACAATGAATAGTGAAAATATTTTAACTATTTTGTCAAATCTTTTTTTCTGCATATAATGTCCAAAATATGGATGCCAGGTTGAAACTGGTTAATGTCCTCTGTCCTATACATGTCATGTATAGGACAAATCCATAATTTGAGTGCAACCCTACAATGACATTGATCCCTGCAATAAGTATGCTAACCCTATCAAGGAGAGCCATGAGGCCCATAGGGCAGGAGCCTGTATGTCCTGTTTTACAGAAACAGGACATATAGTGAGGCAGCTTGATGTACAAGTACATCCCCTGGACATGACACTATATGTCACAGGGACTTAGCCCAATCCAACCCTTGATGCTGAGTGCCAAGGGGAGGCACTGGGTCCCATTTTTCAGAGTATTTTATATGACCCGGCCAGGGATCGAACCCCGACCTCCCAGTCCCAGGGCGGACACTCTAACCACAAGGCCACTGAGCTGGTTAACCCTATCAATCATGATTTTACAGTACAATCCAAACATTATTTGAACAAAATGGTTTTTCTCACGTTACTTATACCCTCTCTGTATCTCTCAAAGCTCCTCTTTGTCCACTTGATTCAACTGAACCTAAGCTCAATAACATTCACCTCCGTATCCCCACTAGGTCCCTCTCCATAGCCTCACTGTGTGTGTGTGTGTGTGTGTGTGTGTTCACATGTGTGAGCATTAAGCACGTAACTGGGTCCCTTCAGGAGTTCTGTAAACCCGGCTGTCAGCTGTGCGCCGTGGCGCCAGGGCAGGAAATAAAAGGAGTTCTTTCGGTACGGAGCAGAGAAGAGAGCTGACTGGGGAAGAATGACTACAGTTCCTTTTTTCCAGCACTACATACAAGTGAGAACTGAGAACCTCCACAATGTCTGGCCCGCGGCCCTGGCACGAGGCGCTGCGCTGCACTGCACACCTCCAGAAACACATTGAACATGTGGGGGGCCAGTTGGATCAACCAGTGTTAGGATGCAGCAATGCTTCTCAAACGTTTTCATGTCAACAATCCCCAAAGGCATGTATTCACATGGCTGCAGACCTGCAGAAATCTTTCAAAAAACATAGTCCAAAAATATGAATGGGCTTTCATGTTTGTACTGTTCATTTCATGGGGACCCCGTGGAAGCGTCTCAACGACACCTGGGGGTCCACTTGAGCAGCATTGTACACCATGATGTGTTCCTCGCTGCAAAACGTTCCAACATTGCAAAACGTTCCAACGTTCGCCATGTGAAGAGAGTTCTTCTACAGCTGAGGCAATTTGAAACACAAGACCTGAATAAAGGCCTCGCTGATCCTACCAGACGCTCCCCTCTTTCCATCACAACCCCACCCCCCCATCCCCCAAAATGACTGCACCGCTCTGACTGACGACTAGCAAAAACTATGCCTCTAAATCGGTGCACATTTTAAGGTCTGTTCTTTAAAAAGGTTTTAGGGTCTCTGCCCACGGCTTGTGTTATATCATTACGGCAGAAATAACAGGAAGCCAAAGTTATTATTACACACCAATTACTAAATGCACCGGTCCCCTCGCCATGCACTAATGCCACCATTTACACACAATTACAAAATAACCATGGCAATACGCTGTCAAAACAATGCTAATGTTAAGGCACGCAATTACCCAAATAAAGCCATTACTTTAAATGTCCACAATGGAGTTCCTTATCGTGACACAATGTTGTCAAAGAATACTCCTTTGTTCACCAGAAAGCCTTTCAGAGGGGCTTAGCAGATCGGCTCGTCTGATTGGCCTATAGCAAATTAGCAAAATGGACCACTTGATGGAGGATGGACTTCCCGGGTCGGAGGACCGCTCCAATAGCGAGCACTGGCTTGAATCTGTCAGCCACTGACTGACAGATTACTGTTTGGCACCTCCATCCATCGCAGGGTCCATAAAGCCTCCCGTCTCGCCCAATCACAGCGCCGGGCCAAGCTCCGCCCTTGGCCAGCGCAGCCTGAACAGGAAACCAGCTCCAGATGCAGCCCCTGGAGGAAGGTGAGTGTTTCAGATGCAGCGCTAACCAGAACCATGCTTCGCTCCCCTCGCTCGCCCCGCTCCCTGGCTGCACAATGAACTGCTTTCTGGGTCCTGGGGCACGAGGGAGGGTGTGTGCGTGTGTGTGTGTGTGTGTGTGTGCGCGCATGCACGCACGTGATGTGTACTTGTATTACTATATACTTTACTTAGGTATAGTATAATTTGAGGTATGTGCAGACCATTTTCCTGGTCCAGCTCATCTAGAAGCTCAGAGCTTCTACATTTGCTATTTTCGGCTTTACGGTAAAAGATTGGCAAACAAACCTGTAAACATCAGTAGTATAGTATACAAATGTGTGTGTGTGTGACTGTGCGTGCGTGTGTGTGTGTGTGTGTGTGTGTGTGTGTGTGTGTGTGTGTGTGTGTGTGTGCGTGCGTGCATGCAAGCATGTGTGTGTGCAAGCAGAGGAGGGGCTGGGTGGGGGCGTTGCAGGGGTTGGAACAAAGCATGGTCACAGGTGGGTTGTTGTTGTCAAGGAGTGAAGGTCCAGGCCGGGAATAGTCATCCCATGTCACATGGTCTGCCCACCGATACCATAGCAACCAGAATAATAAACTAAATTTGCATGGCCTTGGAAGTGTGCGCACACATGTGCCTGATTTGCAAACGCATAATCGCATGCAATTTGCATTCACAAATAACAACACGTTAATCTGGCGGGGATGGCGAGCGGGCCTCTAAAACACAAGAGGCATAAATCATGAGGTGAGGGACAGAGGATAAATGATGTACAGCAAACGCACTTCTTCGTTGATTTGCAGTGGAAGAGTTTGGAGTTTGGGGGGAAAACATTAAAGATAATCATGAGCAGCCACGCTCTCCCACAGGCTGAGCATGTAAACAACAACACAACCAAGAGAAAACTCAGTCTCCATTTCCAAAGACCCAAACACACACACACACACACACACACACACACACACACACACACACACACACACACACACACACACACACTGTAGAGGAGATATAAGTACGAGAACTACACTGCCTGCTTAGCTGCTACCTGCCATGTTTTGTACATGAGCCGGACGATTTTGGCCGATATATCGGCCGTTATTTGACATCGCAATTATGCTGCCGACGTGTCCCGATTTTTCAATTTCGATTGAGTTCCAAACTCTGTGGAACCTGGGTAGGCAGTCCTACCTGGAGGAGACCTGTGCTATACCGGGAGTGCACTTTTTTTAGTTTATTATTTTCGTTAATTTGCTCATAAGTTAAGTGTTCTCAAATATAAAGTATAAACTTTAATCAAATCTAAGCATGTATTTAATTTAACACACTTTTAACAATACATGTGCAGGATGTGACAACAAATACCTTTAAGCTCTGAGTCTTATCAGAGACTGTGCTCACTGCTTACACATGTACAGTATCCAGACACAGAGACACATGCTCAGTGTAAACCTGTGAGGATGACGCCGACAAATCCTAGAATAGATTCCACCGGAATATCACTGTTTACTGAAAAGACGGAAATTTGAGAGTCCGGGCCGGAAACCTCTCGGAAGAGGGGGTAAAAAAAGACGGTTTATCTCTGGCCCTCATTTTACTGCCATTACTCTGTGGTTGTGTGAAAGGTGTGGACGTCTCATTTCACTCTCTGAGAAGGATGAGCAGAAACAGAGCTCTACAAACGCACGGCTCAACTGTCCACACCACACACACACACACGATCATATTCACACCCACAATGCACTGTAGCCAGCAACCATATATTCAGTCTCTCTACCACTCCATCAATCAGCCTCTTTCTGTCTGTCAATAGATCATTTTACTAGCTGATTAACACATTCTAGCCAATTCTACAAATCGGTAGTTCTCACATTCAAGAATATCATATACAATATGATATACAAGCTCACAGCGCGTCACTTTGTGCCGCACTGCAAGCTTGTATATCTGATCTTTTTGAATAGCCAACGCAAAAATCTAAGACGACACACAGACGCTCTCCCGTTTCCTGGGTTAAGTGCATAGAGGTATAGAGGCGCTGCATGGTGGCATACAGGACTGTGTCTGTGTTTACCTTTAGAAATAATACACTTAGAAGATAAACAAGAAATGTGTGTGTGGGGTCGGGTTTATGCACTATATCAAGAACAATGATTTATCTCACATGATGGATGAGCTCGGGGTATCATAACTGCAGCCTCTGCATAAATGTAGCCCTTTAAACTGGACTAAAGTATTTTCAAGTGACAATAAGTAAGTACCCTGTTCTATTTTTTATTGTATGGAGAGAGAGAGAGAGAGAGAGAGAGAGAGAGAGAGAGAGAGAGAGAGAGACAGAGGTGTATTGTTTGTGGAAAACTATTGTAAAAAAAGAAAAGAATCGCTTAGTGTTAAATTATGTACATACTTTGGGAGAGAGGCGTGTATTGTTTGTGGAAAACTATTGTAAAAAACAAAAAAAAGAATGGCTTAGTGTTAGATTATGTACATACTTTGGAGGTTTGTTGGGGGAAGGCTCATAATGATACATAATGACCCTGTACAGATTTATCTGATGATCTATGCAGTGTCATGTCGACCCCGTACTCTACCTCCCCATGTCTTTCTCCAATGTTTACTTAAAATGTTGAAATATGACACCGGCTGGGTCAAACTGACAAATCTGTTTCTGTATCCATTTTCAAATCTGCATAATTATTTATCTGTGTATCTGACTCCTTCAAGGTCGTTAACCTCTATGTGAGCTGCATGCTAAACAGAGCGCAGCGTGGCGGAACAGGCAAAGACAACACACAGGGATTTGCACGACTAAAAAAACCTTTTGTTCGTGATTACAGGACATGCGGAAGGCGGCGAACGTCTGTGCGTCTGCAGTCATGGAGGGGTGAGTTTGAATGACAGGGACACGCCGATGCAGGCACGACGCTGCTCCATTAAACAAACCGCCTCCCTCCCTCCTATTAGCCTTTCTGACGATCCATTTTGTATCTTGCGTGGTTCACGTTAAGACACGACAGGGTGCATGGTTTACGTTTACAGTGTCAAAATGGCGTTTGTTTGAATGTCGCCTCTCTCCGCCGTTTGATTTTATACGCAAAAACATGCACGTCATTTTTTTTTTAAGACTTGCAGGTAAACAAAAACGAACTGAGCTGTGAACAACATCATACAAGGATGGATAGAGTGAAAATACCAAAGATAAGAACACTTGATAAGAGAGAGACGACAGACTGATTGATAGATGGAGCCGTGGACTGAAAAGCTCTTAAAGGTAAGGTGAACCCTGCTCTAACTCCATCAGCCCGATGCCTGCCATGTTTATAGAAATGCAGAGTCATAAATCTTCCCCTTTAAATGAGGCCTACTCTTTTCCAAACATGCATACATCTCTCTGTCTTACTGGCCCAGCTGGCTGGCTGGCCGGTCCGGTTCTGGACCGCCTCAGTGGGCCGCTGGGACTCGGACACAGAGGACGCCCCGTCTCGGGGACACCCAGCCCAGCTGCAGACCAGCTCAGCGGATGAGGAAATGGACATGTGCGTCATTGTCAATGCACGACTGCACTGGCCAAGTCTTTCTCAACCTCTTCTCGCTTATGATATCAGACGTTCAGCATTTCAGTTTTTAGATTCCTCCTCCAATTCTCACATATGTAGTCTCTCTTCACTACTGGCTGAGATACCCTTTCCTTCCCTCTTTTATTCGGGCTTTTCCGGTCAATAATTTTTATCTTTATTTTCCTGTCTGTCTCTTTCTAGTGACAGTGAGTGGTCGGTCTCTTTCTTTCTCTCTGCTTCTGTCAGTTTGATGTGACGCTGGACTGAGTGCTCTGTAATTTGTAGGAGACTGTATACACACAGGGATCCAAACACAGACGCAAACAGTACACACAAACACTCAGCGAGGACACACACACACACACACACACACACACACACATTCCCCTGCGCGCCTCGCTGTCACCGCCAGTCAGCCACATGCTGGTCACTGTGGCTCGACGTCTGTTGGTCACCACCAGGGCACACGACAAGACACCCTGCCGCTGCGTCTCACACACACACACACACACACACACACGCACGCACGCGCACACATGCACACATGCACACATAGAACGCTCATGAAAAAACAAAAACAAGTTACGCTTCCTTTCGGTATGTTGTCCGTTGGGAGAGAATTCAGAGAAACTGGAACACAAACGTGCACACGTAGGCTTCAATGTGAACATGTGTCCTGAAGTAGTACAACGGAGAGTATTTGGAGACGCGGGGGGAATTAGCCGGGGCTGTTTTTCCTCGCCACATCGGCTGCAACAGATTATGGCGTAACTCACCAGATGACAGAGTTGCTGTTCAGCCACAAACCCCAGGGCAATGTTTTTTTTGTTTGTTTTTTAAGTAAGAAATTATTAAATAATTGAAGTCTCCCGCACTTTTCTCACACTGGGAGAAGACTGAATCATGCTCCCTCAAGGAGCAGACGCACACAGACACTAATACTGACAGGGACAGTACATTACAGCCACTGCTAATAGACCGAGGAGGTTCCAAACATCCGGAGGTAAACATTCAGAGCAGCAGAGTCAAAACTCTGCACAAACACCACGGTTTGCCCACACGGCTTCCCAGCGAAACAAGTGGTCTCAATGTCTCCCGCGCTCGCTCACTTTCATTTTTCATCGCGGTCACACACACACACACACACACACACACACACACACACACACACACACACACACACACACACTTTTTTTTTTTTACAGAGGAGACACACGTAGTGTGAAGGGTTAATGCGGCCCCATCTGATTCCAGTTTCTTGTGTCTCTCAAATGGAGGGGTGGGGGGAGTCAGAGAGGGGGGCACAGCGGGGTGGTTTTCTGCAGGGGGTCGAAGAGGACGGCTACGCAGGGCGGGGGGTAGAGGAGGGGGGGGGGATGCAGGGGCTAGGGGGGTCGCAGAGGACGGCTACAGGGGGTGTTGGGGGGGGTCTGAGACGGGGGCTTATGTGAGGCGGGGTGGAAGAGGAGGGCCACAGGGGCGGGGGGTCGGAGAGGAGGGCCACATGGGGTGGGGGGCTCAGGGAGGGCAGGGGAGGAGGGAGTGAATGAGTGTAACTGGCAGATTAAAGAGGGAGGGGAGAGAGAGAGAGAGAGACCAATTTCAAAATAAGAGCTGGTGCAAAGTGGCAAGTCAAAACTTCGGCTCCCACTGTCCGAGAAGGACCAGTGGGGGGCACTGTTGCATCACACTGAAGGTCCCTGCCTTCACAGTGCAGCCTCCCTTCACCATCCATCCATCCTTCCATCTCAGACCAGGCGACTTCATGAGACAGGCAGGGATCCAGCATACTGACAGATATGTTGTAAGTTATTAGCACGTTGTTCTGCATTGAGCGCAGCGGTGTCACTCTAGAGTACAGTGCAAAAAGCGACCTTCATGAACCGTAAGGCTGAGAGTTCCATGTGTGCACTCTCACAGTTAAATGGGCACTGAGGATTTGGAGAGCGTCCCCAGCAGCATCCTGTCAGAGGTAGTGGCCGGAGCTGGGTGGTTGTGCAACAACTTGGAAGCGATCGGGGTGAACCTGTCTTACATGGAGTGAGTCATTACTCTGCGATACAGCTGCAACGCTGTCTGTCCTGCAAGGGTGGTGTGTGTGTGTGTGTGTGTGTGTGTGTGTGTGTGTGTGTGTGTGTGTGTGTGTGCGCGCGTGTGTGCCAGGGAGGTGGTCTGACACTTGGACGAGACCTAAAATGCAGTGTCTCAATTGGAGTAGTCAGCTGTGGGGTGGGGTAGGGAACTGTGATGTATGTAATGTGTTGATTTTTATTTTTTTATGGACATTTCCTGATGTTTCTTCGAAGATTTTGTTTTGTATTTGTGCTGCCATGAGGATGTGGGGGGGAAAATATATGTTTTAAAAAGAAATGCAGTGTCTCTCTGTCTCTCCCTATAGCATTAATACAGAGGTCACAGAGGTAACTGTGTGTTTACGTGTGTGTGTGTGTGTGTGTGTGTGTGTGTGTGTTAGGGTGACAGAAAAAGAGGCCCCACACATGTGCACATCTGTTTCAAGGAAAGGGGTGCTAAGCCTTATGCGAGGGCGGAGCATGTATTTAAGTGTGTGTGTGTGTGTGTGTGTGTGTGTGTGTGTGTGTGTGTGTATACAGAGTAAACACACAGTACACATCATAATCTTGTGTAAATGTCTAGTCGGCATCTGTTTACTCTGCACTGCATCTCTATCATAGACAGTGACAAACACACCTCCACATCAGGCTGCTCTTCCACAAACATTTACTGTGGTCATTACAGGGACACAGGAAACAGCTTGTCTGTCTGTCTGTCTGTCTGTCTGTCTCAGGCCGACACATACGCACACCTGCGTGAACCCACATCTGCCAGCTTAAAATGAGTTACCGATAAAAAGGAACAACATAGCATCTTGCTGAGCGAGAGAAAACACCCACTATAGTGAGAATTCAGTCAGTATCGGCCATATAGATAGGCCAGATATCAGTATCGGCCGATATCTGCCTTTTAACTACATTTAATTCATTTGAACCAATATGTGCAATGTGCATTAGTAGGCCTAATAAATCAGATAATAAAAATGTACTGTTTTTAAAATGTGCATCAGCAGCCAGAATCACTGTATAAGTGGTGTAAGAAACTTGGAAACTTGTATTGCAAAATAATGATCAGTATCGGTCAATTTGACCGCGCAATTAATCGGTTATGGGCCACATTTACACATATCCCTAATTATTATTATAAATATATAATGCTGACTAAGCGAATACACACAGCATCGTGACAGGTAGTTCACAAGCGATGGTCTCACTAACTGATCACTATACTGTACACCATGATACATCATGCTGAAAGGAAAACGGACGGACCAGAGGAGAGAGAGCAGCCCACGTTGGTCTGGCACCATTTAATCGTGCGACAATTGTCTTATCTATTCTATTGCATGTTATAGTTTAGTGGAGGAGCTTAGGGATATTTAATTAGTCTAAAAGCGCCACATTTTGGATGTAGCCCAGGACATGCTCTAATGATTTAGCTAGTGCGCCCGAGCCGAGAAAAATGCAATCCATCGCCACAGCGGCCAAATCTATATGGCCACACCATTAACAATCTATATAAGGCAACATCTTCTAAATTGCATTGTGCTGTACAGTAGCATGTGACAAACCAGGGAGTTTTCATAATTCTAAATCCATTCCAAGCATTAGTTTTGCACGAAGAAACACACCTTGGGCTAAAAACTGCATCACAAATGTGATTAGGTCATCACGTTTGGGCACATTTGTCCAAGTGGCTATGGCCAAATTTAGCCCAAGGAGAGTTTTTCGTGCAAAACAAATGCTTGGAATGCATTCAGAATCATGAAAACTGCCTGGTTCGACATGTCACATGCTACTTAAAGGGACACTTCACCCTTTTTGCAAAAAAATATATGTTAATGACGTTTAGGAGCTTTAGAACACTTTCCTGGGGGTCTTTATGTATGTGAGCATAAAGACCAGTGATGAGAGCAGTGAGCCTGTTGTCTCTGATGTCATGGACACTGGGCTCACTTCCTTCCTGGACTACATCTTGTCTCAGTAAGACAGCTCTCCCCCCTATCAACAAGGAGGAGCAGTGCACCAAAGAATTATGGGAATTGTAGTCCAGGAAGGTAGTGAGACCAGTGTCCATGACATCAGAGACAACAGGAAAATATCTAAAACCACATATTACACACATAAATACCCCCAGGAAAGTGATCTAAAGCTTCTAAACGTCATTAACATATATCTTTTTGCAAAAAAGGTGAAGTGTCCCTTTAAAGCATAATGAAATTGAGAAAATGTTGCCTTATATAGGTTGTTAATGGTGGCCATATGGATTTGGCCGCTGTGGCAACCCCGGAGGTTGCCAGCTCGGGCACCCTAGCTAAATCATTAGAGAATGCCGTGGGCTATATCTGTGCAAAATGTGACACTGACAAATTAGCACGAAATCACCCTTATCTCTCCCTAAGCTCCTCCACTAGTTCCTTGTTAAGTATTTGGGAAAACATTTCACCTACAGTATAACGACATGGACAGAATAGGGACGGCAGGGCCTATCATCCTCTATCTATGGCAGTGAGTGGTGCACACACTGTGGGTCACATTCCAAACTTGGGACACAGGCGTATCAATTTGGTTGTGGAATAGTGAACAGCACAAATGTAGTTATTCGTCAACTTTTAATCATAATGCATTGAGTAATTTCAATGTATTGATAACTTTATGTTGTTTACTAGTATAGTATGTGCTATGCAGTACATGTTTAGCAGGCTTTGGTGTGCCTTGAAAAACTTTCCAAAAACATTCGTTTGTCTGACCTTGTTTTGGGTCAAAACATGCTGCTTGTTTATACAGAGTTAACTGGAAAAAGGCTGAAGCCCTTTGCCAATAAATTCCGCATTCTTTTTGCAATTTTTTCTTTTCCCCGTTTCTGGCCTGGCAACTCTGGTGTACCTGTTTCCTCCACTGTGTCCCATTAAAGAGTCCCTCTGTCTATAGTATGGATACACAGGACAACAAAGGAAACAAACCTTTTTATATTATTATATATTCTGTACAAATCTGTGAAAGTATTCAATCAATCAATCAAAGTCCTCCACTATATGACACTGATGAAGCGCCTCTAATTCCTCCATTACAGCATATTGACTGTAATATCCACTGCGCTCCCTAACTGTATAGCCTAGAAAAGAACATTAAATCTAGGAATTTAATTTCAGTTAATTACGGTGAACAATACTGCGTTGGGTTGGGTCATGACACATGATAAATACGTCTGGGTCACGAAGAAGAACTGTGTAAGAGTACGAGAAAAAGAGAGCGTGACGGAGATGAACAGAGACAGGCAAGCGGTTTTATTTGAATTATGATGTATTACCCTATAAATGCTGAACGCCAGTGAACCTCCCCTAAAAGCTAAGAGTGATCATTTTTATATGTGACGTGCGTTTGAGTCTATATACCTTCAGGTTGTTTACCGCATCAGCTGACGACCAACTCTCACACTGTACTGTGGCATTTGAAAAGGTTTGCTCGACACTCCAGGAAGGGAAACGTGACTCTCATGAAGACAGAGATGGAACGAGGGCAGGGAGTGAGGCTTTGATGGGACTCTCATGAAGACAGAGATGGAACGAGGGCAGGGAGTGAGGCTTTGATGGGACTCTCATGAAGACAGAGATGGAACGAGGGCAGGGAGTGAGGCTTTGATGGGACTGCAGGCAAATCCTCATTTGTTTGTCAAATCCAGTGGTGGAAGAAGTACTGACATTTACTTAAAAGTATCAATACCACAATGTGGAAGCAAAAGTCTGGTGTTCAAATGTACATGAGTAAGAGTACAAAAGCATTGCCATCAAAATATACTGAAAGTGCCAAAAGTAAAAGTACTCATTATAAGTTCGTCATGTATACAAATCTTTTGAAAATAGCAGATCTGGCCTGGGCCGTGGCTCAGCGGTCCAGGCACTTTGACTGCTAATCCAGTCAGAGTCTGGCAGTGTGCCGCAGGTTCGACTCCCGATCCCGACAGCCTTTACTGCATGTCACCCCCCCATCTCTCTCCCCACTTCCTGTCAGCCCACTTTATATCTATCCCACTACAAAAATAATAAAATTATAATAATATAATAATAATAAAGGCGACATTAAAAAAGAAGACTATTTTGAAATAGTATAGGATTGAAGTGGTTAATGTATGTTTTTTCAATACTATTCAAAGGTGTAGTGGCATAATAAAAAGTACAATATTTGTCTGAAGTAAAAGTACTGCAAACTGGACATACATGTACTTAGTTACTTTCACTACTACATTACTTTATAGGACTGACTGTCCACACAGGAATTTGACTGACCAATCTGATTGGAATGGACCAATCTGACTCCAATCTGGATAGGCCAAGAATGTTAGAACTGGACCAATGTGAACCAATAGCCTGAGAGGGAGTGAGGAACATAGAAGAGAGACAGGAACAGAGGGGGGTATGGGACTGATTTAGGAGAGAGAGAGAGAGAGACTACAGATAGTGATGTTATCACCTGGGTGTGTGAGCGTCCCGAGAGGACACAGCTAGCTGTGACGTTATTCACAGAGCCATTATCACACATTATCACGTCTTATTTATTTACTGACAGACA
>NC_137869.1:20489932-20509932 GCF_963924005.1 Protomyctophum bolini | reverse complement strand
TTCTGCCCAGCTCTTTATCCAGAATGGCACAGCACGCCTGCTCTTCAACTGGTGATGTACTACAAGCTCTTCAACTGGTGATGTACTACAAGCTCTTCAACTGGTGATGTACTACAAGCTCTTCAACTGGTGATGTACTACAAGCTCTTCAACTGGTGATGTACTACAAGCTCTTTAACTGGTGATGTACTACAAGCTCTTCAACTGGTGATGTACTACAAGCTCTTCAACTGGTGATGTACTACAAGCTCTTCAACTGGTGATGTACTACAAGCTCTTCAACTGGTGATGTACTACAAGCTCTTCAACTGGTGATGTACTACAAGCTCTTCAACTGGTGATGTACTACAAGCTCTTCAACTGGTGATGTACTACAAGCTCTTCAACTGGTGATTACAAGGCAATCAAGGGCCAGACCTTCCAAACAGGAATGCTCATCAATAAAGCAGATAGGGGTTCGGTGTCTTGCTCAAGGACACTTCGACCTTCGACCCAGAGCCACTGCATTCCCATATCCCACACACGTTATAGACTCTTCTTTCTCCCGACTCCCAAACTGTGAAATAAACTCCCCATGCATTGCAGACTGCAAACTATCTCTCCATGTTCCACTGTGCTCTCTCCTGTCACCTTTTTGATAGATGCTAGTTTACTATCCAGATCTATGTTAGTGACTTGTTCACGTGTTGTTATTCAGATTTGCATTGCTTGACCAGAAATGTTAAGAATGTCATTTAGTTAGCATGTTGTTTAGACGATGGTAGGTTTGATGTTGACCCAGTGTCTTAGCTTCTTTGAAGCTTTACATTGTTATCTTTGCACTCTACATATGTGACCATTTACTCTGTGGTTTGTCAAATATAGGGTTCATGGGGTTCACTGATGTGTAAGTCGCTCTGGATAAGAGTGTCTCCTAAATGCCTAAATTGTGAACAGCATTCTCATTACAATTTACTACTACTTGTCCCACTCAACTTTCACCTTTTGAGGACACTATCCTGTCCCACCCAAGCCACCCTGAGAACCCCCCCCCCACACACACACACACACACACACCAAACCCTGCTATGATAGGAATTCCTCCATGGCCTCCAAAAACTTTGTAAGATCAAGACATTCATCTTCAATAAAGTCAAGACGACACGATAACTCACGAGTAAAATAACAGGACGCTAATTGAACAAGGCCCCAGTGAGGAAAGCCTTGCACGTGTGATTGGAGTTTGAGATAGAATTTGGGGGTGGGGTGTATGCTGTATGGGGTGGATCACTACGCTGAGATATAGAAAGAGCTGCATCAATGAGGGTTTAGAAACACTAAAGGTCATGTGGTTCATGTTTCTCACAGACAGACAGACAGACAGACAGACAGACAGACAGACAGACAGACGGACAGACAGACGGAGATGATGCAGTCCCTTTCTATCTCAATACCTCTGGCTAAGCCATAGTCAGCCCTGCCTCCAGCACCCACTGACTCCCTTACCTCTTTTCATCATTTCTTCTATCTCACTCCATCCTGCCTTGCCTTCATGCTTTACCTCGTCTCCCCGGGGTCTAATGGATCACCAACGTTTCCCAGAATTCTCTGGGGCAAGCACCCCACCCCACCGCACCCCACCCCTCCACAGGCCTCACACGTCAAGTGTCCTCCTCAGTCACCCAGTGCAGCAATCCCTCGCAGTTTCTCACACAGTCTAACGGGCCCGCCCCACGCCATTTTTCTCTTAATCGGCACCAAATGTGACAGGACACGAGTCCTGAACTCTCGGGATTCGTTCTGGGGATGCAGAATTCATCTGAGGGATTGTTTCTGGAGGTCAACAGATGATTTTTCTACATGACACATATGTAATCGGGCGTGTTGGACCATTACATGGCAACCCTTATCATGACAAACTTTGATTAGTAATAATGACCAAATAAAAGTTTTTTAGAACTGCCGTTTTAGATAACAATGCTATATTATAGAACAGTTCTAAAAACAAAACAACACTAGTGTACCCCCACTTTTCAGCTAAGTAACCCCTTCACCAGCTTATCATAATAATGACAGTTATGGCAAACTTTCATCAATATTTGAATATTATTGAAAGTTTGGCGTTACCGTCTTATTTCTTTTATTACTTTCACAGGGTTTTAACCACTTTAAACAGCTATTATTTTGATTTTCTTTTGTTTGGCTCTCATATTCGTAAATCCTTCAGGCCAGGTAAAAAAGAAAGCTAGCTCGCAAAATCTATGGGAAAATAAAATATTTTTCAAACATGATAGCTTTACAACATAACCATTATTAGACAAACACATAACCCCTAGGAGTACCCCAGAGTACCCCTTAAAACTAGAATAGTGGTAATAATAAAATGAAAAAGAAGAGAATTTGAAAAGGCTTTAGCTGACTAGCCGTCACAACCTGATTATTGTCCGTAACGTTCCTTCAAGAACCCAGGTTTTTATTCCAGCTTTGGGACGACAGCTTTATGTTTCTGTTTATCTGACCTCTCTGGTAAATAAAGCTTGATGTCTATAAATCTTCAGACCTCCGTCCCCTCTCTCACTTCCTTTGCTACACCGTGAAAATGTCTCTCTTCCACTTCCTTGTCTGCCTTCCTGGACACATGGTAAACACATCACTGATGCCCCTGCCCTGACGTCTGTCTGTCTAGTATATGTGTCTGACTATAGCATGTTGTCTTGTCTGGGTTTCTCAGTAGCTGGCCAGAGGCCCCAGCCTCTAAACAAGGCCTGCATGCATTAAAAAACTCATTTGTCTGTCACGGAGGTCCCTCTTGTCCAAACAGTGTGAAGACCCACGACAATCAAAACATAATATACTGTATTGTTCACTCACCTGATGGTGTGAGTCTCCAGATCTCCAGAGCTTATCTCTAAGATCAATGCACTCTTTGAGTTCAAATACTTTTTTGTCCTCATCTCAATCGCGATCAACTCTACAACCATAGTTTAACCACTTGAACCCCATCGTTCCCTTTTCTGGGCTTGTCCAAATAGGTGAACATTTAGTGAAAATAGCCAATCTACAAGCTCCCAACGCGCCGGTAGCTTGTAGATCGGCGATTTCCGTGAATAGATTTAACAGGCTAGTACAGAGCCCTGGGGGACACCTGTCAACAAAGTATAGGGTAAAGTAGGAGTGCCCAAGGCCTATTTCCTACATAATGATCATTGGGTATTACTGTCATCCATATCTCTTTTCTTTTCCTTCCAAAACTGTACATTTATGTTTAAACAGCTGTATTTGTGGCTCAATAACAACACTGGGTCTGACTTCTTCAGCGCCCTCTCTTATTTGACAAAAGGAAATAACGATATATTAGTAAAAGCTGATTCACAACAACAATGAATGCTGGTGTAACTCAGGCGAGGCGGTCTTAGGTTGTAGATCAGCAATTTTTTTGAAGATGTTTGGAGAAGTCAGATCTCCAGATTTCAATGACGAACAAACCCCCCCCCCCCCCCCCCCCCCCGACGTTCGCTCTAGTCTGTACAACAAAGCCACGAGAAAGACATAGCAAAGAACACGCGGTCGCAGAACTCTTGACTGGAGCCAAACTTCAAATGGACTAGAGTGCAAACTTGCAGAATTAAACGTATGATCGTGCGGGTTTAAACATCTGTAGTAGTATGCTTTAGGCAGGATGTGGAGGGGTGGTTATTTAAAGCAAAGAAAAGTTTGTACTGTTCTGTTCATGTGTCGTGTCTTTCAACTCCTGACCTCTGGTGTCAGAGTGCCTGTCACGCAATAATGACAATTAATTGACTAACCACAGAATTTTCTCTATACAATCAAAGACATCGTTCCCGCCGTGGTGCCAATAAAAGTGAGAAGCGGGCTGAAAGCCAAACAGCCCGAATGCAAACACCCAGCCACCCAGAGTGAACACACGCGCGCTCATCGCAAACAATCACACAGAATGTATGCTCCCTGGAGCACAATCAGAAAGAAATCAGTGCACCGTATGCTGTGTATGTTGTTAATAAATAAACCTTGTTCCTGTCAATAGGCGCTCTCCCTCCCGCTGTGAGGGGTGCGGGCAGAGCAGAGCTGAGTAGTCGGGCTGACGTCTGGCCTGTATATGTGATGTTTAGAGATACGGATACTGTACAACTCAAGTGCAGACATGAAAGCGATGCGACCTCAGCATCTGAAATATCTCCTCATATAGAGAGAGAGGAATGGAGGGGCATAAGACAGGGAGGAGAGAGAGACAGGGAGTTGGGGGGAGGGGATGCTTGAGGGTGGGGAGGCATATGGCAGACGTATGTATGAGCCACCCGTCAGTCCTGCTACTCTCCAGCAACCCCTGCAATACCCCCCAACCCACACCACCTCTCGCCCACCCCCAGCCCCACATCATAATGAGCGGTTCGGCGTCGGTGCTCGTTTTGGGTTACTTTCATTCCTTTTGCCATTTCCATGAAAACAACACTCGAGACAAACAGGCCCACATGTGTGTGTGTGTGTGTGTGTGTGTGTGTGTGTGTCTCGCTCTCTCTCCCCCTGTATCCACAGCGTAGAACAATGGGAGGAGGGAGTCGGGGGCATTCAAGTTCATGCCAGATGAAAGCATGGAAAGACGGGGGAAAAAACACAAGAATTAGTGAGGTTTTCCTCGCATGTTACGCAAAGTCGAGTGTTTCGACTTTGTTCAAACAAAGCCGGTTTCAGGCCCAAGGAAAAAAGCGTTGTTTCGGCTTAAACTCATATCCTTTGCGGCAGGAAACACAAACGATTTGAGAATGGGAGTATGCCGTTGGCATTAAACTCTACCGCCTAAATGCTGAAGCTTATGGTGGTGTAAGCGATACGTTTTTGTTCAAATAAGTGTTAAATAGCTATATATTCCGTTGCCTGTTGTTCTCCCAGTCTCTTCCCAGCTCTTTGGTATACAGAAAATTAAAAAACTAGACAATACTGGAACTGGGACACACATGGTTCTCTATCCTGACTGGGTGAAATTGGTGTCCCACTTGAACATCTGTTTACTAAAGATGGGACCCTTGTTTCTGAACAATGTACATCAATGATTATTATCAGAATTGCGAGCTATAACACATTATTTATTTTATTTCATAATACCGTACCCTAGCACACCCTTGTTCTAGTCCTGTGGAAGAAGTCTATTCATAGTTCATGCCGTTTATTGGAGATGGAAACGAAAGAAACGAAAGAAGAAGAGAAGACGAAGAAGCCCATTTTGTTACACTCTGTCTGTGCAACAAGTGGTGGCGATTGGTCTCCATTTGTCTTAATAGCCTTAAACATGTCCAGTGCTTTGGCAGTCGTTCTGAGGCTTTCTCCCCCCTTCCCTACCAACGGATCCATTTGCAAACATCTCATTGATAGATACGCATCGCTGAGGGCCACGTTGGTTCCATTTGAAGTGGCTCCCCTCGCAGAGAGTAAAGGCAGAGCCTTGGATGTTCCAGCATGTGGTTATACGCTGCTCGTTCACACTGCTGTAGCAGAACCAGCCTCCCAGTGCAGATAGAGACACATAATGAGACACACATACCGACAAATCGACACACGATGACACCAATCTACAGTACAAGGCAGGGAGATGGGAGGGAGGGAGAGGCAAGGGAGGAACGAGAGAGGCAAGACGGAGGAAGAATTGGAGAGAAACGGGTAGAGGCTGGAAACAAAGGGTGGAACATAATCAGATAGATGGAAAAGGGCAGAGAGCGATATAGGAGCAGTTTTAACATAATCAGATAGATGGAAAAGGGCAGAGAGCGATATAGGAGCAGTTTTAAGCACTGCCAGACCCCAGCAGAGAGCCCGGGGCACCTCCCCCTCTATGTCCAGCTGTCAATCATGGCGAGGTGAGCTTCGAGGGGGGTGGGTGGGGGGGGGGGGGGGGGGGCTGCACCTCCTGAAAATCCAACCCCAGATGAGTTTCATTTCTGGCTCATGCATGTCAATCACCCAAAAATAACACAAGCCAACCTTCCCAAACAGGACAACAAAAAAGAGATGGAGAAGGAGAAGGAGAAGAAGAAGGCTCCATGTCCCCCCTCCCCCTCGTCTTCTTTGTCTACATGTTTCGTAACAAATGCAAATAGCAGATCCAGTTTAAAGGCTGAGCAGAAAACCAGATACAGCTAATGTTGTCAAAACATATAAACATATAAAGTTAGACAGGACCGGTCTGTGGACGCTGTGGTCGGCCCAAATCAAACACGCTGCCCTCTGCGTGCCAGCTGGATCTCCCAGACTTCCAACGACGCTGACAGAATGCTCGTACGGCGCTCCGCTCCGATGGTCCCTCCTAACATTCAGTCAAACAAAAGCCCTCAGTTTGGGGCCAAAAGGTCCCCTTTGAGTCGCATGCGGGTCACAGAATCGTCTTATTATGTGTAATGTGACATGTCCATTTGACACGGCGCTTCCTAAACGCGGTCGGAGGTGGTTGCGCTCACCTGGCTGGCCTATGTCACCCCGATGACCCTGTTACAGATACGCTAACACAGTGGTTATCAAGGTGGGGTCCGGGGATCTCCTTGACGAGTTACAGATACGTTATCACAGTGGTTATCAAGGTGGGGTCCGGGGACCCCTGGGGGTCCTTGACGAGTCCGATGTCTGAAACTCTGAGAGTGTACGGGTCCATTTGGTTCCGCTTGTACATTCTCAGAGTTAAATGAACACTCAGGACTATACGAGGTAAATTGACGTCTCAGAGATGAAACTTTTATCAAACTCCTTGAAATGAAACGGTGTGAGAACCACTGCGCTATCCCAGGCTAGGCCAACCACCTGATCACACACACAGCACTCGGGGGTCCGGCCCGCCTCGCTAGATCAGATACAAGCGGAGCAGCGCCCTGGGGAACCCTGGGTAATTAATGACAGAGCCGAGGGTGGTGGGATTCTGTCTTTGATTGACCCAGAATGACCCGCTTTGTTACCGCGGTGACCGGTGAGCCCCCGTTCCACGTCGGTGATTGGTCAAGGCCCTGGGGCTGAAGAAGGGTGGGCATGATGAGGGGGGGTTCAGTTGGGTATAATTACAGAGGGTTACAGAGAGGGGTCCTTGTCCCACTTTGCTCACCGACCTGAGGGGAGCCTGCCTAACCCCCACCCCACCCACATCCCCTGTATCCTATTCATCTTTGTCTTAGGGCAGTAGGGGGGCATCAGTCTGCCTACAGTGCAGGTATATAGACCCGGTAATTCCATAACATACTATTTATTAGTATGCTAAATTAGTATGAGAGACTTTTTAGTATGTCTGAAAGCTGAGCTCAATAGTACGGGGAAAGCATACTAAATTCAGAAAATATATTTATATTATTGCAATACTGGACTTAAATGTCTCACAATGCAATTTGGTCCCTGCAACAACAAACCATACTGTACTGTATCTGTACTGTACTGTATCGGCTGCATGCAGTGACAAAACAACATGTGGCTTAACGTCAATTACTCTTCTATCAAACACATCTAGAATGAAGTTATTTGTTGAATTGTTCAGCATATAACGATTGACTGCTAGACACACATTATGTTTAGTACCTCTGCGTTGCCAAAAGACGGGTCACTTTCCTGACATTCCGTGTGGTCTGATTGGCATGGAATAAACATACTATTGTGTATGTACTCAAAAGTATGTTGAAAAATAGCATACTGATCGGTCTGATGTGATTTCAAAGGCAGCCAGGTTCTGTGCAATAGGCTTGGCACCGGCGCTAGCTACTGTAGCATGCACACAGCGGGCCTGTCACGATCCAGTCCCTAACGCATGGGTCCACAGGGGTTAGCTCTCCAGGGGGTTAAGATTAGTTAATGATCACATACTTATACTACCCTGTTCAATCAATGACAACTTTTGGCCTCCCTCAAGGGCCCCTCCATTATTCGCGCACCGGAAGTAGACGATTTACAAGCTCACACCATGACACGTTGTGATTTTGAAGATGGGCTATTTTTTGGTGAGTCCTGCCGGTGTACAACTAAATGTCCTTACGCACCGGAAGGCTGATCCGGAAATATTTCGCATCAAACTATTAATTCGGCGAGGACACATTCATACAGTTTGGCACTTTTATTGGTGGTGAAAAATCTACCTCATCTTAAATGAATGTGATCTAATCCCATGAAATAAACACCTCTGATGTGTAAGACGTATAAAGCATCCTTTAATGCTCGGAGAAAGACACAGCTGCACAAAGGTCTTGGAATGTCCCTCTGCCTACAGACACAGATAACACAATAACCCACATACATCTCTATGTGTCCTACGGCCTGTGACCGACCACCCCACCACCCCACCCCCCCTGTGTGCTCCGCAGGTGGTGACAAATGACCTGATAACTAATCTGTCCCGAGGTGTAGCTTTTCAATGTGGGGGAACAGAGGGCCTTGTGTGCGAACCCACAGGAAGCCCAGACACACTTAGTGACCTGATTGAACACACTGGAAGTATCATGCTCACCGCACGCCGCAGGAGAACAGAACAGGGCCTGGAAGCCCTTGAAGGAGTCCCACGGCCGTGGGCCGAGCGGGGCCCACGCTTTGTAGAGTTCCTTGTAAATATTGGGGGCACAGTATATTGTTGTTCTCCTCGACAATCACGTCTGCCGAACGTTCTGCCAAAACATCACCACCGACAGAGTGGTGATGTTGGTGTGGAGGCTCGTGATATGGACACAAATCTAACATGATATTTGTTTGCCAAATACCTTGATATCGCAAATATAGCAGATCTACAAGTGTGGCACGTTGTGACTGAGCTGATAGATTTAGCAAATTTTCCAAACTATAAAATAGAGGCCTTGATTAAAACCACTTATGCCATATCACAATTTTGATATCCAAAATCCCAGACCATATCTAGTCTCATATCACAGTATCGATATAAAGCCTATAGTGTACATTGCCATGACCGTACAGTACAGTGATGGGAATGGAGGCCCTTGGCAGGGGGTGACGAGTCACCACTAATGGAGTGCTTCGGTGGTCCGGTGAGGGTGATAGCCTTCTCTGTCCGGGACACTGGGACACTGTCCCCTCTGCCATGATCCACGCTCCCCCCTCCCCCCTCACTCTAACGCTTGGCTTTTTCCAGGGCCTTCCTTGTTACAATCCAGGGGTGAATGTGGGGCATTGTGGGGGGATTTTCCCCGGGCCTGTGGTGTCCTGCTGGAGCGTGCTCAAATGGAGTCCGACGCCAGGACGACAAGTCAGCACAGACCACACTGACCCAATTCACCCGGGAGAGAGGAGGAGACTCGATTGGTCACTGGGAGCCCCGCGAGACCCTCTGATCCCACTCCCCTGCCCCGCCTATATGCCCACCCCGCCCTGGAACCCGGACCAACACCGCCGTGTGTAACATGGCGTCACTGCTATGCGACAGAGCTGTGTGAGGGAAGTGGGCCGAGGCTCAGTATCATCTACACTACAGTACACTCTTTCCGACTGTGCCCAGCGTGTGTTGTCAAATTCACTGCCAAAAGTGTGTTTTGTAAGTGAAGACAGCCCCGATGGGCGTTGGCTTTTTCATTTTCTTCGCCGAGGGAAGGTCGAGTGTTTTCATCGCCGATTTCATTCGAGCCCGAGTGTGAGAAATCCTCCTCTCAAAGCTTGTGAAAACAGTACAGCCAAAAACCCAGCACAGCGCAGTGCAGAACTCACAAACACACACTCGTGTGGGGAGAGGGGGGAGGAAAAAAAAGTCCCAGGCCACATACAAAAATCCTCCTGACATGAAGGCTTTTTGACTCGGCCGTGAAAAAGAGCCACAGTAAACAATAGAGACCGGTACAAAAAATGTGCCACAGATGTACTGACGTGGTGAACAAAGCTCTGACTCAACACTGAGCCATGCTAAAAGAAAAGAAAGAAAACCTATAAGACCAAGATCTTTTCGAGAAAATGTAGAGAGCATAAAAGGCCGTATGAGACCATCATAAAGCCCTGTTTGGCGTTGTGCATCTCAAATAGCCGATCTACAAGCTCACAACATGTCGCGGCGAGACACGTTGTGAGCTTGTAGATCAGCTATATGAGGTGTGCGACACGGTGCACAACCCAAGCATACATCGGCCTTAACATTCAGAGTGCCGCTCTATGGCCATGGAGCTATTAACGAGGCCTATTAAGTTGCTGTTCAGTGGGCCAATGTATGGATTTGATGGCTTTTCCTCGCTGTAAAGATGCTTAGCGGAACGTTTAAAACGCAGCACATGCAAATTACAATCGAGCCGCGGGGCAAGGAGCTGTCGAGCAGAGGCAATTTAATAGCAGACGACTTCATCAGATCGGATCTTGTTTGTTTAAGGGTCTATTTGTTTTTGTGCTACACGGTAAAATCCTCAATATCAATATAACCCTGAGAGAGCACGAATGAAACCAAGCGGATCCATTCGGTTACATTTGGCACACTATCTCCAGGATTTTAGAGTGGATCTTTACTCTTTACTGTGCAGTTTGTGGGGTAATGATCTGATGGACGGGGCTCCATTAGGGATGGGTTGGCGTAGAGCAGGCGCGTGGCGATCCTCTCCGCTAGGAGAGTGGGAGAGGTAATGATAACAGGAAGTGAGATGGCTTCGGCGTTGCCCTCTGGCCCGGCTGTACATCACCTCCGTTAAGAAGGTCCCTCTCTGTAAACAGGACCTCTCTCTGCCTGGTAAACACGCGGTACATTAGGCCCGTGGCCCTGCGCTACCAATGTAAACACAGCCGGCCCAGGGCCCGTGTTCTGGGGGGGGGGGGTGAGGTGGACCGAGTCCTGGGCCTTCCCTGGGAGGAATGAACTCCATCGCCGTCTCCCCCTCTCCGCCGTTATCCCCCCGATAGCTAAACACAGGAAGGAAGCGCGAGAGGTAAATAAGTCATGAGATGAACCCAGTGGAGTTTTTTTTTCCTCCCCTCAGAGCTGCATCTTTTGATAGAGCTCTTGTTATTGTGCACAATACAGCCATGTGAAATCTGGACCGCAGCGGACCGCAGAGGATAGGCATGCGCATGTTATTGATTGTATTGGAACAGTGGCGTGACAAACACGGGGAATAAAAAACCCTCGCGGACACGGTGGACGGGAGGAAAATAGGAGGGGAGAACGTAAAAAAAAGAAGGCGGGAGAGAGACAGGAAAAGATCCCATGGTAGTGGGTTGAGACGAGGTGAGACGAGGTGGGGCGGGGGGGTTTACTACGGTACCTCCTCCTCGTCAGAGAGCCGCAGGTTGTGAACTGGGTTGAGTATGACTATGTGTGTTGGGGGGGAGGGGGACAGATGAGGAGGCGGTCAGCTGGGGTCAACCCTACATGTGAGGGAGTAAAACAGCGGGGGGGCTGTCATCAGCGAGACGCCGGACGCCCCCAGACTTATGGCCAGCGCCTCGCAGTCGTTCACACTGCTTTGTTACGATCTCTGACAAAATCTGGTGCGCGACAAGAGCACAAATCAGGCATTTATGCGTGCTGGATTTAACCAAAAATAGGCGATCTACAAGCTCACAATGCATTGCAGTGTGATGCGCATTGTGAGCTTGTAGATTGGCTATAAAATCATAAACCACCCTTAACCCCTGTGGGGGCTAAACGTGGAGACACAGAGAAGCAGGGAGACTGTCTGGGTTGTTGGGGACCGGCTCCGTACCCTGGGGAAAGGCCAATTACAGGCTTTACAGCCCCCTCCCGTCTGTCTGTGGCATGCAGCGCAGATAAGATGAAAGATGCAAGGGACCAATATCAACATTTTCCCCCCCTCTACTGTCGCCATGGGAAATGATCCAGACCAGATGTTGCATCTATAAGTGCTCCGTTGAGTATTCCGCGGACGCGCTTCACCTCGCGCGCTGGTTTTATCCTTTACGTAACGGGGGGGGGGGGGGGGGGGGGACGGACGTCGTGGCATGGCCACTGAGGTCCTGCAGATGCAGAACCTCAGATGCAGGGTTTGAGGCTCTGCAGGTCACCGCTCCGTCCAGGACGGGGGTCAGGGGCTAAGGGTGAAAGGTCAGGAGTCTAGCAGGCGTCACACGGGCACTGTATCGCCAGTGATTGATCGAGCGAGTGGCTCCAGCCAGCAGTATGTATCACAGTATTTAGGTTGAGATAAATACCAGCTGACAGATAATCACACACTAACACACACACACACACACACACACACACACACCCCCTACTGTATACATGTCATACATAAACACACATAAGTACTTATGAGGACTTTCGTGTGTGTGTGTGTGTGTGTGTGTGTGTGTGTGTATATATATATATATATATATATATATATACATACACACACACACACACACACACACACACACACACACACACACACACACACACACACACACACATACAGTATATAAACACACAGCAGTACTTTGGATTGATTTCCACTGAACTGCGTTCATTCCTTAACCTCTACCCTTGGCCCATCATTCTATTCATGCCTAATGTGAACCGTTACCCTAACCTTAACATGAACCTCCCTAATCCCAACTCTTAACCCCAAAGTGAGGAGAAACGCCATGTCCTCCCTTTCCTTGTTTTAACACACACACACACACACACACACACACACACACACACACACACACACACACACACACACACACACACACACACACACACACACACACACACACACACACACACAGCATAAACACTGACATAAACATACAGTGACGAATTATAAACAGGTCCCTACAGGTTTTTGAATTCAATCTAAAGTAGTGTTGATTTCGTCGATTAAAACTACGACAAAAACATTTTGGCGACTACCTTTCTTCACTGACAAAAACTATGCAGAAATAAAAACTAAGCTAAGACTAAATGTAATGACAATTTCGTCAAACAAATTAAAAACTAGATTCAAATATTAGGGAGGGACAAGTGAAAAAGAGGTCCAGGACTAATCATTTTATGTTTGGCTGCGCTTGGGTGTTATTGCTCTGAAAACAGCAGATGCTCACAACACTTCACAGCGCAACACATTGTGAGCTTGTAGATCGGCTGTTTTCACCATGCCACAAAAACCGGCTTTACGACTCCATCACGGGCCGGCAAAATGTACTATCTTTAGTCGACAGAAATTGTATGATATTTGGTCGACTATAACTAGATTCAATGAAAAACATTTCTGGTGACAAAAATATGACTGAAACCAAACAGAATCGAATATACTTGGTTGCACGCCTGTGTTGTGCACTGAAAATGTAAAAACTGAAACATAAAAAAAAAGAAAACGATATAATTTGTACCGGTTTGTACCGCACGTCGCCATTCCATGGAGCGATTGGAGCCTATAGGAAATGAAACGTGCATTAATATTCAGCACGGACAGGGAGTGACTGAGAGCCTCACTCCCCCAGGGGAGTGAGGGGACACCAGGCCCCGGCAGAGCCCACAGCCCAGCCGTACACTGGGACTCGGTAATAAGCTGGAGGTGGAATGTTTGAAGAGGCAGGGCCTGGTAATCCCAGCAGAGATAGAGCAACAGGCCGGGGTTACAGGGGTTAGCTATGCTCCAGTGCTGCTACCGCTTTCACTGATATGACACACAGCTCCTATAATCAACAGCAGACAGCGTGGCGTGCACAGGCACACGCACACATACATACATTCCCCCCCCCCCTTTTTTCAAAGAGAGTGGTCGGGTTCACGCCCACGTGGATTTGTGTCTTTACCGAGACAGACAGTAGGAAATGTGAGGGGGGGGGGGGGGGGGGGACTGCAGACAGACAGTAAGGAAGCTGAGAGGGAGACAACTTTCTTGAAAAAGTGACAAATGTGGAATTTCTTTTTATATTTTAACAGCGCAAATTCTGTAGGTAAAAGACACTTTTCTGGACATTTTTGCAAAATCTTGAAAGTGTGAGAACTACTGATTTCGAAGGTTTGTAGAATCGGCCTCAGGTCTTCATGGATTAACTAAAAGTATTTAACCAAAAAGTCTAACCTCAGTTCCTTTGCTGTAACCTGCCTACCATAACACAGCACGTGGCTCAGGGTCCTCTGTGGAAGGGATGTAGTACATGAGTGCATTGGTCTGGTTGGAGGCTGGCCTGGCTGACCTGTTGATGGGAAGCTGCTGCGTGCAGCCATGTGATGTTCTGGGAAGTGGTGAAAGACAGGCTCTGTTGAGTTATACCTGCGCCACCCCTGCGTGCACCCGGGGCATGCACACAGACACACAGAGGCACACATACAAGAGTCGTTATGGTCTGGGCCTGACCCAAACCATCTCAATCTCACCCATTCAGACTTAAAGCCCCGATTTGATGGCAGCTAGAGAGCCGTGCTTCAGAGCGCGGCCCACAGCAAGGGGTAGGGGCGTCCAGGGTGGCAGTGTTAATTAAGTGGAGATTTGGCTGTTTAATAACCACTTATACCCTATATACTTTAGTTGACCGGAGTCCCGCAGGGGTCTATACTTGGCTCCCCCTTTTTCCCCCTCTCTACACCATGGAAATCCTTTTGCAGACAATGGCCGATCTACACAACGTGTCTACTGGAGGTTTAATGAGTATTCCTACAGTGGCTGCATGTGTTCGTCCTCTAGTTCTCAAACTCATTTCATTTCAAGGACACCCAGTTTGCTATGCATTAGGACACATTTTGTACACTCTGAGTTACAGACCAGTTACAATCCATTTGTTTCCCCAACTATCAAAAACGTAGCTGGGGACCCCCACCGGAAGCCCCTCAAGGACCCCTGGGGGTTCCCAGACCCAACTATTGAGAACCACAGCCCTATATGCATTAATAGCAACATAAACACCACCCCATCTGTCACGCTCGCCGCACCTATATCACAGCCGAACCGCAATGTCAGCCCCCGTAAACCACAGCCATAATGCTAACTAACAACCCGCCAGCTCCCATGACCACAGCAACATCACTTTAGCATTAAAAGTGGCTAATAAAATGTATATGGAGGAACTCTGCGGGAACACACAATTTCACATTAGCTGTGAGTGTTCCGAAGAGCTTTTCAGACGTACGGGGGATCTGTAATTCTGTATCAGTTAAGTACTTTTGCATATGGAAACCAGTGCTGAGCAATATTGAGCATTTTTCAATGTTGTAAATATATATATTTTTTTAGTTTTTCTTGTGTAAATAAAGACATGACTTGTATTGTTTAAAGCTGTCATTCGTAAGTTATTTTAGTAAATAAAATGTTCTTTAAACTAATCTGTATCATATGTTAATACAATATGTTAGCTATGCCTAAGCCTAATACCTGTCAACCTACTGGCTGTCAAGTCACACTGCCTGCCTGAAGCTCATAAGGGCAATATCTGCGCTGGCCAAGCGGGCATGCCCTCTTGAAAGAGGGGTAAAGGTTTGGTCTCACTTGCCAGAGACCAGGGAATTCGAAGTAAAAAATAATAATAATAAAAAATCAGAGTGCATCTGTAAGAAAACTGTGACACCAGGGTGGCATTTTTAAGTCAATAAAACCGGTGTCATTTTAGATTGTAGCATTGGCTATTCAAAAATAACAGATGTACAAGCTCTCAACGAGTCACTTCATACCACGTTGGGAGCTTGTACATCTGCTTCATTTGAACAAGTTCTTTAAAAGTTCTATACCTTGAATGAGTCAAAATCAATGTGGAAGGAGGTATAGAAGGTGGTGAACTTTAAAGAGGGTCCAAGGCAGCTCTGTGCAGTTGAAGTAGAAAAATCCTTTATTTCATGAAGATTAAAAACAACAACCAACGCGTTTCGGCCTGCATGGGCATAGAACTGTCAAAGAACTCGTGTGCTGTATTATTTGAAACCCTCTCCAAAGAGCACCTGTCTGCAGTTTCTCTATAGGACCCACCAAGCGCTTCTTCTTTTCCTTTTTCAAATATTGAAAGTGTTTTAGAAGATTTAGAAGGCACTTGTAGAATCGGCCTCAGGTATTAATAGGCTAACTATTGATGTACATAAATTAAGTGGTATTGCTCAGGAATGGGCGTTCCTGGCCTAAACTCATTGGACTGTTGCTTTAGTGGACTTCCCACAAGGCCCCAGTGGACCGTAGCTGTGTCTGGCCTCAGTGAAGCGTCCCTGTGTCCAGCGAGCAGCAGCGTGCGTCCAGCCCATACCCGCAGCAGCCCTCGCACACTCAGGCAGGGTAAACACAGGCCCACCGCCAGGCGCGGCAGTAAGCCGTCCCTCCGACCGCCATTTTCTAACGTAATTAACTTCTCTGTGTCCGTACGGTACGTATACCGAGCCAAAGTGAGAAAGAAAAACTCACATGGAAAGTAAATAAGCAGAGGGTGCGTGAAGGACACACAGCTCATTTTACTTAAAGCCTCAGGCTCCGTTTCGATGGCAAACACAGATTCTCACGTTGCGCTTACACTTTTCCGGAGTAATGCGATTTGGACTTCACACCCAAACCTCAAGTGCGACAATAATATATGTAACTTCAGTGTTGATTTATTCATTTGTAACTCAAAGTTAAAGACAAAATCCTGGACTTTTAACCAATCAGTATGGTAGCGCATGTTAATATAATATAAAAGTACATATACAGCAGTCGGATGTGGTCTTCCTCTTCCTACACTACCATTGAGAAATTCAGACCCTGGTATAGGGTAGGACACCTACTGGTTTACAATGTCAATAAAGTTATTTGAAGCAGACGGCGCTGCACCGGATTAGACACACTGCCATCCTTATTGTAGTTCGGACTTTGTCGCAATTACCACTCCGCCGGGAGAGACATAAAATGTACGGATGGTAGCTTTAAAGTGACACTGAACATTTTTACGGTGTGCGGTACACACGGCCAAAACAACAGCTTGTTCTTTACGTAATCAACTTTAATGACACAGACGTCCCTCTAAAGCCTGCCAGTTATCATGAGCCTGAGTCAAAGCAGACGGCAGATATAGTGGGGTCAAGTGGATCTAGGTACAGCACACACACAACCATGGGGATGGGAGCACACACACAACCATGGGGATGGGAGCACACACACAACCATGGGGATGGGAGCACACACACAACCATGGGGATGGGAGCACACACACAACCATGGGGATGGGAGCACACACACAACCATGGGGATGGGAGCACACACACAACCATGGGGATGGGAGCGCATCAAATTGGACTAATGGAGAACGACGAACACAGGAACTCAAAGCCCTTGAATTGTCTTCTTTTTCTCTCTCTCTTTCTTTCTTTTTTTTTTTTTTGTGGCGGGCAATAAACAGACCACGGCCCCCCGACTAAGCGGCAAGGTTTTTACAAGGTTGTTTTCAAATTCCAGTTTGGCACCGGGCACCGGTGTGAGCTTGCGTTTCGTTTTCTTTCCGTAGATCCACTTTAATAAGTTCCTAAATACTGTGCCGTCCCGCTGATAGCTTAACCGCCACAGTTGATATAAAGACCCTGTGAAAACAGGCACGTAAGAGTGGGAGGAAATGTCTTTAGTATTAGTTAGCTTAAAGTGGCTGTAGCACGGCGCCTAGCCGTTACGCAAGCTGCGAGGGAGCTTCGCAGTGATCAGCAGAATGATGAGAAACAAAGAAACCATGGCTTTGTTCAGATTCATTCTGTTCTTTGCAAGAAATCAGGTAGGATTTCTGTCTTCAGAGTCAGAGTCAGACAGTGTCTACAGCGGCCTAATCTGATCTGTTTCTGTGATAATAAGGGAAACAACACTGGTGTGAGTAATGCTTAAATTTACACCGTCATAAGACCGTGTCGTTCAGCGGAAAAAGCAGGACTACTTGCCACAGCCATGAGACAAAGTATGAAACAGGCCTACTACGCACAACGGAGCACACAAGAACAGAATGGATATCCGTCACCAGGTCCATCACGACATGTATGATCCTGTAGTCATGGTGCTGTGAACTCTTTCTTCCCTAATTACTGTACGCCGCTTATGTTTTGTCATCGCTGTGTTGCGATTTGAAACCAGCTAGGAATGAAGTTAAAATCTGATTCACAAATATCTGTCTAGTGCATAGTTGAGTTAAATGGCTGTTTTCCTGTCCGAGACAGACAAACAAACAGCTTCATTACAACAGTTTGGCACTCACAATGTGTGTGGGTCAAACTAATAAATCTGAGGACAAAGAAGGACTGTCTGTTTTTTTACATCAAAACCTTCTCTCTCTCTTTGCCCTTTGACCGTGACACGATTTGACACACTTGTACATCTGCCCGTGTCCGTGTCTGCCCCCGTAAACTAGTCCCCTTCCTCGTCTCATCTCCCACCAAACCTCTAAACAGCTTGCTGGGAATCTGGACCTTTTTTTGCGACATTTACTGGATCCAAATGTTTTTCCTACAAACACAACTGGCCTTGTTTATGAAAGCAGTGTGTTTTTTCCTCTGGCTGCCTGTTTTGGCGCAGGATTCTCTGTCCCCTACGTAGCTCCCACCCACTAACACTCACCTGGACACACTAAAGGAACACGTCAAAACCACATACGTATCTGCGGGAATGGACAGTACAAGTGTTCATGTCAATGATGGAATGGCTTTCATTTAAAGTTAAAAATAAAAATAAAACCAATTAATACACCCAAAAACCTACACCATAAAACAAATGTGTCACCTCATATATCCATATTTCATCTATTTTCTACAAGCTCACAACGTGTTGCAGCGCAAGGCGCTGTGAGCTTGCAGATCAGCTATTTTAGTCAAAGAGGTTTGGTGTAGGGATGAAAAAGAGCAGACCAGTATTGATCTGCAACACAATTGTATTATTTTATACAATATGTAATAGGGAGGGGGGGGGGGGGTCCGTGCTTCATCTCTCTCTGAGCGAAGGGGTCCTTGGCCTGAAAAAACATTGAAGACCCCTGGACTAGACGTTTGTGCTGTGCAGAAAGACACTCATACTGCACGTCTTGAAAGCATTGTTTGAGTGCATTTTTTTGCAACAAAGCAAACTTACAAATTTACAAACTCAAACTCAAAGTCTCTATTGTATGTGTCGTCTTCTCATTGTCCTCTTATTTGTATCCAATTTGTAACAAGTGTTCATTTAACTCTGAAAGCATAGGAATAGACCTCGACCTCGAGGCTTTGATCAGCAATTTTGCCTGTTTAATGTGAATGTTTCTTGGATTACATTTTGATTTTGGTTTATTTTTGATTATAACTTCAACACGATCCTGCACACAGTACAAGGACAGTGAATGGAAGTTCATTGCATTACATCAACAATAACCTGACGGAATTTGGCATTTAGCACACATCATGGTTATGGTGGACGATCAGTCATTTCCCACCGAGATTACATTTGGAAAACAGGCCACTGCAGATGTTCATTGCTTTAGTGTTTTAAAAACATGCGCATGACTGTGGCCTCCGAGGATTGAGATAGTTTTGCAAACAGGGGGCTCAAGATAGCAAAGAAATGTAAACATGAGAGAGAGAGAGAGAGAGAGAGAGAGAGAGACACTAATGTCACAGAGCGGCTTTCTTCACATGGATGGACGGCTCCATGAGTTAATGGAGTGTGATCTTTTCCTGAAGGTTTTCGGAAAATGCATGTTTTCCCTGCAGGTTTTATTCACTGATTAGCCTTGCTATGAAAATAAGTGTCCAGCAGAGGAAGTCTTCTCACTGACCATGATCTGTTTCTGACAATCTACTGAATGGCCAATGGCAGGACATGTGAAGTTGGCAGGACAAGTGTGTGTGTGTGTGTGTGTACCTGCTGCAGCAGCCTCTCGAAGGCCAGGCAGGCGTCCCAGCGCAGCAGCCCAGGGTGCCGGAGGGTCTGGGCGGTGGCGAGGGCCAGTTGCAGGACTCCGCAGTGGCTCTCTAGCGCCGCCACACTGCTCCGGAACAGCTGCGCGTAGGAGCACAGCTGCTCGGGGGTAACGCGGCCTGCGGGAATGGAGGAGGTGGTGGGTTAGAAAGCCTGGAACCGTCTCTAATTAATTAAGTGGCAATCGCAGCGTAACGCGCATACATTGCATTCCACTATATCCTGTAGGCTATAAATGGAGGTTGTCTAGTGTCTGCTGGTAGCAAATTA
>NC_137869.1:20452432-20487432 GCF_963924005.1 Protomyctophum bolini | reverse complement strand
GTGGGTTCTAGGGGCGCACGGGGCAGCCTGGAGGTACGAGGGTCTAGGTCGACCCCTAGGGCTGCGGGGGGATTTGGTGGGGGGTTTGGGAGGGGGGCGCAAGGCGGGGAGAGAGGGGCACACATTAACTCCCCATAAAGCCTACTTCTTCATGTTGATATTCTGAACCAGCACCAGATGTGGGAGTATTTCCTGTTGGACTACGGGGCCGATGTTTTCTTTAGCGGGGCCAGGCAGATGACTGGAGGAGAAACAGACAGGCTAGGGTGAAAAATGGAGCAAACGAACCCACTCCACAATACTGCAATACGGAGGGTCGCCACGCACAGACGACTCTGTCGAAGTCGGGATTAGGCGGCGTGTGGAACGCGAAATGTTGTTTTCAGCACCAGTGCTGGAGGGAGCGGGTCGAAGCCTGGCCGTCCACCGTTATAACCCAATAACAAAGCTTTCCCTCAGTGAGTGATAAGTATAGCTGACAGTGCTAAACAGTCTTGAAGGTCTGCCTGCTGGGAGACACGGCCTTTAAGCCTGACGAAGTGTGTCTGTGTACTTGCGGGGGCACCATGGCGGGCAAGACGGAGCAAGTGTCTACGAAAGCGAATCAAGTTTCTGGTTGAAATTAAAAACGTTACCGAGGAGCGAGTCCCCCTTGTCCAGAAATATTCAACATCCTGAAAAGCCCTATTGTGAACATATGCGGCTGTAAAAAGCCTGGCAACATACCCGAGTCTCACTAAGCCTGATGTGCCAAGCATAATTCAGCCCAGAACTGGGAAATACATCCAAACCAGGGGCCAAGGATACTTCTGCCCTAGAATAGGGAACCAAGAATGGGACACAGTTGGCAAAACATAATCAAGAGAGTAATGCTGTGTAGGCAGCATGAGGCACAGTATGGATAAATTGGATAATGCACAGCAGAGAGAAAGACAATCTGGGACTGAGAAAAGACCATAGCCTGTTTTACATTACACTGTCAAACAGGACTGGATGAGCCCTTACTCGCCAGTACGGCAGAAATAGCTGATCTATAAGCTCACACAACGTGTCGCGCTGTGAGCTCGTAGAATGAACACCGCTTAAATTTGTTACTCGATTTCACCCCAAAGCTTTTCTTTGATTGTTTACATGTGTTGTTGCCAGATGCAAAACTAAGAAAGCTGATTTGATAATTAGGGTGTAGTTTCAAACAAAGGTGCACGCGTCCACAGTAAAAGGGAATGTACGTATACAGTGCTGCAAGTTCATGTCTAATAGCTCCCTAACGACTAACGAGAACACATGTGAGAGTGTACACTTTCTCTTTACTTTTCCAGGCCAGCACAGTGATTCAATTTAATCAACTAGGATTTCATTTAAACGGCTCGTTTCATCTTTGTGTGTGTGTGCATGTGCGAATAATACATTAGAGGCTCAGTTGTCAAAAGAAATGTCTTTTTTTCCATCCATTGTATCACACATACTACGTATGTGAGCAGAGATATTACATTTGTGTTTGAAATAATGGAAAATCTTGGTAAATATTTGGGCTTTTATGTCTCAACTTGTATTCCACATCACAAAGGATATTAGGGAACCACCAAAGTCATACAGTTACTACAGTATGAGAGCAGGCTAACGTGAGAGGAAAGTCTCCTATATAATCCACTATACTGTACGTCCATTATACATGTAATATAAACTCAGCCTTGGAAGGCTTAGATGAAAAGCATGTACTGTACTGTATGTCATACTGAGTGAAATCATCTGCTGTTGATGTAATTTGACAAAACATGTGTTTGTCAGCTTCTGGCAACACCGTGCCCCGATTATCTTAAACCGGCTGAGGTCTTAAACACATTTACTTTGGCAAGTAAACACCTTATCGATTGTGTGTGGAAACATAGAAAGACAACATTGACCAATTCAGGGAGAAGAAAACTAATCTGGCTAACAAAATGGCAAATAAATGGTTAAATACTTTTTGACGCTTGGAATAACCAACACGAGATCATTAAACAGTCCCTTGATTTTGTGCCCCAGGTGTTGTAGATGATGAATGCTAATTGTGCCTTAATTGGATGTGTGTGCCTGTTCATGTGGATTTCAAGTAGATGCCTGTCAATACCATAAAACCATGCAGTGTGTAATTAATGGTGAAAACAGCTCTGAAAAATACATGTTATTGTATTGAGGATAAAATTTCAAATAGTGGAGTGACATGTGGCGTTGGCTTAAAGTAATGAAATAAATAATGTTTTAACATACACAAGCTACCAACCTACACAAATACTGTACATACACAGGCCTACTGTACTAGAAAACACTCTTCTATACACGTAGTATATAGATCCAATGTTAACTCATTGATTGTCATTGATGCATGTCATTTAAATCCGACCGTCATTGACGCATGTGTACACAATCTGCAGTTTTCAGTGTTTACGATAGAGGGCGCTACTTCTGCGATTTCCGAAATAGAGTACACCCGGAAATAACGTGATCTAAAATAAATCCTAGCCGGTTTGGTCTAATGTTATAGACAGAATGTTCCGAGACAGCGTTTTTGGTGAAAACAAGCTATATTCAACTGCCAATAACTAAAGAACGGAACATTGTGGTGACACTTTTTTCCCCTGATTTATTTTAATTCTGCTTCCGGCAAAGACAGCAGTTCTGGCTTAACCGTGCAGTCGGTTTTCATGGCAATATGGTAGAGGGCTATGCCAAACGGTGAGGATGCGAAGCCCACAACCATTGGCTAAAAGGTGGCGCTATAGCACTCAATTGAAAATACAAACTTTGAACAGGCATAGCTCATGAACCGTTTGACTGTCAGCAATAAAACTTTGATACATATGCATCTCCTCATGCCGAATTACTTTTCACCTATGAACGTTAGCTCAGCCACCATTTTGAATTATATGAAAAACAGTTAATAAGCTTCTGTTCTCTGCGATTGACGTATATATGGTTTTATACAGTTTTATATGGATCTGAAATGGCACCGCTAAAAACCACGTTTTTGCCCTGAGCCGGTCACGCATGCGTAGATTACTGTTATAATTAGGATCTTCTGCTGGCTCTTATCTCGAAAACTACATAAAACTACTTTGCAGTATGGTAGAGGATCATGCCAAATAGCGCTGAAACCAGTCTTACTCCAAAGTCATAGTCAGTAGGGCAAAAGGTGGCCCTATAGCAATCGTCTGAAAATGAATTCTTTCAACAGGCATAACTCAAGCCTCGTTTGGCCCTAAGCCATGACACGTGTTTCCACATGTGCCTTGACTCATAGGGAACATATGTCACTTTGACCAGTAAGCTCCGCCCTCAGATTTTGAGCAGTTTGGAAAACGCTTAAACCTGATTTTCTGCCTGCACATATTTTTTTATATAGCTGGAAGCAGCGATAACAAGCAATTTGAACAGGCATAACTCATGCCTCGTTTGTCCAAAAGCCATGAACTTGTTTACACATGTGAAACACATCTGTCACTTTGTATGTGAAGAAATTTGCAAAAACATATATATAGCAAGCAAGCAGCGATAAAAGGGACCAAGGATGAATGCAGCGAAGAAAAAGACTATGCAATACGCACAATAAGCGGGTCTGTTTGGGGTACGAACAGCTGCAATACCGCTGGGTGACCTAAAGTGGTACTGTTGAGCAGCCTAAAAGGGCCAGTCACACTGAGCACTACAACTATAACTGCAGCCAGCCAGCGCTGTTGTTGAGCACCCTGCACCGCTCAGTTCAGTTTTTCTTATTGCTTGGCCCCAACTTTTCGCTGCTTGCAGCTATATTTTTGAGGTCCAGCCTTTGGTGTGTGTGTAACCCAAATTTTGTCATCGACAATGAATGGACAATTTTGAGTGTTTGTGTAAACACAAACATTGCGTAACTCAAACATTGATGACGAAGGTGAGGATGCAAATTGTGATTGGCCGGAATGAGATGATGTATGTATGATGATGTACGATGATAAGAGCGCCCTTCACTTCACACGGGTGTGATTCTTAGCTTTCTTTTGAGATATTTGGTATTTACATCGTCATAGAACAACATATTCTGTTGGTCTAGAAAGATTAATATAAACACTGGCAGTGGCTGAAGACTGTTCTAGAGAAACTGAAGGAAGGACAGGACACAGTGGAGCGATCACATAGGGATAAAGGATTTGTGCAATGATTGGACTGCAGGTGTGGCAGTAGAGGAAAACAATTCATCTCAGACATTAAGCAAAACATGATTTGGGTAGAATTAAGTTTCTGATTTCACATCTAGGCCTAAACTGGAACTACGTGCTACATACCGGTATTCTATTTACATTCCATACGTCAGTCTTATTCTTTATTTTGTGTAACTGCAACTTGTGGGAAGTCTTCACAAAATAATTTTACTCCTTTATACATAGTGTAAACTTATGTGAAAATGTATTCCCCACTCAAGCCTGATATACTTGCCAGTTTAAAAGTGATTAAACTTTAAGTTGAAGTTGTCAGGTGTGTACAGGAGCTTTACTCCTGCAGTGTCAAAGCACTTTTATGTCAGGCTGAAACCTTGGAGTATCTCTATACTTCAACTTTTCTAAATCAATGCCCTACTTCATCATACAAGAGTGCAAAAACATAGCACTAGTCCTGTGGCGTTCACTGTGCACTCTATGACAGAGCGAGTGTGTGTGCATTATGCTGTTATTAATATGGATATAATCAGAAGCCAATTAGGTCTACAAATGTACTGGAACATTTCGTTGCAAATATGAACTTTGGTACTACCATGATTGATTTTGCACAAAGATTACGGTAATTCCAAGTAGAGTCCATGTCAGCATAACGCCCCCATGCATGTTTCCATGATAACGGTAAACCAAAGAACAAACTCACAAGACAAACAACGATAAATTAATGCTACTATTTTTGGACTTGTGCACTTTATCTTCAAGTCTGATCGTTTTGAGAATGTAACCAATTTGTAAAACATCTGATTTGCAACAAAAATGACTGTTAACAAAAAGATCTACCTTTTAATATTATGCTTTTATGTTATTTTTTCTTTATCGTTATACATCTTGTATAAAGGTACAATAAATAAGAGTGTGGTGGATGAGAGTGTACTTTATGCCTGATATATTTTTTTTAAAACACATTCATAAACCTCATTGTCCAGATTTACAGGATAAGTAGCTATTAGCAATAAACTGCCCTTGGTTCTCTGGCTACAATGTCATTTGCCACTTGGTAGCATCTTGAAGTCCCAAATCTATGGTTGGGATGGCTAACATCTTTAAAAGCCTGCAAGCTTTGCTGACACAACATGCCCTGGATGGAGGGAAGCTCACATCCATTGATGCGCTGGGCTGTCCGCACAATCCAATGCGGTTGAGGTCGGTACAGTACAGTTAGACAAAACAGGAAAGGGCGCACACCAGTGTTGGTGAGGTAAGGCAGTAAATAAGTAAAAATGTGAAAAAACCACGATGCTGTATATTTATTGACAAGAATCCAACGTTTCGACCTAGGAGGTCTTCTTCAGGGACCGTGCATCGTGGCTACTCGTGTGCGGCCTTTTTCTCATTTTTACGGTAAAGTACAGTTCCCATACCAGGCATACCGGGAGCCTCTTCCATGATATACTGTAAAATACAGTAAGACTTATGGTCCTGCCCTGAAATGGCTACTGAATCTCTACCATGGTCAAAGTGCTGAACAGCGGTGTGAGGCCAGCGGCCGGCCGGGGGCTATATAGGGGCAGGATTTACTGGACAGGGAGGATGACTTGCATTCTATCCGTGTGGGGTGACTCAGGGGCTAAGTGACCGCCAGCAAAGACTCAATGGTTTTGGACGGCCTCGTAAGTTACGCTACATGTAACGGGAACTCGGGAAGACACAGGAAGGCATGCAGACTTTTATTTATGCACTCGGGAGTCGGGAGTGGATGGAAGACCTGGATGTTATATTTATGGACGTGTCACTGCCTGCATACCGCTCCCAGACTGTACTTACTGTGCCTCAGAGTACAGGACGAGATGTGGAGGACACTTCAGCACACGAGAGAACTCACTGTCACATTCATTAACTCAGTCACACTCACTACACTCAGTGTCTATGTGCATGGGCCTGTGTGTGCAAACGACTACATCTGTCTGAGTTCTCCTCAGAAAAGTTGAGAAGGAGACGTATTGTTGCATTCGTTCATGTCCCATTGGAGATTATACGGCCTGTGCTGGCTCGCGGCTTGAAATATGTGTTTATCAAGGCTTTTTAATTCATTCTCCTGGCACAACAGAGACACGTTTGGCTAGGAGAGCAGGAAATAGCTGTCATCTGATAGTATGCGTGCGTGTGAGTGTGAGTGTGTGTGAGCTAACGTGTGTGTACAGTACATGTGTAATGAGTTTGATTTGTCAATCACTGTGCAAAAAAACATCTGATATCCGCATGAGACAATTGTGTTGTACTTTACCACTTTTAAACTCACATCCCTATTTCTAGCATGTCATCATCAGCAAAGAAATAGCAGATACAAGCTCACAAGTTACGTGTTGCCAAGCACAGCGTTGTGACCTTGCAGATCGTCTATTTTAGCTATTCGTCGCATAAAGTTTAAGTGGTCAATGATGTACGATGGATAAAGCAGAGGTCCAATCATATCATATTTAACATTTTTATTTCACTTGACGGCTGTGATATTGGGATAATGTCCTCAAGGCCCATAAAACTACCAAATCTATTAAAGACTCCGTAATAAACAAGAGCGATGAATCAACTCCTGGATCTCATTTGT
Organism: Protomyctophum bolini; assembly: GCF_963924005.1. Classification (NCBI taxonomy): domain Eukaryota; kingdom Metazoa; phylum Chordata; class Actinopteri; order Myctophiformes; family Myctophidae; genus Protomyctophum; species Protomyctophum bolini. Next base: position 20,480,658 of record NC_137869.1, on the reverse strand, counting down.
AAGACGGGATCATGAGGGTGGTCCCCTTTTATTAAAAACACTGAAATAGAAATAAAAGCTCAGTGATGTTGCCCCCCCCCCCCCCCCCCCCCCCCTGGGTGTCCTCGCCTCTCCAAACGCCAGAGTCTTAGCTCATGACATTGTCAGAAAACCCACAATGCACCAGGGGGAATACGGCCACATTATGTCAGAGAGTCAGCGCAGACCTTGTCAACACAGTTCACTTCCACTGCAATAAGGACACACATCAAGTAAACACGTACTGTATAGTGTGTAGTGTGTGTGTGTGTGTGTGTGTGTGTGTGGGTGTGTGTGCACTGTGCGTGCATATATACTCCATTATATATTCCCCTTACTAGGACAGAGAACATAACATGCAACACAACGGACACAAAAGCGCATGCATGTTTGCTGAGACAGAAACCAAAGCTGTCCAAACAATTCCCTGCTCCGAGCTAAAGTGCCATAAAAAACACACACTGGACTCCCTCTGGTTCTAATACGCACATGCACGTACAGTACGTACACGCAGACACACACACGTGCACACTGACTCACTTTCACAACACACACAGGAGGACTATTTCATCAGTCCATTGTGTTTGTGAATTATTGTGAGAAACCTGCGTGATCTCACTGTATCTCTAAGCAGAACATTCTCATGCTCTGAGGAATGGCCGGCCGGCGCCGGCGTCCAGAAAACCCGTATGTCTCAAATCGTTACTTCTCAGGAAAAACAAGCAGAGTTCCAAATGGATCCGATGAAGTTGTCATTTAGTCACACGCTCTTACTCATACTTCTCTACAATATTTATAAAATCCTTTAACCTTAATCCTTTAAGCTTTAATCCACTTAAGAAAAACCTATGGTAAGCACTTTAAAAAATGCATGGGCTTGCAGATCTGCAAGTTTTGCTATTTTTGACACTCTTGCAGGACATTAATGAGGGGGAAACAAATCCATACAAAGTTACTTGAAATACGGAGATGCAAGGTTTCTGCCAGACGGCTACGATATTCTCTCTCTCTATCTATCCCTACCCAGGGCGATCTTATCCTCCTGTGAGATGGAAACTGAGCCAAGTTGGACGAGGCTGATATGTGAAAGTGTGTGTAGGCACTGCATCGGTCACGCTGCAGCCGCGTGTGACCTGACGAGGATGACATGTGTGCGGGTCGACCCCGTGGGGCAGGCAGGGCGGGGGGGGGGAACGGCCATGACAGTGACGGGTACAGGGAGGAGGATGGCGCTCTGCTGGTGGTGAGATGAGGGTGGCTGCGATGGGAAAATGCTGTGTTGCGCGCGCGTGCGTGTGTGTTGGAGGGGGTAATGGTGCTGAAGGGGATGATGGACGTTGAAAAAGAGAGAATGGGGGGGTCTGGTCCTCTGCCAAAGGGGGATAAAGATCCAGTATTTAGGGCGTTTGGCAATGCCTCCTGTCTTTCTCCCCCTCTCTTCTCTCTCTCCCCCCTCCCTCCCTCCCTCCCTCCCTGCGGGGACACAAAATCAACAGGCTGTCCGTCAACATGTGGGAACAGCTTACTGCCATACCGGCATCACTCTCTCTCTCTCTCTCTCTCTCTCTCTCTCTCTTTCTCTCTCTCTCTCTCTCTCACTCCTTCTACAATCCCTCTCTCTACGAACTCTCTCTTTCTCCCAAAAAGTATTTCTTTTGTTCTCTACTTGACTGTGACTCCCTCGTATCCCGTCTGCCTCTGCTCTCTCTCTCTGCTTGACGAGGTACATTTGTCCACATAAATCCAATGGAAAGCAGCCATTCAGGCTTAGGAGCGTCTAAACGCTGCACTTTAACAGAGAAGTGTGAAACGAGACCGCCGTGGCTACGCATGGTGCGCGTGTGTGCATGTGCGTGTGTGCGCGCAATATTACAACCAGGTTGTTAATGAGAGACCAGGCCCTCCTTATAGTACCTCCCCCTGCTACTTATATTACCCTGTGTGTGTGTGTGTGTGTGTGTGTGTGTGTGTGTGTGTGTGTGTGTGTGTGTGTGTGTGTGTGTGTGTGTGTGTGTCGCATGTAAATGTGTGAATCAGTCTTTCCGTGTGTGTGCATGTGTAAACACATTGTATGCAAAACGCGATTGATGTAGAGTAGACTCATAGACCCATATGTCTATGAGTCAGAATGCTTAGCGAGGTGAAGGTATGTGTGCGTGCGTGTGTGTGTGTGTGTGTGTGCGTGCATGTGTGTCTTTATCTCTGCATGTCTTTGCATACTTTTACCCTTCACTTCAGCCCCCTCTGCTTCATTAACAAACAACAAAAAGTCAGCCAGAGCCGTGTGTGTGTGTGTGTGTGTGTGTGTGTGTGTGTGTGTGTGTATGTGTGTGTCAGAGAGCCAACATGTGGTTCACATTTCCTCTGTGGCCACATGGGCAAATACGTGCAGTGCGCGGCAGCGGCCTCGGGGTCTCAGTAGGAGGCGCTATGGCTCTTCACTCTCACAACCACTGCCATTCTAAACACACTGTACACTACAGCTCCACACCGTTACTTTCACCATCACCCTTCTGCCTTGTTTTCATAAAATGATAATATACCATGTCAACCGTACTGTATATCTCCTTTTAATATATACAGGTATGCATGTAATGCCTTCTAAATCATTATTTCAATCAGTATGTCAAGATGTTTCAATAATAGCAGCAAAAAAAAACACAGAGGCTTTCCCGGTCTTAAGAGAGCGATAGAGAGAAAAGAGGGAGAGGGAGAGAGAAAGTGAGGGCAGCAAGAGCGAGGTCAAGAATAGCGGTAAATCCCGTCCGATTGTTCTAGATAGTAATTGTGTATACTAACTAATGTCCCTATGCCTGTTTGGGTAGTATGTGTTAATGTGTGGAATATGAGTATTGATCTTGTATTACCGTACAGTGGCAGTTGTACGTGTTCAGCATTTGAGTCTGAGACAACTTTGCTCACAGGGACAATAAAGTATATTGTATCACAAAGCTAGCCGATTAGATCTGTGCCTTTGCTGCACATCGTATGTTATCTGGCTCCACTGTTAGGGTGCTCTTGGGCTATTTTCACAACATGACATCGGTGACTAATATCACTGTGTAAGGATTATTTCCCCCCCTGTGGCCGATTAGTTTCCAGGCTATAAAAGAGTGCTTATATAAGTGGTTAACATGGCTGTGCCATGCACCTTATGTGTTGTTGTTGCTCCACACAGTGTCTGCCACCGCTACAACACAACACCAGGCAGACGCGCTGCACGGCCACCAGGGCTCTACCAACCTCACCGGCGGTCTAGTCCCGTCTGTCACCACAACGTACCAACCTCACCGGCGGTCTAGTCCCGTCTGTCACCACAACGTACCAACCTCACCGGCGGTCTAGTCCCGTCTGTCACCACAACGTACCAACCTCACCGGCGGTCTAGTCCCGTCTGTCACCACACCGTACCAACCTCACCGGCGGTCTAGTCCCGTCTGTCAGAGCTCTACCAACCTCACCGGCGGTCTAGTCCCGTCTGTCACCACAACGTACCAACCTCACTGGCGGTCTAGTCCCGTCTGTCACCACAACGTACCAACCTCACTGGCGGTCTAGTCCCGTCTGTCACCACACCGTACCAGGGCTCTACCAACCTCACCGGCGGTCTAGTCCCGTCTGTCAGGGCTGTCACCACACCGTACGTTATGTGGGGTTATAGTGTCGTGCTCAGTGTTCCTGTACGCCCATGTCGGTCGCCCCGTGTCATTTTGTGATCAAATTATGTTCCGCGCCTCTGCGCCAATACCACAAGTAATTCCTCCTATGAACCTCATACTTGGCAACGCGGCGCATCTGAGTTCAGTCAGTGTTTTGTCTGGGAACGGGCCGGAGGGATCATCTCTCAATGCGAGAGGGAGAGGGAAGCAAATAATGGCGGCCGGCGGGTTTACCCATGCTCATCTTGATTGGCAGCTGCTCCTTGCTGGCGGCCTCCACCAGGTGTCTCTGCACCTCCATCACGGCTTCCTTCTGCTTGCTGGTCAGCATGGCCTCCCACAGAGCCCTGGACGCATCGGACCTGATGGCACAACACATGGAAAGGTCAGTCACACACACACACACACACACACACACACACACACACACACACACACACACACGGCTGCATTGCATATATCATTTTCTATTGTGCCTACGGAACTTTTGTATTTTAACATTGTGTCCTGTCAGTTGACGTTTTTATTAGATTTTTATATTTGAGCTTTTACAAAAATATATATATATATTTCACCCACTTAAAAAAGAAAAGAAAAGGTAAATGGTGCATTCATAGATCACCTTTATCCAAGGCACTTTACATAGATTGTGCATTACATTCACACACACATTCATACACTGATGGCGGCGGAAACCATGCAAGGCACCAACCAGCACATCAGGAGCAATTAGGTGTCTTGCTCAAGGACACTTCGACACTAACTCTGAGGGAGCCCGGGTTCGAACTGGCAACCTTGTGGTTACCATCCGGCCACTCTACCCCTGAGCCATCGCCGCCCACACCTGTAATCTTGTGATGTGAAGATTTTAAGCTGAGTGTACATGTTTGAGTCTGCTTACATTCTCCCCCCCCCCCCATCTTTGTGTAACCTCTAACAGGAAAAAACAGCAATTAGGACGGGGAGCATCAATGACTCTCAATCTGTGTGTTTTTTTTCCCACCATAGACAAACAGTGCAGCGGCAGGAGTCTAGAGACGGACCCGACCCGTATCGCAAGGCCCTCCTGGCGATACCATCTGACGGTCCAGAACCACATCTCCTCATTACCCAGCGGGTTACAGAACGCGCTGATCCACAACACTGATGGGAGGCCTTTTAATGACAGACATGCGCGTGTACGAGTTGCACACGCACGCCATTACTGTTAACATCTGCCTCCCGAAGGAATCAAAGAGTGTCGCGCGGGACTTTTCGTCACCATTTCCCCCACTGGCGGAGTGACATGTCCTATAAATACGTTTTTAGCATCTGAACCCATGCCAAAGGCATGTTTCATATCTCTGCCGCGCGGCACTTATCGCCATGTTGGAGGTGCTGAGGCTTTGATGCTCACACAAAGAGTTCTGTCTGTCCTGCTTTGGAGTTTCATGATGCCTAATTTATGCTCTGTAGTACGACGGTGTCGAACGGTGAAAATAGCCGTTCTACAAGCTGACAACGCGCCGTGGACGCGGCACGTTGTGAGCTTGTAGATCAGCGATGATCGGCACGTCACACCGTCGTACGACTAAGTACAAATCAGGCTTCGTGCAGACGGGTGGACACGCCGTGAAGCCCCGCCTCACTCTCGGATCTGGTGGTGGAGGGAATTAAAAAAATAAAGGGGGAAAAAAGAGAGAAAAAGAGAGCAGGAGAGGGAGGGAGGCTCGTTGACAAATCTACTCTGTTTTTCTTTTTCGTCTTACCTCTTCTCTCCCCCTTTTCTTTCTCTCTCTCTCTCCCTCTCTCTCGCTCTGTAACTGCTGCCATGTGTTTAATATCAGATGTAATCTCTTCCAGACCTTGGGCCTGGGCTGGACGGGAGGAGAGTGGGAGAGGGGGGGCTCACGATGGGACGGCCGCCATCTTCACACTCGAGCCAGACACAAAGAAACGGCGAAACATGGCTCGTCTCAGTCGGGACATGTCGTGCGGACCGACCGTCGCTTCAACAACAACAGAGTGCTGCAATGGGCGAGCCCAGTGTGCCATACCAGGTCTATGAAAACAAAGAAGCAACTATGCACATTAAACCTATATGCATCAGATATTTGAAAATAGGCAGTAGATCTAGAAGCTGACAACGCGTGGCAATGTGACACGTTGTGGCTGTGAGCTTGTAGATTGGCTATTTAAATATATATATTTCTCTTATTTATATCTTTTTTTATATTCTTTTGAAACATTTCATCCAAAATACTTTTAGATTGGGTGGAGGGGTCCGTGCACAAACAAAAAACAAGCCCAAATAAGCAACTATACACAAGTACAAAAAAGCAACCCACAACTACAGTACCAATATTTACAAGCAACTTCCAATAAAACCAGCCCAGCGTCGCTTATAATAAGCAGACCTGGCAACACTGAGTGTGACACGAAAGAGAGAGAAATAAACTACCAAACCCAAAGCATTTCATTAGCTACGAACAATGCCAAACGCCTGCTTTACTTCGTGATTAAGACACGAGCAGTGAATAATGCGTCCCGACAACTCTGACCCGATCGGGGAACTCCAAACACTTATTTCTTCATCCTCGATATGGCATATCGGGTGGGGGGGACTGCAATGATAACGTGTGTCGTAAACACATGCGTGGTTCACATACCAGGACTGCATGACCTGCTCAGGCCAGGGGATTCGCTGTGCTAAAGCTGTCACTGTATATAAGCTGTAGTATCTTCCCCCAAAGTGTGTTTGCGTACATACAGTACGTATGTGCATGCGTGTGTGTTTGTGTGTGTCTGTGTGTGTGTGAGAGAGAGAGAGAGCCCCTAAGCCTGTATATCCGCATGTATTCCAGGAAGATGGAGGATCTTGGTAGGCTGAAATATGGTTCTAATTTGGCCCCGTGCCCACCCTGCCTCCAACAGCTCTCTCTCTCTCTCTCTCTTACTCTCTCTCTCTCTCTCTCTCTCTTCACCCCCTCCCCCATCTCTCTCTCTCTCTCTGAGGTTGAGGGCTGAACTGTGTAGCGGCAGTGAGGTGCGAGCGAGGCCCCCAGACCCTGCCGGGACACTGTTGACTAACCACTCTACTATTAGAGGAGGGGGCCGGGTGTGGGGGTCGCGTGTGTCTGGACAGCTGCATGTTGTATATGAGAGAGAGAGAGCATGCAGAAAAGTCCACTATATGGTTCCACATGATAAAGTCCCACTAGGACCTGAAGGGGGCACTCTTGCGCCTGATTTGTGCATAGACAGGGATTTGTGTTTTGTTTTTCCTTCCTTTTTTTGTTTTTTTTAAGTGGGTGTATGTTGTATGTGCTCTCCAGCTAAATTCCACCAGATGTGTAATGACTGTTAGGCCATCACGAGGTCATTGGTATTCAAAGGAAGTGCTCACACGTCCAGAGCTTCTCAGAGCTCGTTACGGACAGAAGTCCTGAGTCTCTCCCTGATAGGCCTGGCTGGCTTATTGCATAATCACCTGATTACAATTATTTGAGATGATCGCAATAATTTATTTTTAATCATCTTTACAATTGTTTCCGTTCAATTTGATTATAACAGCTGGATGGAATTAACAGAAATGTTATGTTTCCATGCCTTGTCCGTGCTCTTTTTACCATTTTCAACCTAGGCATTCAGGGCAAAGACATAGTTGTAAATATACAGTATGGTCTGTTTCGGCCACAGTACATAGTATATATATATTTTTTCTAATGTCCAATGACAAAACCACAATTAAATCAGCAATTGTTTGCAATTCATAAATCGTCAACTAACATTTCATGATCGTGACAGTCCTATGTATTAGAGGAACAACTTTAAATACGAGTCCTGACTCCTTCCCTGACGGACCAACTCCAGTCCTGAGGTTCCATTTATACAATCTCCTACTTATGGAGGGTTCGTAATGCATTGTAAAACTGGGGGTCCTTATTGTTTTAATGAGTGTGTGGGCGGGTGGGCCCACTAGGGGAGTTGTTCCTGGAAACCTGTGAGGCACGGCTAAACTATGACGGTTCTGACTCAGGAATCGTTTAATTTAAGCCCTCATCCTGTAGCCCCCTCGGCGCCCGGTCAAACACACACACACACACACACACACACGTCACACACACACACACGAGTCATTTATTGAACATTTTTATGATTTTCTTCTCCCTCTCTCTGGTTTCTCTCAATCATACAAACACCAAAGGATAAGAATACCCTGGAATTACTGGTTTGTTAAATGATCCGTGACTCATCGCTCGCATAATGATTCCTCAGTTCATCTTGGGATGTCTGTCAATGTCAGTTAGGACAGAGTGGGCCTCACAGCCCACAGTACCCTCCGCTGAACGCCGGCTCCAATGACTTCCCGATGTGACATGCTGGTCCTCAAAAAGCACCTCAAAAACCTCAAAGTCTGATCTGCTCCGTAAAACTCCATGACTCACACCAGTTCTCCCACGGGCCCGTACGTACGCCATAGACGCAGAGGAGCCCCAAATGCTGTGGGTTCGCTAGGACCCGCATGGGCCACAGACATTGACCATTCCTCAGGTGGTGACCTGGTGTGTGTGTGTGTGTGTGTGTGTGTGTGTGTGTGTGTGTGGGGGGGGGGGGGGTGTCAGTTGTGGAGTGTGTTTAATGGGACGTAAAAACACTGTGGGTTTCCTGTAAACATCCAAAAGTACCACACGAACACAAGGTGAGAGGGAGAGAGAGAGAGAGAGAGAGAGAGAGAGAGAGAGAGAGAGAGAGAGAGAGAGTGGAAAAGAGAGGACAGGATGAAAGTACAGTATACATGACCCTGTGTGCATTTCTATAAGATTCCACAGATTGTTAAGGGTTGTCTGTGTAACGCAGGGGGAACGCATTCAGTCTGCTGGTCATGTTTGAGGTACTGTAGTGACTCCTACAACTTGGCCTGTTCAGCAAGGGAGAAGGGATGGTATGTTCCTTTGCACGTGGCATGTGCTCCCAATGAAACTGTCAGGTGAAAAGCAGCAGCTGGCAACGTCATGTTTATCGGAGGAGACACATAGTTGTCTACACCCTCCCACTTGACCGCAGAGACTACATGTGTGTGAGGAAAACTCTGGATTGGCATAATGAAAAATCGGAAGAAAAGAGGTAAGCTAGAAAAATGTGCACTCTCTAAGCATACGACTCCGCCAGGGCAGGTAGGTTATTGTGGCGATGTTTCACGGCAATCAGGCGCTGCGTTCATGATTTGAGGCCTTTTGTTCAAAGCGGGCCACTGCAAACTTTGGAAGCCAATCTTAGCCAATCAGGATGGAATATGGAAAATCTGAGAGACCCGTCCTAATGACATGACCATAGAGATAATGTGTGCCAATGTTTCTCAAAAGTCGGCCTCCTGATGGCGCTATAACAGGCTGACATGATAAATTTGGGGCAGAGGATATTTGACTTGGCCTCCAAGGAGTTTGCATGCACAGTTTAATGACGATGGACACAGACACACACCGACACACAGACGGACAGAGGCCTTTCGGCCTGGCGGACAGAGACAAAAAGAAGGAAGAAAAAAAACATGTAAGGTCTCCACTAGTTATCTCCCCATGTGTCCTGCCTCTCTCTCCACTTCAAACAGGGGGCTTGGGGAGGCAGTACATCCTGAGAGTCAGGGGGTCGGATGGGAAATGCCATCATTTGGCAGCATTTTCCCTTTAATCATGTTATTATGAATAAGTGCAAGAGTTATTCATAAAGTGATATAAGAGAGAGAGAGAGAGATACCTCGTGGCGCCAGTGGTGTTTCCTAATATACGCTATATACGTAGTATGCCCTGCAGGACTTTTTGAAGTGTATACCTTTTATCTACTGATCAACATGAGCCGAATAAATTGCCTCCTAAAGTATTCCATACAGCAGCTTTTATGCTGTAGGAAACCCATAATATACAATGGTAATGACCCAGGAGGAGGCTTGTGTGTAAGGATGAGTTTATCCTTGGATAAATGTCTGCATCATTGTTCTTAATAACACCACCCTCTGGAACAGCCGCGGTCTGACAGCTAACAAACAATCACTGGCCTTTAAGTAACCGCCATTGGATCTTGTGGCTTGTTGTTAACACACCCTCTCCATTCTCTGCGGGGTGAAAGCGGGGATAGCTGTCCTTAGCTGGCTCTGTCATTTGCCCTTTTCTCTCTATACTCTCCTCTCCCGCACTGCTGTTCCCAGGCAGGGAAAATAAAGTGTGTGTTTTCTTTCTGTTGGCGCGCTACTTTTTCCCAGCCAGTACAGAAATAGGTGTGTTTTCTCTCCTTCTTGGTGGTAAAAGTAGGCGTGTGGGGGTATGCCGGCCGGGCCCATTTTGGAAGAGGTGCTCCCGCCTCCCACCTCTCAGTGCAAGGGTGCGGTCGGTTTGTCTCCCGAGGCCGGCGAGGCTCTCTCTCCGCTCCTGGGCCGGACCCAGAGAACACCTCAAACGGGCCACCCGGGCTGGGGCGTCAGCCCGCATGCCAAGACGTCCCACCACCACAGGATCGGGGGTCTGAGGTAGCCAGACGAGGTGGTGGGGCAGCGGCTTGGGGGTGTCAGGGAGAGGGGTTCATGGGGGTTCAGTCTGAGACAGGAGGAAAAGTCGGTTCCCCCTGCCAAAGACGGTTGGTATATCCTTCATGAGGATCAAAGGGGACCCTGCAGCCAAGCACAGCAAATTACACAAGAGTGGACTGGAAGGTACCTGACCGCAGACACACAGGCAGGAGCACGGAGCCAGCCTACAGCCTACCCCAATGCCACTTTCATTCAGCGTCACTCTGTGCATGCTCTGCATCTCGTCACCGTCTCCGGAACCAAGAAAACAAAACTACTGAACTAGTACATGGTCATGAAATTCAGAAATACTGCAAAAGGCAAAACATGCGTGTGCACCGCATAAAACCACATATGCTTCGTCATACCACGAATAGCGAAATAGCACATTTACAACTTGTAGATCTGCTGTTTTTTAAAATGTTTTGGAAGATAGGGACGCCAGTTTGAAAGTGGTTACTACGTTCTCTCCATGGCATGAATTACAACAACAGAGTGCAAGTCAGGACTGCAGGTGTGAAGGAAACTTCCCAGCGGGTTAGGGAAGACAATACTACAGTAATCGCAAAGCAAATGTGGGGTTTAAATTTGAGGCCTAAAGTCAACGACCACCCAAGGAAGGTTCTTAAACACAGTGATCTCTGAAAATGGACTGGAATTACTTAGGGGAATAAATCATACAATGAAAAAGGTTCAAATTAGGCGTGCACCTAATATTTAAAGCCGTAAAGGGTCTGCAGACTCTGCACAGAAAAACCAATCATAACACATTGTGGTCATGGCTAAAAATATCTCTGCAAATCATAGTCATACAAACACCGGGCATAGGTGGGCCCTCAACAGACAGCCAGTCAAATCACACACAGTCAACCGTGGTCTATTACAGGATTTTGCTAAAACCGCCCCATAAAAAAGGTATTCAAGTAGTTTCGGGTTACAATGATTACAGATTCCTGTATAAACCAAAAATGGCAGGCCCGTGAGGCACATGCACTGAGCTGCAGAGCTGTGTTTCAGACCTGTGAGACACATGCGTTGAGCTGCAGAGCTGTGTTTCAGACCTGTGAGGCACATGCACTGAGCTGCAGAGCTGTGTTTCAGACCTGTGAGACACATGCGTTGAGCTGCAGAGCCGTGTTTCACATGCGCTGAGCTGCAGAGCTGCGTTTCAGATGCGCTGAGCTGCAGAGCTGTGTTTCAGACCTGTGAGACACATGCACTGAGCTGCAGAGCTGTGTTTCAGACCTGTGAGACACATGCGTTGAGCTGCAGAGCCGTGTTTCACATGCGCTGAGCTGCAGAGCCGTGTTTCAGACCTGTGAGACACATGCACTGAGCTGCAGAGCTGTGTTTCAGACCTGTGAGACACATGCGTTGAGCTGCAGAGCCGTGTTTCACATGCGTTGAGCTGCAGAGCCGTGTTTCACATGCGCTGAGCTGCAGAGCTGCGTTTCACATGCGCTGAGCTGCAGAGCTGTGTTTCAGACCTGTGAGACACATGCGTTGAGCTGCAGAGCCGTGTTTCACATGCGCTGAGCTGCAGAGCTGCGTTTCACATGCGCTGAGCTGCAGAGCTGTGTTTGGGAACACTTTAGAGTAATGATAATAAACAACCATCTCAGCCTGTCCATTTGAAGGCGTTTAAGAGGTAGCTAGCATTACCTGCGATGCCTCAGCAGCAATTCAATCTCCTAAACATCTGATAACATGTAACTGGGCCATCTGCTCAGAGATAACGCAGGCAATAACACTCCTGCGGATTTTAGTCCCAGAAGACCCCCTCCCCTCATGTGTGTGTGTGTGTGCGTGTGCGTGTGCGTGTGCGTGTGCGTGTGCGTGTGTGTGTGTGTGTGTGTGTGTGTGTGTGCGTCCACCAGGCATTTCTTGTGCATGAGTGCATGTTGTATTATGTCACTGATAAGTTGTTAGAGATAAGGTCATTGGCTGTGGCCCTCGACATCCCTGCTTGAGGAGTGATTGTAGTGAAACCTGCCGAGACCTCAATCTCCACACGCTCTCCAGACTTGTGATGTCTAACCTTTATAGGCCTTTATACTGATTTCTGTCGGGGGAAATCTAAATGCAGGTGCAGGAATGTTTTCCTCACGCAAATATCACTTTCCTCAGTTTGGGGACATTTCAGCTTTCAACAGAATGAAAAGGGAAAGCCGGCCAATTTAGAAAAGGCAATATCCAATAGCCTAACAATAAAGCTTGTTCATATAGCACTAAAATAATAAATAAAGAAAATTGTGCTAATACCACATGAATTTTGGGTCCAATGCCGATCCTGCTTTTGGAGTCATACACCGAACACTGATCACTTGATGCAAAAGCTAAATATTTAAATCAACTGCAAAACTGTTATTTTAAGTGAAAATAAATGTAAAAAAAGTATATATATATTATTTTTTCTTTCTCCCTCCTACATCCACCTTTTAGTTACAGTCCACAAACATTAAATTCCCATTGACAATGAATGGAGAATTTTACATCATATAGTGTCGGAGCAAATAGGCATAGTGACAATTTTACGTCATGATGATGTACTATGATAACTGACTCAAGAGCGCCCCTCACTTCACACGGGTGTGATTTTTAAGGTCACTTATATTTTGACTCGTGGTTAGTTTGTAGATTGGCTATTTTGAATTAAAGAAATCAAATAATGGCCGGTATATCAGGCTCTAACTGACCTATCAGTGAACGGAGATATAGCCGACTGTGTATGGTAATGTGTTTGTGGGTTTACTGTATTGCCAGACTAGTGTCTGGCTGACATGCCCCAGGCTGGGGTCTGTATGTGAGGGTCAGAACAACCTGCCCCTACAGGCTGGGGTCTGTATGTGAGGGTCAGAGCAACCTGCCCCTACAGTGCTCCCAGAAACGGTGTTACAGTGCATAACAAACTCTGATAGGATCCACCAGGCCACTTCGCCTCCGCCATAACATAACCTCCCACCTGGCTATGAGTCTCCCAGCCTCCTGCAGAGCTTGTCCATAACATAACGCCCCACCTGGCTATGAGTCTCCCAGCCTCCTGCAGAGCTCGACCAAGAAGCTGCACCTTTTCAGTTACGCAGCCCAATCCACCTCACTTCAACAACGTTTACCTCCTGCAGCTGCAGAAGAAGCAGAGGGGAGGAACTAGGACCCACCGCAGGCAGCCAGCCCATGTTCCCTGATAGGTACAAGCACCACGGAGCCCATGGCACCTACCGCTAGTCATGTGGGACTCAAGCCACATGAAGGTGTGGGGAGAGGGGGATGAAAGATAAAACACAACTCTGTCTTGCAAAGCAGTAAGTTAAACATCATGTTTGTCCATGTTTTCTATGGACAAAGGACATCTCCCTAATCTCAGATACAGCAGAGATTAAAGGAAGGGAACTAGCGTCCAAGCGATTCCCAAGCAGTTTCTGACATGAAGCCCCGCCCTCCGTCGCAGCCGCGCTCTGATTGGTCTGTGGAACACTGTCATGGCGGCCTGCTTGGCGCTCACATAACAAGCCTTTCTGCGATTAAATAGCAGTTTAATTAAGTTTTAATATACTTTTAGACTAAAGTAAACATGTAATTATATAATATGTAAAACCATCACGCGGAGACGGAGCAGCGTGATGTGTGTGTCTACTGTCTATAGGACTACTACACTAATGTTAGGCTATTTATTGTTACTTTAATTGCAGCACCAACAGCAAAATATGATAATCATACAAATATAAAAGGCATGTAATAAATATGACAGCAATTCCTGCTGTCAAAATATGACCCCCCCCCCCACAGTAAAAAAAACACTGAAATAGACTTTCTAAGGTGTGATTTGGGGTCCTGAGGATGAATACAAAATGAATATCAACATCTTAAAACCAAAATGTTGAATTGTGGGTTTGAGTGTTGGCTGGGAGGAGGAGTAGGACTACTGACAGGTAGTTACCCCCCCCCCCCCCCCCCCCCCCCCCCCAGAGTGTGTGGAAATCAGACATGGGAGAAGACCTTAAAGGCTGCTGTTCATAGCTACTGTGGAGTCAGTACTGCTGTATGGGGCTGAGACATGGACCCTCACAGAGGAGTAAAATGACTATATGGGAGCCAGCCCAGGGCAGAGCCAGGAGGGGAAAGTACTGTAGCACACCAACTACATAGACGCACTGCAGTGCGACAGTTTAGCTAAGAACACTGTAGAGCTCAGGAACCTGATGTTGGATAGAAGAGTGTGGAGGACAGCAATCCAGGAGTCCCTAGTTGGTGTTGGCTAGGTGTAGGCTTATGGCATATACTGTAGTTGTTTGTCGTTTTGTTTTCGTTTTGTTTGATTGTTTTTGTAAAGCGTCCTTGGGTTCATGAAAGGCGCTATATAAATGCAAGCTATTATTATTATTATACCACACTATCGCAGTAATGGACAAAATGACTTACAATACAAATGCGGGATTGACTGAGAACATCAGAGCACAGCTTGATCAGAGAGAGAGAGAGCGAGGAGGGAGACAGAGACAGAGTAGACTGTATAATATACTCTAATATATATACTCTATATGTACATATAAAATCTGTAACTGTATATAAAAAAAATGTTCTTGGGCCAATTCAAAACCTTGAAAGTCATGCAGTCCTGCACACTATTGTAATACTTTCACATGGGCTCATCAACGAGCTCTCTTTCTGTAAAGATTTGTTTGTATATGAAAGCATAAGAACCTTATGTTTAAAGCCATCCACCCCACAAGACATTGCCAGACCACCAGATATTAAACAACTAGTACTTTCACCCTACTCACGTCACGTGCGCGCGCAAAGATTTCACGTAAATTGCCTCATGATTTGAGGCATTTTGTTCCTTCTTGGTCCCTTAACTAGAAATGCACTCTGTCGGGGAGCCAACTTGCGCCTTGCACACAACACAAGTAGGCCTACTTGTGCACAAGCAGAGCGCACCATGAGGTGCGCTCGCCACTGGCAATGCCAATGACATCACCACTGGCACCACTAGGAATACTGGTTCCTCATTGGCTGTTAATAATGATGTTGCCAGAGATGCTGGTCCCTGGTCTCTTAAACAAGAGAGGACACCGACATACATAACCCAACATACATATTACATAACCAGCCGATTGCAGTACTTGCACGCTCTGCTTGCGCAAGTAATTAGAGTATACATGCACATCATATACTGTATGAGCACAAACGACCAATAATGCAGCATCATCTACCTCTACCGTATCATACAGTATGTATTAAAGTCTTTTGAACTTTTAGGCCTGTGATATGCCTAAAGGACGCCAGGGGTAAATGTGATGTACAGTATATAATGAATGCCTCTGCAGGGTGTGATTGTGTAGTTGTTGTACTCACTGGGTCTGTGCCAGGCATCCAGGTGCCAGTACGGTGTGGGAGTCGGGGGTTCGCTGTAGCCCGGTGAGCTCCAACATGTCCACCTTTACGTCAGTCACATGACCAGGCAAGAGCGGCAGCACGGTCAGAATCTTCTCCACCAGGTTGTCTCCATGGTGACCCACCGCTCCTAAGTAGCCACAAATACAATCGACAGTGGATCATTGGAATGTTAGGGCGCACTGTGGAAATAGCGCACTTTAGTGCACTGTGCTATGCAAACTAATAGGCGAGTGAGATCTGGTGCAGTAGTTCCGAATGCGCCCTTAATATCTACATCTTCTAGGAAGCTTTAAGAGCAGTGGTGTCATGCTCGTAGAACACAGTACCATGCCGTGGTACCAGTAAAAATAATTACGTGCACACGCAGGGACGGAACGGAACGGTGCATGTGCGTGCACGCTAGAACGCGTCCCCCTAGATTCAAGAGAAGATGCACATAATCAACCTAATGCACCACCAAGTACCCAGTGGTCTAGGTTTACTGCCCCCCCCCCCTATTTTCAAGCCGTGTCAAGTACTGTGCCGAATCCATTGGCTACTACTTTGCGTAACAACAGAACAGCTTATTATACCCGAGTGCACGTAGCCTATACGGTAAACATGCACACTAACAGCAGTAGGCTATGGCTCCAGTAGGCTACTGCTGCTGTGGTGTTCTGCACACAAGAATAATGCCTCCTCCTCCATCAAAGAACAGATTCATTCGTCCAAAGCAAACCTTATAGTTTCGCTAGTGTGCAGTAAAGATGTTTGTCTGACTTTTGTGTTTGTGTCTAAAACTCTCACACACTATTTAACAATAGGCTTAGGCTATATCAGCTGTTCTGTGTGCATGCCGCGATGTGCACATGCACGCACGTGCATGCGCACGTGCACGTGACGTCATTAAAACGCTGTGGTACCAGTAAAAGAAACACCATGACACCACTGTGCCATTTAGTGTAGGATAGAAATCCCAACAGCACCACAGATTTCTGCAGGTCAAGGGTTGTTTTTGAGAAATGTTACATTTGACATTAAGCTGGGAGCTACATTAATATTGTTAAAGACGCTTATAGAACAAATTTTGGGGCCTTGTGGAAGTTGGGGCCAAATAAAAACATGTTAGCTGACCTAAACCTAAAATAGTGACAGAAAGAATGCTCTAGTAGTCTCTACTACTAGAGCAGCATATCACAAAGTGACAGCGTGTCACATTGTGGCACACTGCAAGCGTGTACATCTGCTATTTTTGAAGTTGTGAGAACTGCAGATTTAGAAGGGCCAACCCTGCCCCATGCTCATGCATGTGTGGAACTGGAGGAGTCATGTCTTGTGGAGGGCTGATGGGGACACAGAAAGTGGTGGAACTACGACGACATATGGCACAATATGTCTACTTGACATAATCCTTCCTACTCCAGACTATATCCTTGGGCTTCACCTGTAAGATCCATCGTTCTATCCACAAAAATGATTGATGCTTTATTGGGGGCTGTCTTCCTTCTGTGTTTGGCCTGAGGATGATTGGCCAGGTCCCCTGCTATGATGCGGCTCAGCGGACCCACAGCGAAGCTCTCTGCCCAGGTGGCGCCGGCCTCGAACATGGCATTGAGCACAGAGGTCAGGGACTTGATCTCAATCTGCAGTTCAGGGGGCAGGGAGTTTATGTCTACGTCGGCCAGACTGCCGAACTTCTTCTTCTTCTCGGGGCGCGTGGCGTTGATCTCCTCCAGGTCAGGCGAGAGCAAGGGGAAGAGGTGAGTGAAGGCGGGCATGAGGATGAGCTGCTGGGACACGGGGGCGAAGACGACGGGGACGTGCATGACCTCGGCCGTGTAGTTCATGTCCCCCATCCACTCGCACAGCTTCTCCTCGAACTGCTCAAACACGGGGCTCCCCTCCATCTCGGCGTTGACTTTGTTGGCGAGCAGGTGCACGGAGTGGGCCACCGTGGTGCACACCACGCAGTACTGGAAGTGGCTGAGCGATATGATGTCCCTGATGACGTCCACCGTTCGGCCCTTCAGCAGCGCGCTCACCACGAACACGGCTTTGGGCTCGTTCTCCCCGCAGGCTTCGAAGCTGGAGAACTGCTTCACGTTGCGAGCGCCTGCCTCCAGAAGAGCCGCGGCCCCGCCGTTCCAATGGAGACTCTCTGCACACTTGTCGTCCATAAACACCACTGCCTTCTTTACCTTGGACAGCACCCTGCCCCACGTCTGCGCCGGGAAGTCACGGGTGAAATGCTCGCTCGTCAACATCGTCTCGGTTTGTTGGCGGATGTTTATAACCACGCTAAAACCCCCAAAGCATCAGAAATGTCACGCAGAATAGCGTACATGAAAACAACAACAAACACACATGTGAGTCCCTCAAAGGTGACGTGGCAGCTGCTCGTCGCTGCAGATGTGCGTCATCGTGTGATTCCACCACTCCGAGCTTACACGCCGGTGTTCTGATAAATAAATTAAACACGTAATGTTATAATGCTTTATTGATAAAAAAAATATTTTCACAAAAAGCTGCTTTCATCTGACGAGTTCACTGCCATTGATTGCAATGACATTGTCTGTTTGACCGGCCGATTAAATATCTACCGGTATCTAGGTTCAACATTGATTTTATAATGTTGTACGGAAATGAGTGACCTATAAAATGCTGTGACTCCAGAGGTTGTATGTTTGTATGTGCTTTTCTGCCTTTTGACATGAATTGTAAAAAGTCTAGAAACTTTTCATGGCTTACTTTGCACAATGACTCATCAACATCATAGACTACTTGTTTATTTTTAGGTATTATTTATCTAATCCTCCGTACTCCGTAAGCTAGGGACCACACCAACATGTCATGTGATGATTACCCGTGGATACAGGATTCGGTAGGCCACCAACCTCGGTGTAAAACAGGCGCTGTGGCGCTGGTGCGCTGCACTGCAGGCTGTCAGCTGCTCGTCGGAAGTGTCCCTATAGAAACAACGTGTTGATGACTGTCATGTGGTGGAGTCGCTTTTATTTAAAGTTTCCAACTTCTTTCGCTATTTATCCTGGAATATATTGGAGTCCACGTTTTGATCTACAGCCGTTACTTATAAAATAAATAATTTAGTTGACATATGTGACTTGTCAATAAATTAAAAAATATATAAAAGAAAATTACCTGTAACTTTGTACAGAAATGTCCGCTGTGGAATCGGACCTAAATGTTACCGATGATAATAGGGGTGATGATGATGAAGATGGGTGGTTGTATGGAGGTAAGTTTTAATATTTATGCTACAGGCTAAACGTTATCATCAGAGAGCAGCTGTCAGTTGACACACGTGGATGAGATAACGGCATGTTGAAGGCTTGAAGCCACAATATTTATGCAAACATATAGGAAAAAAAAACAATAAAAATGAGTTTGTGTTTTAGTTATTTTAGCTTGAAGATACATTGTGTCATTTGTGTGTGTGGCATGTTCTTTATATTATATATTTTAATATTTTTGACATGACCCGGCCTAAATACCAGAATATGTTTCTGTGGCAGATTGCATTGGGGAGAATGCAGAGGAGAGAACAGACAGGTATGTTGCTCAATCACCAACCCTTCTCTTTCTGTATATGTCACTCCTTCACCGACAATCTATTTATTTTATTAAAAATCACACCCGTGTGAAGTGAGGGGTGCTCTTATCATCATACGTCATCATACATCATCTCATTGTGGCCAATCAAAATTTGCGTCCTCACTTTTGTCCTCAATGTTTTGTATGTAATTGAATGTAACACACTTTTGTGTTTACACAAACTCTCAAAGCTGGACATAGGAGGGGCTAGCATCCCTCAAAAATTGCCATTCCTGTCACTTGTGAGTACACAATGAAGAGGAAGGTGGGAGAGCCCGGAGAGGAAGTATTCATTTGGATTTGAACCCTTGACATTGCTGGCAGCAGACCTTCAAACAATAGACAAACTAATGACAAATGCTAACAAAATGCGCTTGCATAAAGTGAGTGGCAAATCGAGTAGCAATATTAGTAGTAAGTGACATTATTTAATGCAATCTGACTTTTGTCTTTGGATGGGCTTTTGGATGGGCTGTCAAGACCAGAAAGTAGTTTTTTGCCAGTCAGTAGGCGTTCTGCCATTCCCACAAACTTCCGGGTATGATGATGTCACGTGCATACCTTCTATACAACTCTTCTGAATGGATTCATTGCTACAGGCAATCCATTCAAAACAATGATTACAATAACGTTTGCCCCAAAACACGATCGCCCCGGTTTAAATCGTACAACCTCGGAATGATTGCCACCAGGTATTCCTAAACGTATCCTCAATAAAACTATGCCTGAATGAATTCCTTATTCCTAAATGTAGCCGAAAACTATATGCCTGCCTAACCCTACATTTATTCCTAACCTTATACTTCGAGTTAGATGCTAAACTCCCAGTCAATTAATGCATATTGTAAAGTGTTTAGGATTACCTTCATTACCGTCACCTGCGAGAACCTGTCAAAATGGTTTGCTGAAAAAGGGGTCCATTATCCTTAATTCCTATATTATTCCACTTGTTGGTACCTGCTGCCATTCTCTAGTTTAATTTCCTCCCATTACTGTAATGATTGTGACGTTCAAACCAGTGTGACAGAACCGTGAGCAGTGAACTGATTCGCATTCATATCATATATGAAACGGTCTGGCACGTATGTTCAATTCCCATTAGGACCAATTGCAAACTGCATTAATCAGATTGAATCCACTTTTCACTTCATAATAATGACAGTGCTGTCATTACTGCCATCTGTGGCTGTGTGAAATACTGCCAGTCACAAGGGACATTACCAAGTATTTGGATGCTCGTTAAATGCGCTGTTTGTTTATGAGCCTTTTAGAGTTTAAGTAATCACAGAATGAGGCCACCTGTGATTGCTGTGGTTTGCATTCCCCAACTGCAATGTATCTCCTCAAAAGTAGATTTACATAGCAATTACCATAACTTCACCTTCTTCAGATGGATGCCTTATTACTTTTGTATTCATTTACGTGTGACTGTGTCTGTCCAAGACTGTAAATAGCCAATCTACAAGGCCATGCAGTGGTCTTTATTTAGTGGTCTATATTTTCGCTATTCAATGTACAACGAAGTACAGGGTTGAAGTGATTAAAAGAGTTTCATTCTTGATGCTGATATTGGCAACAATGACTTCTGAAATACAGTTGAGAAATGAACGTCATTATTACATTAGATGAACTCAAGTAAAAAATGTGTCAGTTAATATATCTCTGAGACTGTGTTGATCTCTTCAGCAACACTAAATCTGCAGATGATTATGATATACATCATTTTTAATCTCTAAATTATTCTTTCCTGGAATTGCATGCAGTAATTATTTTTTGTATAAAATAGAAATACTGCATCACTGTTGTATGTCTCCAACAGTTGCCATTTGTATCCATGTCCAGGCTATATAAGAGACCTTTTAGCTTGTAGGAATTTAATGAACATGTTTTGTGACCTTGACCTTTGGTTGTTGACCACTACTTCTAATTAGTTAATCCTTGAGTCCAAGCGGACGTTTGTGCTAAACATCATGAAATTCCCCCAAGGCGTTCCTGAGATATCATGTTCACAATGTTGGGAAGGACGTACAGTCGTACACATTGATGGACAGATGGTCAACCCTGAAAACACAAAAACGTTGGTCACGGTTTTCTACTGGCAGAGGCATAAAAATGGTTCCGACAATTTTGTTAAGAATCCCAGGCCCTCACGGTTCCTGGGTGCGTATAGTGTTAGTCCAACGTCCCAATAATCCGACATTACCCTACGCCGCACCTAACCCTAGCCGCACGTGGAAGCCACGGGCGAGTCTTAACTATTGGTATGTCGGACTAACATATATTTCCCCCCACTGTTCCTTGAGGCGGTCCAAATGGACACAAAATATCTAAAAGAAAAGGTTTTCTAAAAAAAATAGAACATTTCTGAACATAATAAAATGTTAAACACTGGCAAATAAAGTCTATTCTATTCTAGATTTGCAGGTTTTCAGCTCGCGATACCCTCATGTGACGTATAGCATTCCAATATGCCCAAATGCCCACATGGAGTAGTTTAGTTCAGTGGTCAATGTGCTTTAATGTATTGACGTCGTCATCACATCTCTCTAGTGTGACTGAAGCACTGGACCCCAGCATCCATGACAACGGAATGAAAACTCAGGTAGAGTCACAACAATCCACATGCCATGTCTGTGCACTTGTTTACATTGCATACTGTACTGTACAATATCAGCATTATGTGATTTTAATCCCTAGCTTTTGATCATTTAATTACTTTCCCTTTCTTTTATGGAGCCAATAGGAAATCGACAAAAACTGTGACAACAGTGATGATGATGACGATGATGATGACGATGACATTTGTGTGACCATAGGTGACATAAAGACTGGAGGATTGTCCCAGAGCATGTGAGTGTTAAACACTTTCATCCTGAAAGGTTTCCAAAGTTGTCGTGTTTTTGGAATATGTTAAACTAGACCTGTACGTGCCCGTCGGCCACCGGCCTACTTGGGAACGATGCAACTTGGGAACCTAATAATACCCGTTGTCATCTTGTCATAGCACTCCATTAGACCCTTGTGAGAAGTGAGAACAACATACAATTCACAATTTACAATTTAGGCATTTAGCAGACGCTCTTGATCCAGAGCGACTTACATTTAAGCAAAAACAAAAGCATGGCATACATTTACATCACATATGTCAAAAGTAGTTATCATGAATCATGTATAAACTAAGAACGTAACAGTGGAGTATGTATGTCAACTATACATACTATACTATATTATATATTATACAATACTATAAGTCTGTCTAAAATAACAATGCTAACCTAAGTCTACTATCTGAGTCTACATAAAGTGCTATCTAAAGGGCTAGGTTAGGGCAAGTGCTACGGGCCATGGTTGAGTCTGAAGAGGTGGGTTTTCAGACTACGGCGAAACATCACATATATTTATCATGTTTGTTGCCTCGCAGGCTCAATATCAACATACTGTAGACCTCTTTCTCAGGTACCTCCTTTTGTCAAATAATACGAGCCACTGCATGCTTTCAACCATGATTATGTATTGATGTATTACGTTTGCATTTGACAGCTCCATTTGTAGTGAAACCCTGAGGGCTATATGTTCGGTGTACAGTATACAGACTATTCCCATTCCCTGCCACATGTGTGAAAGTGTTTGGTATCGTGATGGTAATAACAATGAATTTATTTATCTTGTTTTCCAGCAGCTTTGGAAGCACCCCCGTCACTCTGAATATTAAAGGTGAAGGGAGAACACATGCAATAGGTAAATGGATCCACCTCCTAATCACACAGACACCCTCTTTAGACTATACTAGCTTCAAAAACATGTGAATATCATCAACATTTTGTTTGCTGCTGAGTTTATGTGCCGTATACTGTAGGGCCTACAGTATACGGCACATAGTAGGGGGTGCATGTGTTTGGTCCGACGTACTAACAGTCCTACAGTCATGAGTCCGACACCCTAACCTCACAGGAAGCCATGGGCTAGATGTAACCTGCCACGCATGTCGGGAGCCACAGGTTAGTTTTAACCTGCCACCGGTTAGTTTTAACCTGCCACGCATGTCGGGAGCCACAGGTTAGTTTTAACCTGCCACCGGTTAGTTTTAACCTGTCACTGGTTAGTTTTAACCTGCCACGCATGTCGGGAGCCACAGGTTAGTTTTAACCTGCCACCGGTTAGTTTTAACCTGCCACCGGTTAGTTTTAACCTGCCACGCATGTCGGGAGCCACGGGTGAGTTTTAACCCACATCACGGGTTAATTTTAACCGGCAGCGTATGTTGTTGTTGAACTAATGCCTGTAGTATGTCTAACCAACGTACAGTATGCACCCCTACTGTAGGTGGTTAGTGTAACTACTGGGTTAGCCTACAAAACGTATACCAAATAATATGTTATAATCAAAGTGGGACTCTTATGGGTCCATTTGGTTCCATTTGCACTCTTACAGAGTTAAAGTAACACTGATGATTTTTCTGTGTATGTTTCAGTTAGTAAGAGTAAGGTATTGGATGTGGACCCTGTCGGCATGGCAATAGAAGTGGAGTCCTTTGATGAGAAGCCGTGGAGGAGACCTGGTAAGTAAGTGTGTGTGTGTGTGTGTGTGTGTGTGTGTGTGTGTGTGTGTGTGTGTGTGCTCAATCGCACACGTGCGCTGTTTTCCCATTCGGGCACATAATTAGCACACTGCAGGTGCGGTGCTAGGTGATTATACGAGTGGCTCTGTTCAGCATGAACAACGCTGTATATATTTTTGTTTCGCAGGCTCTGACATCTCTGATTACTTCAATTACGGCTTTAATGAGGAAACGTGGAAAGTGTACTGTGAGAAACAGCGGAGGCTGCACTCAAGTAACGACAATGCCAGCCGTGCCTCTACTAAGCTCACGGTAAGGTCATCCATGAGACGATGAGAATGGATAATATTTTGACAGGAGAGCACAAACAGAACATGGAAAGACTAATGTAGAGTAATTTGTTTAGCAGTGATATCGGACGTTACTTTGTTCTAAATCGCTTTCGTTCTGAATCCATTCATGTGCAAATTAGGTACAAAATAGATTCAAAGAGTGGTATAATAAATGTAAATATTAGTATAAATCTAAAGAATATATATTTAGACCAGGAGTCAATAATTTGAATTGGTAAGCAGGAGTATATTCAGAATATCAAGTAGTTATGACTACAATGACCATAGTCCCTTGCATAGTGGACCAGGAGTTGGTTCATAAAACTCATTCTGGCATCAGCCAAAATAATTTCCCTTTTAGCCTAGACTAAAATAATCCCAAATTATTTTCAATAACAGAACTGAAACCAAACTGAATGCACAAACCAATAACCATACTGCACAATATGATTCCTATGAATTATAACTGAAAGAAAAAGTAGAGCTGAAAATGAAGAGCGAAATGCCCTCAATTGATGTTTTAGTTGGCACTAAAGGTCATAAACTTATGCCCTCATGGTCCTTACTCAGCCATAAAGAGTATTTTTGTATTCACGGTTTTTAAAACCGCACATCTATATAACAGTTGTGTTTCGTTGGCACCTCCTAAAATAATATGTGGCCAAGGTTGCCCCCCTCATTTGAAATGGTTCAGAACCACCACTTTTGGTGAGATTGTTTAATCTCAGAAGCAGAAGAGAGTGGAAGTCATGTTTCTATTTCCCTCAGGTCCAGAGGGGCCGCCTTGACCATGGAGATAAAGGCTCTCCCAGTGAAGATTATACATCCTCGGGCAGTCTATACAGGTCAGTATTACACTGTTACCACCAGTGGGGTTATGGTGATTTATTTTACTGGTACCACGGAACGTCACGTGCACGCACGTGCGTGCATGTGCGCATCGCAGCATGCACACAGAACAGCTGCATAACCTAAGCCTATTGTTAAATAGTGTATGAGTTTTAGACACACAAACACAAAAGTAGACTTAAAATAGTCAGACAAACCTCTTTACCTCACACTAGCGAAACTAAAAAGTTTGCTCTGTAACTGATCATTGATGGAGGAGAACACCACACAGCAGCAGTAGCCTACTGGAGCCATAGCAGTCCACACTGCTGTAAGTCAAGTGTGCATGCTTACCGTATACTAGGCTGCATGCACTCACCGCTCAGGTATAAACAGTTAAAGCTGTTGTTATGCAAAGTAGGCTAGTAACCATTTGAATTCGGCCCGGTACTTGACATGTTGTGAAAATAGGGGGAGGGGCGCCAGTAAACCTAGACCACTGGGTACTTGGTGCGTCTTGGTGGTGACTTCTCTTGAATCTAGGGGGACGACGTTCTAGCGTCAGTAAGTAAATAAATAAATAAAAGCAACGAACCGAAGGGCAACAGGTTGTGAGCACGTAAAAAAATTACTTGTAACACGGTGTGGTGCTGCGTTCTACGAGCATGACACCACTGGTTACCACCCCTGGCCCTCATACACTACATACATTGTTAGGGGGACATATAGACAAAGCAAGGAAATAGCAACTGTTATGGTACACAGAAAAAAATCCTTTGGGTAAATCTTGTGTTACTCCGAGAGTGTACAATGGATTTGGTTCCAATTGTTTTTAAACTAAGGCTGCAATCCATAACTTTCATTTGGGATTCAAACCACAGACCAAATTTCGACCTCTCTGACAGGAAAGACGGAATCCCTGCTTATCCAGGGGAGACATTGGGCATATGAGCGACTCCCTGTGGGTCTAAACATTTCAGTGGAAGAATATATCTGCTGCTTTGCTGATTTGAGAGAGGACTTCTCTGCATATAACTTGCAAGCTTCCAGTTATTGTTTTTTTCTAATTTGAAGGTCATCTTGACAGCCATTCCTCCATGCCCACAGCACTTAGCCGTTAGCCCTCTGCCTGCAGTGCCCTGCACCGTTCCCTATAGCTGTGGCTGGAGGAGCCAGCAGCTGGTTGTTTGTGCAAATGACACAACATCTCTGGCTCTTGCCATCTGGTGTGTGTGATCTTATGACGGTGTCAGCAGGTCAAGTTTGTATTGGCCAAATAGCCCACTGTTTAAACTGCTGAACACAGACTTACATCTGGTAATGATTGAAGGGAAATGTCACGGAAGGTATGTAAACTTGCTGTTGTTACTACGTACAGGGCGTTCCCAGATAATTGCCCATTCGATTGAGCTCCGTAATCAACTTTATGTATGACAGATGATTCCTGCATTTTTCCAGATTTTAATTTTTTCTTTCTTTCTGCCCCTTTCCACATTTTTATCTTTTTATCATTTTTTCCCCGCTGGTCTGTTTTAAATATGTTTCGCTGGATGAAAATAAAAAGCCAACCACACTCATTGCTGTTGTACACGCAATCTGATTGATCTAAATGAAGCAAGTGCGTTGAAATCATTGGAGCGATTATGGCACAACGCTGCTCTAATCTGAAGTGCCTGTAACTGATACCATGCTGACACACGTCGCACACAATCATGATAACTGCTGTGATGCTACGTGGCCATCAAAGATTCCGTCTGTAGCCTTTTTATTTAAACCACTTTAAGCCTTGAGTCTCTATTTTGGGCATGTCATTATAGGAAGGAAAAATATTGTAACATGTTGTGAGCTTGTAGATCGCCTTGTTTCTGTCCATTGTACGCAGAGGTATATAGGGCTTAAAAGGGATTGTGACATTAAAAAAAAGTTTTTGTAATTTTTCTTATTTTCTTTAGATTTTCTGAGCTCAATTGCACCCAAAAAATCACATTCAGTAGATTTTCTTTGGTCTGGGTTTTTTTGGCTCTGATTTTCCTGTGGAGTGTGATGTAAGAGCCAGCAAATTCAATACATGACAATGGGATTTGCCAGCAGATTCACTGAATGTTCAAAGTTCAGTTTTTTTGGGTGTAATTGAGGTCATAAAACCTAAAATTAAAAATGTAAAGTAAAATCACACCCATGTGAAGTGAGGGGCGCTAATATATTAAAGTCTAACTCATCTTGATTAGGGGATGTAATGGTGATATGAAACAAATAGTGCCAACACAAACATTAAACGCCATTAACAATAAAGAGACATTATGATGTACATTTTCCCTTCGATGTCAATGGCAATGGTTTACAAAACAAACATTGAACTGAAGACAAACATTAAACCTGTATATAGGAGGGGCTAGCTCCCCTCAAAAACAAATTAAAATTAATGTCATGAAACCTTTAAAGCTGCCATCTGTAATTTATGTCAATTTGGGATTTTATTTTAATCCCACAAACCAGTTTCGTTTTATTATCATCATACTCTACCATACATATTGGTCAAAATGTTTTATCCACTACAAAAATATATGGATTGTAGCTTTGAAAGGGTAAGGCTTTTTACCATTGTTTGTTGTTAAAACTAGTCTGGTCTGTCTGTAATGAAGTTCTCATGTGCACGCCGCTCGCTGTCCCTCGCCCATTAGCGACCACCTGCGAAGGAAGGCGTTTAGTGGCTGGGCCTGTATGGCCCTGTGGGGGGGAGAGGGGGGATGTGGGGAAGGGCCCGTCATAGCTGGAGGTAGACTGGACCCATGGTGTTTTACTGACCAATTACACTTTCCACTCGTTTATGGGCACAGCCCCATGAGGCATCAGCCATTCGCTATACCTTCATGAACGGCAAGAAATCCCAGCATGCATTCTGCTCCTCCTTAAAGACCAGGTGCTGTAGTATGTAAGCAGCAATGATGATGGGCTAAATATGTGCAGTCAAGGACTTATAATATAGGGACTTTAAGCAACGACTGTTTTCAGGACGGCTCCGCTACGCGGAAGTACGGGCGGCTATGACACCCACGCCGTAGCTGTCAAAATCATTAAGCAAACAACCTCCGGTGACGGTGACATTGGTTGCCATGGTGACGCGTCCATGCAGCATGTGTCAAACATAAACACATTATTATTATTTTTAAAACACCCCGTTGCGCGTCAGCTAACTTGCCAATATTGCTTAATTCTTCTGGACATGATCAGCAGTGGAAAGAGGATGGTGCTGGAGCAATTTGTGTTATTCAAAACCGTTTTAATAAACATGGTTAATGTGA
>NC_137869.1:20422432-20447432 GCF_963924005.1 Protomyctophum bolini | reverse complement strand
TTATCAAGGTCCTCAGTGGTGGGTCAGTCATTCTAGGTGAGCCGTCGTGACCTGAGGACTCTGTCCTCTCTCTGACAGACCTGTGAAAGGGAAGGAAGGTGTATACATTTCACTCTGAAAGCAGAGGGGGCTCCTCACTTTCTTCCTGCTCCAGCTCTCTCTCTCTCTCTCTCTCTCTCTCTCTCTCTCTCTCTCTCTCTCTCTCTCTCTCTCTCTCTCTCCCTCTCCTACCCCCCCACTGTTCTCCATTTGTTTTTCTCCCTTGTCCCATTTCAACATTTTTTCCCCTTAGCTCTCTATGTTGAAAAGTGCTCTGAGCGTCAGGGGTCTTTATGGAAAAACAGAAAGGGGAATGGCGTCCAGATGTGTGTTTGTACCTCTTCAAAGCAGCAAGTGTGCGTATGCACGCATGTGTGTGTGCTTGGCGTGCAGTGCGAGAGTGTGATTTAAAGCTGATTGTGTTCCCAAGTCGTGTAAGATCCCTCAACGTTATAACGAGCGGGACCATTAAGCGCTCACCCAAGCATTTGACTGGGCCTGTGTTTTATTGATTCGGGGGGGGGGCGGGGGGGCAGGGAGGACTCGCTACATTTTCTTGCAGTGACATTCTGAGGCTGTTCCAAATCTCATCACCTTCCTTCTTTAAAGAAAGTAAAGACAGCCTGTCCAGTGATAAGTCCTGTAAAACAGTGTTAGTCACGCAAGGTTAGTTAGTCCCGTGAGGGCTAGTCCGTGTGGTATTCTTCGCCACAGCACAGCACAACACAGTGCTTTGTCTTTGATTAGCATTCTGCAGACACCAAAAGGTGTCTGGCCGGGGAAAAGGGATCTGTGGCTGCATAATTAATCAATTGCATAAATTGGACATTTTCAATTACTTTCAATACATTGTTGCACCTTGTCCTCATCTCCTCATCATTATACAAGGATTAATAACCAGAACACTGTGTACAACCTATCTCTCCTCAGGCTCAAAGAGGCACAATAAAGGTCATTACTCTACATACCATTTGGCCACAGATATAGGGCACTGCTAAGCACAATGGGCAATAAAGGCTCAAAGTATTACAGAAGAAAAACCGGGAATAAAAACACACTTCATCATCCCGAGCCTTCGTTATTAATGTAACAGTTCAACGTGAGGCGGTGCAACAAATTCGGGTTATAGAAAAACATGATTTATATCCGAAAATAGCAGATCTACAGGCTCACAATGCGTCATGAGCTTGTATATCTGCTATTTTCGGTGGCCAACTCCCACGCGCAACTTGGTATAACTCAGGCTGTGAAACACCTGACTGGAGTATAAGTGCAGACTGTGAAACACCATGACTGGAGTATAAGTGCAGACTGTCTGTGAAACACCTGACTGGAGTATAAGTGCAGACTGTCTGTGAAACACCTGACTGGAGTATAAGTGCAGACTGTGAAACACCTGACTGGAGTATAAGTGCAGACTGTGAAACACCTGACTGGAGTATAGGTGCAGACTGTGAAACACCTGACTGGAGTATAAGTGCAGACTGTGAAACACCTGACTGGAGTATAAGTGCAGACTGTCTGTGAAACACCTGACTGGAGTATAAGTGCAGACTGTCTGTGAAACACCTGACTGGAGTATAAGTGCAGACTGTGAAACACCTGACTGGAGTATAAGTGAAGACTGTGAAACACCATGACTGCCTGGATAGCAGCACTGACTTGAGCTCTCTCCTACACAGGTTTCCCTCCCCCTCCACTCATCCCTTCCTTGGACAGGTGAGTTGTGTGTGTGTGTGTGTGTGTGTGTGTGTGTGTGTGTGTGTGTGTGTGTGTGTGTGTGTGTGTGTGTGTGTGTGTGTGTGTGTGTGTGTGTGTGTGTGTGTGTGTGTGTGTGTGTGTGCTTGTTGGTGCATACAGATACGTGCGTGTGTGTCTTTGTTTCTGTGTGCCTGTTCAAGCTGTAGGAAGGCCAGAAACAAGGTCAGAAAGCAACTACTGTAGCTGGGAGCATGGAACCCAAGAGGCCATACAGGCAAGGGAGAGATAGACAGAGGGAGGCCTTTCAAGAGGTGTCTGGGGAAAAACATATGACCAAAAACAATCTCTTCTTTAATCGATACTTCACACAGGATCAGGTTCCTGTCTGGCAGTGAGAGAGAACCCATCTTTAGCTACCAGATTGTCCTGCCATTACTACTGTAGTGTGAAGTGGACTGAACCAGAACTGAACATCCTGAACGCACTGCGTACGTTGTGTCGCTGACTTTGCAGCTGGACCATCGGCCAAATAAGGAGAAAGTGAGAGTGGAAGCCACTGTCGGAACCGCTAAGTTGTCTGTTCAGATTCCAACGCACCCCCCCATGGTCCCCTGTTCCGGGAGCCGAGCTCCCGGCATACTCCCCCGTTCCACTTCTAATTTACATCGCTCAGCCAAATGTTAAGAACACATCGGACGTGGCCTGCCTGTGATCTAAGTGCATCTCCTCTCCTATTTGGTTTGCTACTTGGTTCGTTTTGGGTGTCACCATGACCGTCTGTTTGTTGTCTGTCTGTCTCTCCAGCTTCCTGCCTCTTCATCTCTTCTGTTCTTCTGTCCTCCTCTTTGCCTTTCGCCTCATTTGCTGTGTGTGTGTCTGTGTGTGTACGTGTCTCTAAAGGTTTCTTTCTCCCATCCCGACCCTCCTGCCAAATCCTCACATCCTTCAAGGGCTTTCCGTTCCTCCGAACCCTGCCAACCTATCTCCCTACCATTTATGAATCATTTCCTCTCTATAACATCTCTCTCTCTCTCTCTCTCTCTCTCTCTCTCTCTCTCTCTCTCTCTCTCTCTCTCTCTCTCTCTCTCTCTCTCTCTCTCTCTCTCTCTCTCTCTCTCTCTCTCTCTCTCTCTCTCTCTCTCTCTCTATCATATATACACACAAGTCCTCTCTTTCCTGCTATCTCTGCTCTGGCTTCCCCCTCGGGGGATATTAGGAACAGCAGGTGTGTCTGGCGCGCTCCGGGGTCCTGGCTCCCTGCTCTGTCGGTTTGGGCCACGGGCCCACTGGGCTCCCAAGGCCCATATTTAGTAGGAGACCACACGGCAGGCTCGTATCGGTCTGATGCGTTAAATCTCCCTCCCATCTCCCTCCCTGCGGAGCGGATGGCCCGCTGAGACTAGGCTTCACTCCACCACACACTCCCTTTTTGATGCACTAGTATCGGGGGCAAGGTGCCTTCCCAATCTGTCATGGAGGGGAGGAAGTAATATATACAAGCCGTTAGGGACGCGATGTGCTACAGCTTAGACAAAGTTGGAAGTGAGGTGTGTTTATGGTGATGAGGTGCAGAGGCCGTGGGGAGAGCGGTGTTCAGGGCAGGTGTCGACGGCAATGAACTATTAAGTGCACCGTCATTATCCTCCTGCCCGAGGATATTACCGAAGCAGCGCACCGACTCGGCAAATCTAGCCTCTCGCGTCTCCCTTGCTTACTCACTTCACTCCCCCCCCTGCATCCAATCACAAGCGGGCTCGCTCCCCAGCATCTTGTCCACATCACGCTACAGACGCTGTTGGCCAGGGTTGGACAAGGGGTGGAGAGATGGCGCTGTTTGCCAGAGTATTTATAGAGAAACACCTGTTTGGGAAGCAGTCGTCTTGGACAGGCCTCAGACGCACACCCACTGCACCTTTTCGGCTCGCTCGGAAGTTTTCAATCGGAAAGGCGGTCCGGGGCCAGGCCATGTGGATGGCGGGGGCAGGAGGTAGGGGCATCTAGGATCCTGCCAATATCAGTATTAAGACCCCCCAACCCACCCTCCGTGCCTCTCTTTCTCTTCCCTTGTGTTTGGCGGGCGCTAGCTGCGCCTTGACATCCAGCCAGTCACTTCAAACGCTCGGGGAAAACGCAGCGGCGCATTTGGAGAAAGAGCTTTGATCATTAAAGCTCCCAGACCTCCGTTTGCTTATAGTATTCATCCTGAACTCTGTTTGTTCACTACTCTTTCTGTTTTTATCGCTCATTAAAATGAATGACTTCCTTCATCGCACCGGCTGCCTATCAGGAGAATGGCCTTCTTTCTGCCTTTCTGGCCCAGCCTTCAGTTATAGCATGTGCAGACTCTAAATCTGGACTCATCATACTACAGGAGTTCTAAAATCCTAACAAGTATGAAATTGGGGCTGCGATCTCAGAAGTAAGGACAATCTTAACAGATTATCTTAAATGTGAACACGCTACAAGATTTCTAAATAACTGCACATCACACTACAGGATGTCACTAAGATTATTGTGCTCAGCAGAAAGATGTGCCATGCGCCACACATTGCTTCAGCTTGTTTTCTCTGCACATTTTGCACATAATGTGGTGCGTGCATTTTCAGAGAATGCCGTTTTAATGCACAATAAATTGAAAGTGAAAGGAACTAACGTAGTATACTTCATGAATACGTTTTAAAGACAAATTAAATGCCATGCCTTTTTCTTTTTTTCAGAATTTTTTTCATATAACATTTATATAATCAATAAAGTGCCCCTTGGAATATCCTCACGGCCTTCCATTGGACCCCGGCCCACAGGTTGGGAATCACTGCTCTGCTCTGTTCTGTGTGTTGTTTCAGTGGACGTAGTGGAGGCTACAGCGGACCCCCACCTCCACCATACCCGTTCACTCCAGGTATGTTAGAGTACAGCATGCATAGTCTCAACAGCCAGACTACACTATTTCCAGCTATAGGTTGGCTATTAAAATGTATTTTTTAAACACAAATCTTCTCATCTGGGGTCCCTGGCACAAAATATTTTCAGATTGGGGTCCGGGGCAAATAAATATACATTTTAGGGTCTTTGACTCTTTGATACAAAAGGGTTTGGGGGTCCATGACCAGTGAAATAGCCCACCATCAGCAGTTCAGAGAATTACCTTATTCCCCACTGCCAAAAAAAGAAATACACAAAAGGTCTCGTTTCCAGGAAAACTGAGCCATTTCCTTTAGGACAAAGCAGTGTGATTTGGTGCCCTGTCCACTACAGCAACCTTTCATCACAACATCAGAATCTCAGCTGTGCATTTGATAAATTCTGTGTCTCAAAAACAAACAAACAAAATCCTTTTGTCCTTTGATCACAGCTGAGCTGAGGAAGCCTTTTTTCCCTGAATGCTCCTTCCTCTTTGGTACCTGTCCTAAATATACTCTTTGAATTACACACCTGTTACTTCTGTTTGAGTTATTGTTGTTCTTTACATGGCATTGCTGATGCTAGTTGCATAACATTTATTTGGCCTAAAAATGAGTTCTGATTGCAGTACTACATATACAGCAGAGTGATTGTGATTTTTTTTCCTTTGTTTTTCTTAAAGGTCCTTTTTTTGCATGTGGTTAATTTAGGAGTAATCAAATGAATGGTGCTGCAGTCACACTCTCTATAGCCTCGTAAACCCAAACGTTTTTATTTCCAGGGAGAAAAAAAAGTTTGGGACAGAGTCCACTTCAATTCAGCATAGAGTAGTGCAAACGTCCATCACACTCTGCTGATTTCTGATCGTCTACACCTTTGTTAAATTGATGCTCACCCGTACACACAGACACACACACTCCTCTCTCTCTCTCCGTCGTATGAGTCTCATGTCGCGCAGCTGCGTCTAGATTCTCCCGGCGGATCCTGCCGGGAGCTGCCTATGCCATAGAAAGCATAGGTGGACCCCAGGCTACACTCTCTATAACTCAGCTCTGCCCCTCCCCTCAGGTCTTTATCCTCCGCCCCCTGGCGTGGTGCCGTCCTGGACGGGTGCGATGGACAGTGGCAAGGCCTGGGAACACTACATGAGACGGGACAGAGAGCGGAAGGGGGACAAGGCCCGGGACCGATCCAGAGAGCGCCTCAGTCACAGCAAAGAGAGAGAGAGAGGCAGGGACACGCCCAACAGGTGGGTGTCCACACCAGATAAAGCCTGATTCCCCGGTACGGTAGGGCTGGGAAGTTAACCATCTTTTAGTATAAATTAAGCATAAAAGCAGCTTGTGAGGGACACTAGACAGCTGTTTTGTGATGTTATTCAACGGCCATAAACGGCACGTTACCGTGCAAAAGCAGTTAGCACGAGCCAGACCCGGCAATCTCCGTCGACGGGGTTGCGAGTGTTAATTTCACACCCTGTTTACAGTAATGTGCTCTTTTAAGATTCAAAGCGTTTTAATTTCAGCCAGCACCTCTCAGAATGAATAATGTGACCATTACGGCTACATTGTTAGTGAAATGAACACTGGGGGGGTATGGCAGTGTGCGTGGTGCCTCCACTGTGAGGCCCCATGCAGACGAGCTGCCGCGCAGCTGTTTGCATCTGCGCCAGGTATTGTGCGCTGCAGATGCATCAGTTCTGGGCAGCATTATCAGCCCCGCCCCCCTTTTCTGGACTCATTCTAAAATCGCACGCATGTTGGCATGAGCGCAAACATAACACACATGCATGCTGTAGCGTATACTCACATGGGCGGCAGGCAGGCAGGATTACCAGTAGACACTGATTGAAGAGCTGAGAGGTGGATGGCTCTGAATCAGAAAAAAGAGGAAGAGGGTCTAGACGAAGATAAGTCTAATGTGTGCCAGGTGAGAGAGAGAGAGAGACAGACGACGGTACTTGGCGAAGGAGCTTGGCATTGCGTGTGTTTAGTAACAGAAACAGAGTGCGCCCAACATTTCCAACTCTCGGTTTTTATGTCCAATTGTCTATTTTTGGTGTGCGACACCAGTGTATGATAAAGTCTGCATCAGGCTATTAAGGGAGCCACAAGTTCACTGAACTGTGAGTTTCCACACAGTAAATCAGTACAGATCAGTAAGACACGTGGAAGCATCTGAAAACCTTATGGTGAGGAAAGTCACGTATTGGTTTATAATCTATAATAAATATCACAAATGTGGCAAAAACAATGCAATTTGCTGCTTTTTTATATAGAAATATAATTAATATTATGCAGAATTGAGTTCAGCCTCGTGGCCCGGCCCTCCACAATATTTTGTGTTTCTCATTTGGCCCCTTGGGGAAAATCATTGTCCACCCCAGATCTAGAGGAGGCGGACGTTTGCCAGTGATTGAGGGTGCGATCTGGCTCAACCCAGCCCCCGTGGCGCGTGCCGCCCACCAGCGGTCATCCAATGCCAACAACACAGTGCCCCACTGCCCTATACAGTCTGACAGCTACGACAGCTCGCAGCTTTCACGTGCACTCACACAACTCTTCCTTATGCACACACACACACACACACACACACACACACACACACACTGCCCTATATTATTCTGTGCACACACGGTGTTGTCCACCAGCCAGATGTCTTATTAATTCAGATCAACAGAGATGTACATGAACTCCCCCACCC
This sequence comes from Protomyctophum bolini, assembly GCF_963924005.1. NCBI lineage: Eukaryota > Metazoa > Chordata > Actinopteri > Myctophiformes > Myctophidae > Protomyctophum > Protomyctophum bolini. The sequence continues at coordinate 20,440,088 of NC_137869.1, read as the reverse complement.
CGCCTACTCACGCAGCCCTGGGCTTAACCATGCATGCTGTTGTGTGTGTGTAGAATGTTGATGCAGTGTGCACTGTGAGAGCAGTGGTATATCTCACAGAGTGGGATGCCAACTCCCCTTATTGACAAAGGAGAGTATAGCACATTCTAGGCTGGCAGGGGGCGAGCCATGGCGACAACACACACATAGTCGCATACACACAGCCAGGCATTTGACCACTTCAGCGTTAAGCCCTGTTATATGCTTAGTGGTGTGGTGATGTCGTGTGGTGAAAATAGCCGATCTATAAGCTTCCAACACGTTGCGATGTGGTGTGAACTTTTAGATTGACTGCCAGGTTGAAAGTGGATACGTTGTATGAGCAGATGGATATTAGTATAGTATAGTTAGCCTGGGACGCATAACCATGTTCAGGTTTCTGAACCCGGTCGGGAGGAGATGATAACTTACGTCATGTTGTAGTGACTGGTTTGTATAGTCATCAGGCCAGAACCACCAAACCGGAATCAGAATTACCCAAAAGAATTCCCTGCGATCAAGGGCATCATAATGTTGTGCTTTTGTGCTAGATATAGGTACTGTAGGTCAGATGAGGCAAATGGGACACGGGGGCAGCTGGGAGCCTTGTAGGCCGCCATTAACCACAGGAGAAGAGGGACACGGGGGCAGCTGGGAGCCTTGTAGGCTAACCAGTGACCACAGCAGAAGAAAGAGATGGGAAGTGTGACATGTGTGTGACAGACGAGCAGGGAGGGAGGGAGGGGGTTCATTGCTCATCATAAATGTGTTATGCCTTGGATTGCACACAACACTCCGCTATCACCTCAACAGCGGAGGTGTGTGTGTGCATGTGCGTGTGTGTGTGTGTGTGTGTGTGTGTGTGTGTGTGTGTGTGTAGGGGGGGTCTTTCTGTTGATGTGCCTGCCCTACATTGCAGTCACGTGACAGAACAGTGAGGCACACGTGTGTTTCCCGTTCAATTGATTTATGGCTGCGATGGAGAGGTATTTTTAGAACGTGAGGTTTGTTTGTGTGTGCGAGCGAGCGTGCGTGCGCGTGTGTTATTTGTGTGTGTGATACAAGAGGGAGCATAATGGAGCCTGGCCAGGGGCCACCCATGTGGTTGTTTACGTGTGTGCAGGGTCAGTGACAGTGTGTGTCATCCCGTGCGCTATAGATGTGTGACATGCTACGTTGGTTCTGCGCGCTCCATCGGCAGGACAGCCCCTTCCCTCCCCCCTCCCCCCTCCCCCCTCCCTCCTCCTCCGGGCATCAGCTACTGGTTATCAGCTGCGGTCGCCAATGCATGCCTTGGGAGTTAGCGCCGCTGCTAATAGATTCCATGAGGGCAGTCAGTGGTGGGGACTGGGAAGTAACTAATTACATTACTTTACTACTCTAGTGAAATTTTGAATACGGGACCTTTACTTAAGTTGTAGCAGTATTCCTATTGTGGTATTGATACTCTTGAGTACTTCTTCCACCACTTGTTACAGCAGTGGTTCCCAAACCTTTTCATGTCAAGGACCCCCAAATTGACACTAATTAGCCTGCAGACCCCCATTTGAAATGATATGCCAGGGACCCCCATAAGAGAATATTTTTATGGCTCTAGTGGTAATTCTCGACCCGTTTAATTTCAAGGACCCCCAGTTTGACATGCATTAGTCTACGGATGGCATTTCTATCTCTGGGACCCCCAATTTATATTGTAAAATCAATGTTAATTTAACTCTGAGAGTGTACAAATGGAACTAGGGAGAGCACTACTCTCCCTGGCCTGGTGGGGGCAGGCTGGGCAGCAGCACTGCTCTCCCTGGCCTGGTGGGGGCAGGCTGGGCAGCAGCACTGCTCTCCCTGGCCTGGTGGGGGCAGGCTGGGCAGCAGCTTGACCATGTGGTCAACACTTGTCCCCTCAATGTGGGTCCCATCCCAGAACACTCAGTGTGAATGGCCTTGTGCTGTCTCCAACTGGCAGGACCTCACACACTACATCATCTGTGTGTGTGTGTGTGTGTGTGTGTGTGTGTGTGTGTGTGTGTGTGTGTGTGTGTGTGTGTGTGTGTGTGTGTGTGTGTGTGTGTGTGTGGCTATACTTGTGAGGGCCAAATGAGAGGGGTGTGAGCATGTTTGTGTCTTTTACACACACACACACACACACACACACACACACACACACACACACACACACACAAGCTCTTTTGTCCTCCGGGTACTGAACTTTAGACTGATTACATTAATTATGTATAATTAATTCCACAACCTAACCTTTACCATCACGGCTGCAGTATGTGCCAAACCTTAACCGTTAGCCTAGTTTTACAACCCCTAACCTTAACCATCACGGCTACAGTATGTGCCAAACCTTAACCGTTAGCCTAGTTTTACAACCCCTAACCTTAACCATCACGGCTACAGTATGTGCCAAACCTTAACCTTTAGCCTAGTTTTCAGGTGCGTGCCCAGGTCTCCTGTGTGACAGATTACTTTTCTACGGCTCATCCAAGATGAGCCACACTTGGCCTGGGGAGATACTGGGCTAATCAGACAGTACTACATGTCAACCACTAGGTGTCCTCTACCTCAGTGATTCCCAATTAACGGGTCCATTTGGTTCCATTTGTACACTCTCAGAGTTACAGACCCATAAGGGTCCATTTGGTTCCAAACTATCATTTAGCTGGGGACCCCCTGGAACTCCCTCAAGGACCCCTGGGGGTCCCCGGACCCCACTTTGGGAACCACTTCTCTACTAATGGAAGAGTATAGGGAGACCATCCTCCAACGCCTGCAGATGTAATAACATATACTCTGCCATGCAGATTCTTTCAAATAAGTTCAACATTGCAGCGTTAACCTAAACCCTAAAACAGCTTATTGAGAAATAAGGACCAGCCAGATGTCTTCTCTTTCCATTATTGTCACAATCTTTCTATCTATATTTTCATAAAGATAGTAGTGAAAGTACTCACCCACGTGCACAAACACACAGAGACACATGCATACACCTTTTTTGGTTTTGGTATTAAAGGCAATACATCTGTTGCATAGGCTCCTTCTAGGTTTGCTGCACATAAGTTCAAGGTTTCTAGACACCAATTTATTTGTTTCAACACTGTCTGGTCTCTCTATTATCCATTTAACTAACTGTAGTGTATGAGCCTGGTGCTTATGTCATGGTGCTAATAACACGGCCCTCAGGACTGAATTCCCACTGTTGGCACAATACATGTTTAATATATTCAGCTCTGTTCTCAAGTCTGCAGTACATTTGTTCTATATAGAGTGGATTGCAGCAGTGTTTCCCAAAGAATAAAAGTACCCACTTTTGGGTCATGGACGTATTTCTTATGGGTCACAACGTTATATATTTTAATATTTTTCTTTCCATTGAAATTATATATTCCAATTGATTTAAGAAATATATTTTTTATTTTTTAATATTTCCCCCTTGCCTCTCAGCCTGGTGGAGATAACAACCACAAGATGTCATAGTGACGTCTGGATGACGTCAGTGACGCTTCATAACCTACAGTATCAACCAAGGCGATTCCACATAGAGCCTATATAAGCACTATGCAACTGAAGACGGTTCTTCCGTCTGCATCTGTCTGCGTGCTGTGAACCGACTCCAGCAGCCACAGAGGGATAGATAGCCCATCAGGATCACAGCAGGCCAATTCATTCTGTCCTTGTTGAAGAAGCACAAAAGCGTCCTCCCTTCTCACGCAGCAGAGGCGATGTATTCCTGCATGGCGGCATGGCGGAGTTTTCGGCCTCTGCCACAGAAAGCAGCCTACGGTTTACCCAGGGATGTGATTCACCAGCGGCGGATGTCGTCCGTCCCTGGCGGATCCGGGGAGAACATCATCTACGCCCTGCTCTGTACAGGGGCCTTGGTGTCATCTGTCTGGTATGCATACAAGACCACCATGTCGGACCATAACAGGTATAATGACCGCATCTCTCAAATCAATGCCCGGCCCAAGACAGAGTGGAAGGCCAAACCATGGCCACCTGAGGGCAGAGACTCAGAGTAGGTGTCATGCTAAAGTTTACTTCAGCGTCCTCTGCAACCACCTCTTTGAAGGTTGAGAATGAATGATCTAAACCACCAATGGAGCCCAGTCACTGTGTTTGCGTCCATACTGAATATTACTAAGTTCTTTGTGGAATCTCCTGGCCAGATCTGGACCATTCTGCATGGTGGGAAAGTCTTTCCTTTCTACAGCAGGCTGCTCACAGGACAAACGACGCAGGCAGTCCCTGCTCCGAACACTTCCAGAACCCTTCCCGAGTCCATGGCTCCAAGCAGCTCCTTCATGCCTATTTTGCGCTCTGTCACTTTAAACTCGCCCCACATTCTGGCCAGGTCCAGCAGAGACTGCCTGGTGATTCCAGGAAGAATGATGCCACCCTCCAGAGAAGGAGTGAGCAGCTCCTTCTCTCCAATCTCAGTGGACCAGTAGATGAAGAGGTTCATAGTGCCCACTTCGGTGATCTCCTCCTGTTCTCCGTGCAGCCACAGGACCTGCTGATACCCCTGTTTCACCGCCTCTACACTCTCTACACCAACGCTATGGTGGGCCTATAGTTTTCTCCCAACTTATACGCACCCACGCCTCCTTCCCAGGCCCTGACGAAGGCGGGGTCGGCCAGCAGGGAAATTGCTCGCAGAATCTGTGGCAAAGTAGGGCCCCACAGGTCCAGCGATGACAAAGAGCAGAGCTTCTCCCGGTCTGGACACACCTAAGCAGTGCCCTGTTCCTATGAATGTGGGCCTGATGTAGAGGCTTGCATCCGGGTGAAGGATCCGGGTGGTCTACCTGCACTAGCTTCCGGATGCACTCAAGTAGTTCCCCTTTGTCAAACAAAGGGAGGCAGCTCCGGTCAACATGGGACTGAACAGACGGACGTGCTCATCGACGCCGCAGTATGCCTTCATGCCTTCAAACAGCTCCACTGAGTAGTGCAGGGCAGAGGTGGCAGGGTGTAGGGACAGGTTCTGAAAGGGTTTTATCTGAGTTTTATTCTCAATCATAGCTCTGATAATGGGTAGGCAATACTAGGCAATGAACATTACTATATATGGACCGATCAGTAGATTTTATAACATAATGACAATAACGGATGTCATAGCAACCAAAGAATATATATAACGAACATTCCTTTCTCTTTCATTGGCAGCGAATGTCTTTGCAAGTTAAATTTATTGTTAGATTACAAACGTGTAAGAATTATTGACGCCTTATCAAAGCCGATAAAATATAAATGTTAGAGACGAAGCCCTACTGTAGGACATCCATCAATAAGGTTTCACTGTAAATCTAAAATATCATTGAATTGGGATTCCGCAATGATCATCCCAATTCGATGCTTCACCTGTGGCAAGGTCGTGGGGAACAAGTGGGAATCATACCTTGCCCATCTTCAAGGGGAGTATACTGAGGGTGATGCCCTTGATGCACTGAATCTGACAAGGTACTGCTGTCGGAGGATGCTCCTTTCTCACGTGGATCTGATAGAGAAGCTGTTGAACTATGCTCCCTTGGAGAAGATCAAGTCCGACCATGAAGAAACATTTTCAAGAACTGCCGAAGACAACATGGATACAAGTTGACCACAGTGAATCATTGTGTGACATGCTTTAGTGTATCTCAGTGGTTCTCAAACATATTTCAAGGACCACCACTTTGGTACAGTATGCATTGATTGATATTTGCAATTGTCATTTCTGAAAGCCAGATGTTTTTTTCAGAAATGACGTCATGTGGCAGCCATAGTGAGTGGGCACCCCTTTTTTGAGGGGCGCTAGCCCATCCTATGCAGAGCTTTGTGTGTATGTCTGTCCGTCTGTCAGCTGATTGGCTGAGCACGGAATTTGATGTTTGATGATGTATGATAAGAGCGCCCCTCACTTCACATAAGTGTGATTTTTATATTAAAATTAAGAGAGGACTGGCCGCAAGGCGGGCCGATCTCTGATGTCACGCTAATGTCACAACGTTGTCATGTTCAAATGAGTTCCAAATGCAGCTATGCCCAAATATGGAGTGTGTTGTCTAACCTCAATGTGTTGTTATGGAATCAGGCGCAAACAAGAAAGGTGTTTTTTTTTCCCCTAACTAAGCAGCTGTTGAAGAAACGCCCAGGTTCCATTTACAGGGTACCAAGCTCCCCATCCACTGGAATACTCTCATGACATCAGAGTCCTCCAGACTCTGATGACAGGACGTTTTCACCATCACAGATCTGATCCCAGAGCTGTCATACAAGAACGCTCCTGAGTGACCGATTCGAACATCAAAGACAAACTGGAATGCACCAAATAAACATGAGTCTCGACATGGAGTTCAGTACCAGTAATTCACATTATCCTCATGGGGAAAATATGGTGCCTTAACTCACCTGACACGTACTGTGTCAGGTGAGTTATTTATTAATTGTACCTTTTATTTTGACCCTGGTTTGGCATCCTCACCTCAGTTTGTCCTCTTTTTTTAATTGGTTGTCAGATGACTGGCCAGAGTGTTTTAGATGCATGGATCACTGCAGAGACATCTCAAGAACAATAAACCCATCTACGGCCACGTATCCAGTTTATTCTTTTCTTTAAAAAAAAATACAATAAAGGAAAAATACCAAAACTAAATCTGCTTCCTATCATGCACCTGTAGCCCAACATGCCTTTCACTGTGTCACATGAGCGGCTACCGGCGTAGCCTTCCGAAGTGTCCGGGTGTGTTTGCAATGCAACGTGGGAAGTGGGTGCAGTGAACGATTGCACGATAACCCCATTTCCGCCCACTTCTTACTTGTAAGACAAGCTTTATTAATACATGTCTAATAAAAACTATGTTCTCAGCTTGTGTGTGGAATACTTGGAATGCACATTTTTATCTCAAGTCAACATCCCCTCATTATCCCGTGAGTCAGTGTGTTTGTGTGGGCGAGTCGTGCATAAATCACATGTTGCACTTCAACAGTTCCAATTTGAAAAGCACTTCAAGCGGCTTCATGCTCCTGCCGACTGTCACAGCACCGTCCCAGCAGGAGAACGAACATGCGTCCGCCTTTAGCCTACTGTATGTCTATCTTTTAGTGTGTGTGCACAAACTTTGTCTTACACAAACATTAAATTCCCATTGACAACGAATGGACAATTTTACGTCATAGTGTAAACACAAACATTGCGTCTCACTTCACACGGGTGTGATTTTTCTATCTTACTGCAATGATGTTAAATAGTTAGTCTTGTCTTAACAACAAAAACAATGAAAATGGAGAGTCTAAACTCTACATCAGTGTTGTGCTGAAGAATAGCCCATCGATAAGCTCACAACGTGCCCTATCGTGACGTGTTGTGAGCTTGTAGACTGCCTATTTTTGGAATGTGATAAAAGCTTTTACTAGAATCTGCCGGTGTAGTTTACAGCTGAGCACAGAAGAGACATCCACTCATCTAAAAAGCCCTCGGCACTCCGAGGAGACTTCAGAGTGAGAGTGTACAGTATATGTGTGTGTGTGTGTGTGTGTGTGTGTGTGTGTGCGCGCGCATTCGACCGTGTATGTGCACGCGTCTTTGTGCGTGCACGGGAAGAGAGCGTATGTGAAATTAATGACGGATCCGGCGAGAGGGACTGCCGGTCCTCCGCTAAGTAATGGAGCTGTATTTGTTTTGGTGGAGCCCAGAGGACACTGGGCGCGTGCCGGCCATGCCTTTAATCTAAAGGGCACAGTAGGCCACCCCATGGCCGCTCTGTGTTCCTCAAAGGCTTGGAACATGGGACATCTCAGCCAGGCAAACAGCAGACCCTGACTCCAACGTGAAGGCCCAAATATAATTATGCTTTTGTGTAGTGTCGGCCCGATAAGCAGCTGGAAATGAGCACAGAGTCAGGATGTAAAAAGCAGCCACACCGTGGTTTATTCCAAAAAGAAGGTGGACAGCATGGAAAATGGCAGCACGCAGGCAGCAAACAAATATAGGGCATGCTGGTGTGCAGCTCCACCATGCCCTCTCACTGAATCCAATACTGAGTTGGTGTGTGCTTCCTGGCAGCCTTTTATAGTCAGCTGAACCAATCAGTGCAGACTGTACCATTTCACCTGGTTAAACATGCAACACTTTCCTGAACCCCACATAACCCACCTCACATCTATATATCTATATCCCTACACCGGTAAGTACATATCAATGATGCCCACTATTGCAAGATAACCCACATGTCACATTATCATTAGCAGCTCCAATGCATCACTCAGACACCCCCATGGCTATTCCACTGTGGTCCAGTCCAGACCAATACATGGTGCTCTGGTAGCCTGGGACTCTTTTCCCTGAACACACTGGAACAGACGCAGCCAGTATTCAAGTACCCATAACACAGTCTCATATTACATAATTGTATTTTCATGTTCATCATACTTTCAATAAACCAGTTCAACTCATGATTCTTCCTTTGTGTGCAAATATACATACTTAAATGTGCCCAATATCAGTAACGGAGGACCACTTCGTTACATTTTGAAACATGGGGTCTCTTTCCCAGCCATAACGCCCACTGACGTCTCTCTCCCTGAGAAAATCGCATCTCACTAACCATTCTGTGTGGCGTTTCTTTGTTTCCCAGTGAGGAGGAACACGTGCGACACAGGGAGCACGCACACAGGAACTCTGAGCGTCTCAGAAATAGCGGCAGCCGAGACAGAGAGGACAGGCGCAGAGACTGGAGGCACAGGGACAAGGATGAAGGGCGCCACAAGACGTCACACAGGTACAAAACACGCACACTGAATGAGTGTGTACATCTAGAAACTTCTTCAGAGCTGAGTCACTGTGTCAAACTCCACTTTGCTGTGGTTGTTGTCAACGGTGTGCACAAGCACATGCTGTTTCTGAAATCTGTTCCTGTGTGCTAATTTACATATTATTATACGTAGGGGTATCTACATAAGGAGCTAATCATCAGAGGTAAATTACCCAAATCACTCTACTGAATCAAAGCACTAAATAATGACTTGCAGGAGTACTCTTGCTACAGCTGCAACTAGTAACTATAATGCTGCTTGGTTTTGTATTGCCCTATGCCAGGGATACTCAAATAGATTTACCTGTGGGCCACATTACAAAAATGGCAAGGGGCCAGGGGCCAGTAGATAAAATTACGACATTAATGATACTTGATAACTTCTCTCTTTCAATTGCTTTATTTTCGCAAAATGTATCAAAGTACAATGTGCATGCACACAATATGTAAATAAATAAATGTGTTACATTTTCTTGCATAAACACAAAGAGCTGTTTCCATAACTGCACAAATTATTGCACATAACATGAGTAGCTGTTATAATAACATAATAACATAACATGAGTAGCTCTTTGCCTGCCTGCCTGCCTGCCTGCCTGCCTGTCTGTCTGTCCATGAGTAGTTATTTGTCTGTCTGTCAATGAGTAGCTGTCTTACTGTCTGCCTGTCTATGAGTAGCTGTCTGCCTGCCTGTCTATGAGTAGCTGTCTGTCTGCCTGCCTGCCTGTCCAATTGTCCATGAGTAGCTGTCTGTCTGCCTGTCTGAGTAGCTGTCTGCCTGCCTGCCTAATTGTCCATGAGTAGCTGTCTGTCTGACTGTCTATGAGTAGCTGTCTGCCTGCCTGCCTAATTGTCCATGAGTAGCTGTCTGTCTGCCTGTCTATGAGTAGCTGTCTGCCTTCCTGCCTGTCCAATTGTCCATGAGTAGCTGTCTGTCTGTCTATGAGTACCTGTCTGCCTGCCTGCCCAATTGTCTATGAGTAGCTGTCTGTCTGTCTATGAGTAGCTGTCTGCCTTCCTGCCTGTCCAATTGTCCATGAGTAGCTGTCTGTCTGTCTATGAGTAGCTGTCTGCCTTCCTGCCTGTCCAATTGTCCATGAGTAGCTGTCTGCCTGCCTGTCCAATTCTCCATGAGTAGCTGTCTGTCTGCCTGTCTATGAGTAGCTGTCTGACTGCCTGCCTGTCCAATTCTCCATGAGTAGCTGTCTGTCTGTCTGCCTGTCTATGAGTAGCTGTCTGCCTGCCTGCCAGCCAGCAAGTTGGTTAACAGAAAATAAATTGTTATGGCTGAGTAAAATAAAATACAATAAACACAATTTGCCTGAAAATAGATTACCCAGCTATGACCTTTTTCATGAAAAAAAATGAGTAGTGATATGGCTGACTGAGTAAAATAAAACAATCTACCTGAAAATAGATAGCTATAAGTGAAGAGCAATTTCCGCAATTACCATTTCCGCAATTTCCATTTCCACCATTTCCGCAATTTACGCTATTACCATTTCCGCAATTTCCATTTCCGCATTTCCACAATTTCCGCAATTTCCATTTCCACCATTTCCGCAATTTCCGCAATTACAATTTCCGCAATTTCCGCAATTTCCATTTCCATTTCAAACTATTAATGGCAGCTGGGTTTCATCATTCAAATAAAATAAAATTCTGTCCGTTTAGCTATAAAATTATGTCAGGGAATAGGGATACACAGTATATGTCTTTCATTTGCATTGCATCTCCCCCCCCCGCCCCAAGCTTTTATTTCCGTTCGAGTAATAGTACAACTCTAATAGTATTACTTATAATAATGTAATTAAAGTTATGACAGAACATTGTAAGAAATCTTGAGCTCATCATTATTCTTACCCACTTAAAGTTCACAACACGTCACACAGAATATTTGCTTATTACAGTATTACAGTACCTGTACATGCACAGAATAGGGAAGGATTGAGTCCATGTGGTTAAGCTGTGATTGTGGAGATACAAGCGCTTCATAAATCACACTCTGTGAACCCTATGTGAACATAATGATATGCAAATACTTTTGCACGTTTACTACAATTGAATATAGGTCTTTATACTTGTAGTGTTTCTAAATTGTGGTATTGGTGCTTTTACTTGAGTAAACAATGCAAGTACTTTTGTGCCAGGAGCAGTAGGAGGAGGAGAGGCGACAGTGAGGAGGAGGAGGACGGCCACCGGAGACACAAGAAAGCCAAGAGGAGCAAGGCGGACAAGGAGCTCTCCTTGGACCAGGAGAACGTATCAGAAGCCAACCAGTGACTCATCGCAGACCAGGAGAACGTATCAGAAACCAACCAGTGACTCACCGTTTAGCCATCGCTAGGCAACCACAGGTCACGGTGTCAGCCGGTGGCATTTTGGGACGTGCGTCAGACACCAAGAAGGGACAGCTCCTCATGAATATTTGAAATCCCTTTCAGTTTGACATTTTATTAGACAGATTTCTTCCTTTCAGTTTGAAATTTTACTAGACAGATTTCTTTACGTGTATACAATGTGTATATTATTATGTCACCTTTAAAAGGTGTTCCTTTTTGTTCACCTGAAATTGGATAAAGGAGTACTCTGAGTAGCTGCTTGTTTGTCACCGAGATTCACTTTCATGCCCAAGAGGAAGGCTCTAACCTCTAACTGGCCCCAACGTGCACACACACACACACACACACACACACACACACACACACACACACACACACACACACACACACACAGACACCTATACTTTTATTACATTTATGAACGACAATTTTATGAATTAATCTTTTTTTTAACCATACAACCAGCATTCATCTTGTGAGGACCAGGAAAATGGTCTGCACAATGTTCATATCTCAACTTCTCCTATACATGTGGTCACATTTTGTCAAGTACGGGGGACAAGTAAAGCGCACGCCACACATACGCAAAGCCAGAGTACTGCGACACGGATGTCCTTTTCGAATGACTTTATTGATTATTTAACCAAATGTACCATCAGATATACTACACAGGCCCAAGCGTGAGAGACAGAACAGCAGTAAAATCGGGGGACATTGCCCCCAGACGCATCCACTGAAACACACACAGAAACCAAGTCAGGTAGTTTCTTTTTTTTAACTTTTTTTCTTCTCAAAAGTAGGAAAATCAGTTAAGGCCTCCACGATGTCACCTTAAATATTATATTTTTTAACACATTAACCCCCTTTTTTTTTTTTTTTTTGCCAGTGGTTTGATAAATTTAGCAACAGCTTCTGAAAAACAAGTCAACAACAGACGACTACTCAGCGATGTGACCTCGCATCCCCAATGCATGAAAAGATGACAACCACTGTCGGTACAAATGGAACACGGCCTGGATTTCAAAGGCCATTAAACAGTCAAACAAATAAACAAAACATATCAACAAGTGCTTGGATCAGTATTTTCTTTTTCTTTTCTTTTTTTTTAGACACCCAACATTTAGAATAAAGAAATGTGAGTCCAACATAATGCATACCCTAACGTATAACTACTGGAATTGGCAACTCATTAGTCTAGCCCCTGGGTAGTCCTTCCCCCCCCCCCCCCCCCCCCCCCCCTTTACTCTCATTGGATGCTGTGTCAGATTAACAGCCCTCTCGTCCAATCAGGAAAGCTGCCAACACATCCCAAGGGGAAGGGGCTCAGGTCCAGGTGGTGTCCAGGTTTCCTCCAGCGTTCCTTGGGAGGGGGGAGTTTTCAACCAGTTTCGGTTGATTGAGGTCCTGTCTGAAACTCCCGCGGCAAAGTCTGTCGGCTGTCCAATCGGGAGTCAGATCTTTTTTCCCATAAGCCCCTCCTCCCACACGCAGCCGGCTGGGCGCGGTCGACCAGTCCAAAGCTCCGGTCATGCCCTTCCACATTCCACGGTCTGTGCGGTGCTGTTGAAGTGTGGAGCGTGGCTACAGCAGGCTGCCCGGCCACGACACGATGGTCAGGGTGATGCGCCCTCGCAGCTCTTTAAGCAGGCGCACCAGGGCCGTGTGGGTCATCCCCCATGTGCTGTTTCCATTCACCTCTAGCAGGATGTCCCCACACCTGCACAACAACAACAACAACAACAACACAACATTTACATTCACCTCCAGTCAAATGCTCCAGCACCTGCACTAAAACATCACACAAGAACATTTACATTCACCTCCAGCAACACTCTTTGCCAATAATTAGCTGGGAGGGAACAATTTAAAAATAAATCTAGATTTGTCTTTTTGTGTCAAGTTTCAGATTGTTGGCATGGTGCTAGATATTTCAAAAACATTGCAAACGACTTGGGCTCACCCCCTATTGGTCCGTTTGCAATCATTCCAATATATGACTCATGGAATAATTGATGTTACTGCGACCATTTTCCAAAGCACAAAATGGTTTGGTGGAATTTTGAGGAAGCTTCAATGTTTTCAGTTCATCGTCTCCACCTGTGTATACTGTATGGTAGGTACAGTACACGGGCTGCTGCTGTTGGCGTGCATGAGGAGGCGCGTACCGTATCCTGCCGTCGTTGTAGGCTGGCGTCCCCTCTACGATGGAGCGGATGAAGAACGACTGATTGCAGTTGACCTCCTCCTGGCCGCCCACGATGCTGAAGCCCAGGCTGCCCGAGGTGCTCCGCCGCAGCACGATGTATTTACAACAGTACAGGTGCCTGGAAGGGCCAGGAGAGATACAGAGTGTTAGTACAGGAGCCTAGGAGGGCCAGGAGAGATACAGAGTGTTAGTACAGGTGCCTGGAAGGGCCAGGAGAGATACAGAGTGTTAGTACAGGAGCCTAGGAGGGCCAGGAGAGATACAGAGTGTTAGTACAGGTGCCTGGAAGGGCCAGGAGAGATACAGAGTGTTAGTACAGGAGCCTAGGAGGGCCAGGAGAGATACAGAGTGTTAGTACAGGTGCCTGGAAGGGCCAGGAGAGATACAGAGTGTTAGTACAGGTGCCTGGAAGGGCCAGGAGAGATACAGAGTGTTAGTACAGGTGCCTGGAAGGGCCAGGAGAGATACAGAGTGTTAGTACAGGTGCCTGGAAGGGCCAGGAGAGATACAGAGTGTTAGTACAGGAGCCTAGGAGGGCCAGGAGAGATACAGAGTGTTAGTACAGGTGCCTGGAAGGGCCAGGAGAGATACAGAGTGTTAGTACAGGTGCCTGGAAGGGCCAGGAGAGATACAGAGTGTTAGTACAGGTGCCTGGAAGGGCCAGGAGAGATACAGAGTGTTAGTACAGGAGCCTAGGAGGGCCAGGAGAGATACAGAGTGTTAGTACAGGTGCCTGGAAGGGCCAGGAGAGATACAGAGTGTTAGTACAGGAGCCTAGGAGGGCCAGGAGAGATACAGAGTGTTAGTACAGGTGCCTGGAAGGGCCAGGAGAGATACAGAGTGTTAGTACAGGTGCCTGGAAGGGCCAGGAGAGATACAGAGTGTTAGTACAGGTGCCTGGAAGGGCCAGGAGAGATACAGAGTGTTAGTACAGGAGCCTAGGAGGGCCAGGAGAGATACAGAGTGTTAGTACAGGTGCCTGGAAGGGCCAGGAGAGATACAGAGTGTTAGTACAGGAGCCTAGGAGGGCCAGGAGAGATACAGAGTGTTAGTACAGGAGCCTAGGAGGGCCAGGAGAGATACAGAGTGTTAGTACAGGAGCCTAGGAGGGCCAGGAGAGATACAGAGTGTTAGTACAGGAGCCTAGGAGGGCCAGGAGAGATGCAGAGTGTTAGTACAGGAGCCTAGGAGGGCCAGGAGAGAGGCAGAGTGTTAGTACAGGAGCCTAGGAGGGCCAGGAGAGATGCAGAGTGTTAGTACAGGAGCCTAGGAGGGCCAGGAGAGATACAGAGTGTTAGTACAGGTGCCTGTGTGGGCCAGAAGGGTAGGTGAACAAAACATTGCATCTCTCGGCCACACAGCTATAGCTTCAAAATAATGTGTCCGTCTGAAATTGCACTTGCAGTGCACATACAAATACAGTATACAGTAGATAAGGCTGTACTAGATGGCACAGTGAATCAAAATCACGCTGTGAAAGTGGAAAGCTAAAAGTGTGACTTTAGGTTAATTATACTTAATCTGAACATTTTATTTGGTCAGCTGTTGCAGCTTACACTTATCACCCTTACACAAGGATTAATAACCAGAACGTTGTAAAAGCCCGTACCCCTCCCATCCATCAGGCTCACAGAGGAACGATAAAATCACAGAGACCATTACATACCGTTTGACAAAAGATATGACACCGATAAGCACAATGTTCAGCAACATAATCACTATGATCATTTTAGTAGTACTAGAGACCGGTAGCTAGACTGCTGACTCCAGTCCCCCTGACGCCCCACTCTTTAAGGAGAACCGAGAGGGATGTGACGTTTTCTCCCAGGTCACGCTCAGCTTTTAGAAACGGGTCCATTAGTCTGGCACACGGAACCCGAGGGGTAAGTGAAAATGAAAGTGAAAGTGGAAAATCTTTTTCCAATCCTGTTAGGCGTGTTGCCGCTCTGCGCTGAAACCCTGTCATTTACTCACTGTACTTGCTTTTCGCTACTAATCGATTTTGCCAGTAAGGTGGAAATTTCACCTTTTTCCTTTTTAGCACTCATCACGAGCAGAAGCTGTGTGTAGCGGGCTTAAAGGGGGAAGCCTTTCCTTTGAGACCTCCAACTGCACAGGGTGAGCCGAATACAGACTGAGAAGTTCTGAACCTCAACCTATACATGAACCCATGGTGTCCCTATTTTGGGCACCTCCTTAAAGGAAGTAAATGCAAATCGATTTTGTGCCGATATATATATATTTTTGATCTAGTTTTCTTTTCTCTCTTTATTTTAGTTTCGGTTAACATTATTAATGTCTCCCTTTTAGTTTTAGTTAACTATAATAACCCTGGAGGGTGTCAGGCCGAATAAACACCACCATACACAAGATAGAGAGGAGGAAGGGGAGACAGAGACAGTAGGTGCACTAGAGATGGGAAATGGGAAGTTGTGCAGTGTTTTAATCCCTTTAAAGTTGGCACACTCCTAGTCTAAGCTGCTTAAAAGAGCGGGAGGGGGTGGGTAACGAGAGGAGAACACCAGCTATGTGGAACAGTCAGTATTTCAGGTTGACAAGCTCTCACCCAGAAAAACGCAAAACAGGGGGAGGTGAGGTGACTGAAGGCAAGTCTGTCTTTGCACCTCTATGCAATAGTGCTGAATATTGGGAGTTGAAACTTTGCTTTGCAGCAGATAATTAGTATTCTGTCTTTTCCTGCTGTGGCCAGCTGGCCCTGTCAGGGTTTCAGCTGGTGCTGGCTGGCAGGGGTCATAAACTAGGAAAGGGGAAGGAAATGATTACGAGACTTAAAGCGACGAGAACGACATGGCAGAGAGAGAGAGTAAAGAAATAAGTGGGTAGGCAGGCCGTCTGGGAATCGGAAGGTCACCAGTTTAACCTGCAGCTTGCCCAGTGTAGTGTCCCTAAGAAAGCCACTTGAGCCCTAACTGCACCCAGGACACTGTATTAATGACATCTAATAGATAGGAGGCCCCGGACACTGTATTAATGACATCTAATAGATAGGATGCCCTGGACACTGTATTAATGGCATCTAATAGATAGGATGCCCTGGACACTGTATTAATGACATCTAATAGATAGGATGCCCTGGACACTGTATTAATGGCATCTAATAGATAGGATGCCCTGGACACTGTATTAATGACATCTAATAGATAGGATGCCCCGGACACTGTATTAATGACTAGTGTCTGTGGCAGCCCCTCTGCTAGTGTCTGTGGCAGCCCCTCTGCTAGTGTCTGTGGCAGCCCCTCTGCTAGTGTCTGTGGCAGCCCCTCTGCTAGTGTCTGTGGCAGCCCCTCTGCTAGTGTCTGTGGCAGCCCCTCTGCTAGTGTCTGTGGCAGCCCCTCTGCTAGTGTCTGTGGCAGCCCCTCTGCTAGTGTCTGTGGCAGCCCCTCTGCTAGTGTCTGTGGCAGCCCCTCTGCTAGTGTCTGTGGCAGCCCCTCTGCTAGTGTCTGTGGCAGCCCCTCTGCTAGTGTCTGTGGCAGCCCCTCTGCTAGTGTCTGTGGCAGCCCCTCTGCTCGCCAGCTGCTCTCGCTCTGTGTTCAAACTGTTAAGAGGGGACGATTGGCGCTATCAATTCTTATCTTTATCTGTATTGTATTCCTGTTATAGCCTAGCTAAGATGTATAACGTAGTTCTACAAGCAAGCACACCAGTTCATGCAGTGCAGGTGGTTTCAGTGTTACTGAATATAGGAGGGATTAGCAACCCTCAAAAACAGTGTTTGGGAAACATTGATTTAGGGTGCATCACAATGGCCATGTTCGGGCCTCACCTGGGAACTTGCAGCCATGACACCCACAGCGGGGAGTAGTCGTCGTTGGGTGGCGTGCTATTGGTGCTGTCTGTGAGCGAGGGGGCGAGGCAGGGGGGCAGGGTGCACTCGGGCTGGCACTCGTCCGGCGGCCGCATCTCCAGGACCTTGAGCACCACGGGGGACGAGGTGTTCTTCAGGTTGGCCACCGCCTCGCTCCGCGTCACCCCCGTCAGGTCAACCCCGTTGACGTTCAGAAGGATGTCACCTGTGGGGGAGGGAGGCGGAGGGGGGTTAGAGGACAGCCCGTCACACCTTGGCTCAGTGTAGTGTTGCCCCTGGCAACGCCTTTGTGCAAGAGCTTCACAGGATAAAAGGTCTTGTTATCGTTGCCTGTTGAATATTCAACAACCGCTCCGGTGACAGTCACAAGAGTGGGCACAAAAGGGCCACCTGCACATTAGAAGGCCTGCTCTGATCAAGGTGACGCCTGGCGAAAACACACAGCAGAGTTGACATTCATGTAGCTTCTGTA
>NC_137869.1:20392432-20417432 GCF_963924005.1 Protomyctophum bolini | reverse complement strand
GTTGCTAGTCACCCCCAGCACCAGGATCTTTGCACCCGACCCCCATAGGCCGGGGGAAACATGGAGCATGTGAGCGACAGCAGGGCTAACCGCTGACCTACTGTGCCACCCAAATGTGACACGAGATACCAGTCATCATGGCCTCTTCCCCGCCGCCTCCTGTGCACAGAATGACTCATGTGTGCTAGAAGGAGAGGCATGGCAATGATGTCATTGTCATGAGCCATCTGCCCTGGAGTGTGAAACTCTCACTTGTGTTAAAGTCATACTGGGACGCTGTGTGTGTAGTCGGTGTGTGACTGTGTGTACTAGTGTACTATATAGTGTTCACCACAGGCGGTGTGTTCCTTAAACAGAGGAATGTTCCTCTGTTTATCTCCCTCATTACTACTACTGCCCATTAAATAGCCCAGAATAGCCATAGTCTACAACGATTTCTCCTCCCTCTGTGACCTAAACGTCTCCATTTCCATTCCACTGAACATTTAGTCCATTTTGCGGGGACGCACGCACGCACGCACGCACGCACGCACGCACGCACGCACGCACGCACGCTTCCTCTCAATCCCCTCGTGAGGCTTTGAGATTGCCCCTGCTCTCTCCGGTGTGGAGCTGCCTCCTAAATTACCCAGTCCAGCTCATTATCGCCTTAATTGGGCTAATTTAATCCTTTTCCCGCCAGTTCTTAATCTCTGACAGAAAGTGCCCGCTGTCAAAGGCCATCTTGGAGCCTCAGAATCGCGACCAGTGCCAGTCAATCGACTCAGACAGGAACCATCGGGAGCCCAGAGCGCCACGCTCCAGTCAAACCCGCAGACACACACCGCCATTAAAACACTTACACCCTACCTATACTGTATACTTCAGTGACCAGGGCCGCCAGGGGCTTTATACAGTAGTTGCCCCCCCTCCTTTTTCCCTCCACACCAAATCTCTTTGCCGAAATGAGAGGTCTACAAGCTTGTAGATCAGCTATTTTCAGCTAATGTTCTCCTATTTGAGCCTGTCCTCGTAAGCACAGCGCTCTTACTACATATTGTAATCGTGTTGCCTATTATGAACATGCCCAGAATAGCGACGCTAGGGTTCATGTGGTTAACCACCATTAGCCACAGAACACGCCGCCAGCCACCCACCCACCGAGCACCAATCAGGAAGCAACAGCCAACAGCATGGCCCCGTGCTTGCCTGCCACACTGGAGTGCAGTCGCACCGCAATTCAACCCAATTAACCGCGGCGAGTGCAGACACACTGGCCAGCAGAGCACCATTAAGCACCATTAACTGCAATAACCCAGGGGACTCAGGGCTGTACACACTGTATGAATGACATCAATAACCCAGGGGACTCAGGGCTGTACACACTGTATGAATGACATCAATAACCCAGGGGACTCAGGGCTGTATGAATGACACCACGTCCCCCCACGCCACAGTGTATATTCTATAAATATAAACATCTGTGCATATGCCTTCCATGAGGTTGCACTCCACAACAACATAACATAATAGTTTATCTATGTATGTAACGCAAGGGCCTCTGGAATAAAACTGAGTCGCCGTCAGTCTATATATGTGGTATGCCCCTTAACTGCTCTGCCATTGGCGCCCCAACTTTGTCTATAATAATGGCGTAACCAACAACATGTGCAACATAATCTCTCCCAAAATGGCTGACTTCTTGGGACGGATTTGACTGAGGGGGTAAACCAGACAGAACACGTTGACTATCGGCATAGGAGGTATACGATTCTGTCTGATGTTGATGTTTGGTCACAGTTGACCCGAGGAGTCACAGTATAGAGGCCGTTTGGGGAGTGCTGCAGTGTGAGGTTAGCTGGCCTGGTGACTCCATCCTCTCCCCCACACAAAACACAGATGGTAGGCGCTGATCCCAAACAAACATGTTCTACCTCACCTTTAACCATTCGACCCTATACTGTCCCCGCCGGGCCCCGCGCATGCTCCGCAGAGCCCCGTGGTGCGGTGCTAGTGGTGTTTTTGATAGTATTTGGAATACAATTCCACTTAGTTTTAGTTACGTTTTAGTTATATTTTAGTGTAGTCTAGTTGACTAAATATCAAGCGATTTTAGTTGACTACCTCTACGGTTGATTTAGCCTTAATGGTGTCGTAATGGCTGATTTTATACTTGGTTGCACAATGCATGCTGAAAATAGGCTATTCTCAAAATGCAACGTAGCATAAAATTGGATCTCTTCTCCAGTCCCTCCCTAACATTTTAGTTTAGTTTTTATTTGTTGACGAAATTGTCAATATATTTAGTCATAGTTTTAGTCACCAAAGCTTAGTTTTGATTTAGTTTTCAATGTAGTTTTCATCAGTGAAAAAGGGTATAGTGGACAAACATTGTGTTTTAGTGTCTCACCTGGATGAGCAGCGCGGCGTGCTCCGGGGCGCCGTAGCGCAGGTCGTGGCCGTTGATGGCCAGCACGCGGTCCCCGACGCACAGCTGTCCGTCGCGCGCCGCCAGGCCGCCCTCCAGCAGGTGGAAGATGTAGACGCCGTGCTCCTCGGGCCGCCGCACCAGCTTGATGCCCAGCTGCTCGTCCGGGACGCTCTTGTTGAGCACGGCGTGCACGCTGTCGTCCCTCTGCGGCGTGTGGGCCGTCATGCCGCCGCCGTGCGCTGCCGGGTAGCCGCCGGCGGCGTCGTGGGCGTGCCCGTGGCCGTGCGAGCGGTAGCGGTGGCGCTGCTCGCGCAGCACGGTGAGACGCAGCAGCTGGCACGGCTGCTTGAGGGTGGCCAGGGCGAAGCAGTGGGGCACGTTGCTGATGTCGATGCCGTTCACCTGTGTCACACACGCACGCACGCGCACGCACACACACACACACACACACACACACACACAGACACACAGACACACACACACAACCTTGATTAATTGAGCACAAAAGGATCCCAATGGAAACGAGCCATAGGCTTTCTTGGGTTTAAATCCTCTTAGTATACCATGTATCGAACTGTACTTTCCTGTGTTATTTTTAAATTAAAAACTGCTAATATTGTGACGCTGTCAATGCTACGCTAGAGATTGGTGCGATTGTCATTAAGAAGTTCTGTATGAGTCATTAAGCAACTTAGAAAAGCCCTATGTGAGATATTATTATTAATGTAATATAATCAATGTGTTCATAAATGATTTATCTTCCTGACCTTGACTACCAATTTGCAATACAGTATGCATATATAATACATAATAACTCAGTGTATTGAGCTTCTCGGCTCAACGAATGTTATTTTAGTGCAGACCATCATTATTGGATTGCATGTGTGTAGGTCACAACCAGTGACCTACACACATGTTTTATGGCGGAAGGGAAAGATTATAACAGCGTTTGCCACCTCAAAAGTAGACCAATTACAGCTCATGCTGCTAAGCATGACGTCATGAAACCATGGCATGAACCACTGCCAGACAAAACAAACACTGCATGAACAGTCACCAAAGTGAAACTCCTCAAGAGTGTGTGCAGTCATAGATGATAATCTACTGTATGCAAATATCTTTGTACAGCGAATCTCTTGCACAATACCAACATTGTTCTGGTAATGTATAAGTGTAGGGTGGCGGTGTACGTGTACCATAGACTGTACTGCTTTGTTCAACATTCTGAGTTCTGCTAATGTATAAGTGTAGGGTGGCGGTGTACCATAGAAGACTGTACTGCTTTGTTCATGGAGTATTTCCAAATTGCAATACTTTTATACTCTTGTACTTTTACTCAAGAACATTTTGAATTCTGGTCTTTTACTTATACGTTAAAAAGAAATGGAGTACTTTTTCCACCATTGCCTATATTCATTCTACACATGGTACACATGGTCCCACCTTCAGGATCATGTCTCCGGGCAGCAGGCGTCCATCGCGGGCGATGACGCCCTCCCTGTAGATGTCCTGGATGAGGATGCGAACCAGGGGGGTCTCGTTGCCCCCGACGATGCTGATGGCCAGCGGCTCGGCGGGATCGGCCCGCGTGATCTTGATACTGGTGACCTCCCCGTCAGGGATGAGGTGGTGCAGCTGAGGCAGGGCCAGCACTGAGGGACAACAACCACCGTTACCAACAATGCAATCATGTTGCAACGCTTTCCAAAACATGTCCATGGCGAGGACCCCCAAATAGCCACTGACACTGGCATCCCTTTGGTCATGTCCAGGGGTCAGGGGTCACCAACATGTCCCTACACGGACAAATGTGTCCGTGGCAAAAACTTGGTCTTGTCTGTGGCAACATTTAGATTTTCTGTTTTTTTTATTTTGATCATAACACCCACTGAATGTCAAGTCTCCAGGTTTTCTTCAGAATATGTCCAACTTGTACTTGTGGTTCTTAATGTTTTATTTGCAAAGACCCCCCTTAACTCTTAGAGCATTCAAATGGAACCAAATGGACCCGTAAAAGTCCATTTGGTTCCATTTGAGCACTCTCAGAGTTACAGACCTGTTATGGTCATTCAGGGCTATGTGTTTCTGATAAGATTTTTGTCCACTCATTTCGTAATTCGTATGTCCGTGGCAAAAATGGAATGTTGACAAAAATGTCCACCATAAGCCGCCATGGCGATGACCCCTGATGACCCCTGCATGGTCACACCCGTGTGAAGTGAGGGGCGCTCTTATCATCATACATCATCACATTCCGGCCAATCACAATTGGCGTCCTCACTTTTATGACCTCACTATTATTTATCCTCAATTCCGTGCTCAGACAATCAAATAATCGCTATGGGGTACACACGCACACACAAAGCTTGTGGCCCCTCAAAAATATATATTTCCTATTATCCTCTCTCCTTTCCATTTGGTCCACCTGGCGCCCCTAGCAGGCCCCCAATTTGAAAACCACCATTCTAAAACACGACTACAGGGGAAAACCATACTGAGAGAAAGCCAAGTCAAACAAAAAGCGAATTACTTTGGGGAGGGGAGGCAGTAGTTTAGCTCCGTAGTGTAACCAGCTGTTTCTGCTCCCCCCAGGTTACTAAAACAAGCGCCTCCAATGCGACGGGCGGGTTGGGGGGTTCACTTGGCTGATGGTGGTGCTTCGTGTTTGTATGATTAGTCACATACATACTGTACATCTGTATTGAGTATGCTCAGGAAAAACTGCAAAAAGTCCAATGTTCCCACACGTTTACTTGTCACGGTGAAACATGTGATGGACCAAATGCAGAACCAAAAGCAGGCAGGCAGATAAATAAAGTTGAATGATGATTTATTCACAACTAGACATACAAGGGCAGGACACTGTGACAACAAACTATAAACTGGCAAGTGAACACTGAACACAGGGAGGTTTAAATAGACAAGACACAGGTGCAACATAACTACAATCAACACATGATAGGCTGACACTAAACAGGACACAGGTGAAATACAAAGACTAATCACAAGGTTAGACAAGGCAGGTAGCAAACATTAGAGCAGACAGGAAACACTAGGAACTACACCACAATAAAAGTACACAGTTCGTGAACAAGAGCATGCCGTTACAGTAGGCCTACTTGCATTCACACACACACACACACACACACACACACACACACACGCACGCACGCACACGCGCACACACACACACACACACACACACACACACACACACACACACACACACACACACACACACACACACACACACACACACACACACACACACAATCGGCTAAGAATCAACAATTTCTACTCCTGCAGAAACAAACTTTATCACCTTATCAACCCTGAATGGTTTCATTCATGTACTTTAGATTCTTCTGTGATTCTGCTTGAGTAGCTATGAGCTAGAAGAGGGTGGGGTCACTAAATATTGTGACTCACATAAACAATAGTGTATTTCCAAGTGGAAATCCTGTTGTTTTGATGGGTTGTCAGTTGTCACGGCACCAAATGCCATTAATTCCTTGTATGATAAATAAAACAGCGTACACAAGTATAATATATACTTGTGTACGCTGTTTTATTGACATACAGGGAAATGTCACCTTTCTTATTGCGGTCTATGGCTTTATTCTTCAACCTGCTGCTGTAACAATGGATTCATTTAGTTTTGATGTGAGCTTGTAGTCGTTGTAGATCAGATAATTATTTTGGCAGACAGTGAAACAGACAGTAAACAAGAACACAGATGTGTTCTCTGACCCACAGCTACAGGGTCTGTCTGTCTGTCTGTCTGTTATCTCTGTCTCTCTGCTATTTCTCTGCTATCTCTCTGCTATCTCTCTCTCTCTCTCTCCTAGAGTCAATATGTTCTCCTCATAGCAGCGATGGCTCAGAGTGTAGAGGTTTGCGTTAACAGAGAATACCCTGTAGCAGCAGTCCTTCTTTAATCATCCTTTCTTTACTCCACCCCCCCCATGCTCTCTCTCTCATCCTTTCTTTACTCCCCCCCCTCTCCTCCAGCCACAGAGTTTGTCCTGTTCCTTTCCTCTGTTTCTCAAAATGCCTGTCTTTTTTCATCATCCTTCAGCTCCTCTCTAGATCCATCCAGCCTCTCTCGGTCCTCTCCTTCTATCTTTATCTCTCTGGAGGGCTGCCATCATGAATATTTGATCCCTCCCCCCCTCGCACATGCCTCAGAGAATAGCACATTGCGCCCCCGATCCTTCGTCAACGATCCTTCTTATGCAATCCCCACTGTTCCTCTCCTCTCCTCTCCTCTCCTCTCCTCTCCTCTCCTCTCCTCTCCTCTCCTCTCCTCTCCTCTCCTCTCCTCTCCTCTCCCCTCCCCTCCCCTCCTCTCCTCTCCTCTCCTCTCCTCTCCTCTCCTCTCCACTGGGGCCACGACCGTTCTTCGGCTTAAAGGCGTTTTCTGCTCCTGGGGCTTCTATGCTCCCAGAGGGCTCCAGAAGGGATTTTCACACTCCAGGGTTCCAGCGCCCCCCACCCCCACCCCCACCCTCCACACTCACAGAGCGCTGAAACCCCGGAGCGTTAAAAAAAACACTTGAAATCAGCCTTAAGCCGAGGAAGAACAAGTCCATCTTCCCTTGCCAAGGTCAGATCGGCCACATCGTACGCCCTCGCGTTGCGTGGATGCAACCTGCGTGTCAGTTACCGCTCCATCAAGGCCCTTGGACGGTGCGGGGCCCCTGGGGGCCCCTCTGTCACCTTATCACACGTGCTGTAACAACCCCTTCGACCCTGGATGAGGGAGGAGGACAAAAGACAAGAAGAAGCTAGAAAATAAAGAGAGGGATGATGATGGCATGCAGTGAGTGAGGAGGGGTGAGAGGGAGGTGGGGGTGACCTCCGCAGCCTGTGGGTGTCCGGATGGCCTCAGGGCAACAGACACACACAGACACACACAGACACACACACACACACACACACACACACACACAGGAGGGGTGAGAGGGAGGTGGTGTTGGTGTCCGGATGGCCTTGGGGCAACAGCGCTCCCATCTGATCTCCCTGCTCTGAGAAGACCAATCTGCAGCTCCATTATTAAAGGAACATATGCTACTGTTGCACTGCGGCCTCCCAGCCCTGTCATCTGCATCCCACACACACACACACACACACACACACACACACACACACACACACACACACACACACACACACACACACACACACACACACACACTTGGCAGTTGTGCATACCTGCATGTGCACATGATGTGCACACCAAATATTAATTTACATAAATGTTTGTGTGTGGCCTCTCTCTCTCTCTCTTTCACATACACGCACGCACGCATGCACGCACGCACACGCACGCAAGCACGCACACACACACACACACACACACACACACACACACACACACACACACACAGAGAGAAGCTCATTTATTCCTTTATCTCTTTTAGTCTCTGCAGGGAATCATGTGCAAACACAGCTGCAGTGACATCACACGAGTCAGACAACACTCATCCCGCCAAAAGAAACGTGCACCCTTCATGCATGCACATTTCTCACACACACACAGACACACACACACACACACACACACACACACACACACACACACACACACACACACACACACACACACACACACACACACACACACACACACACACACACACACACACACACACACACACACACACACACACACACACACACAGCTCTAGCCCGAGACAATAACAACAACAACAACAGCAACAGCAGCAGTCTCGTCCTTAGAGGCTGCCTACACCCTGGGGAGAGAGAGCACCGATGCAACGCCCACAGAAGCAGATGTGTTGATACCAACCTTCGGGCGGTACGCTGGCGTTCCTGGCATTGTCTCTCTCCTCTGTGGACTCGTTGCTCACCGCCGTGCCGCTCTTGGTCCTCCGCAGGACGCTGAAGGCCCGGTTCAGCCTCCTGAAGGAACGGCTCCTCACGGACGCACGCTCAAAGCTTCTGACTGCAGGAGAGAGAGAGAGGAGAGACTACTTATACACAAAGTTCTGCATCGACAAGTCCAGACATGTCCCAGTCTGCCTCCTCACACAGCCAATCAAACCTCTCCTTCGACCGCTTGCACGATGACCAGAAACACATGGCCCCGGCCCTCAGGGACCCCCCGGTGCCAATGTTTTTTCAGGCTATACAAAGATGTTTTAAAATGCGCTCACCTGGCATTGTTCTCAGATTGGCCATGCTTGAATGACAAAATGCTAATCTTATAGTAGAAATCAGTAGTACAAGTGGGGGATCCTGTGAAGTGGAAATATCTGATTTATAAGCGCATGACATGGTGTGGATATGCAGCTGTTGTGCGCATATAGATCAGCTATTTCCAGCACACAATATCGACATACGACATACAACTCATCTACACAGGCACGGAGCGAGAGTTCTGATGGCGATATCACGCAAAAAACAGAGCTCCAGTCATTGCGTTGCGACGTAGCCTGAACCAATCAAATAACCAATAAATAGTAGCGTGTAGATCTCAACCAATATAAAAGTGTTTGGGCTGCGAAACCTTGCTAAAATAGAGACCCCGCGAGCGAATATAGGAGGGGTGGACAACCTCGCTGCACACTCGCTCGTGGTACGTCAGGACAGACTCATTGAAAAACATGTATTCTAATGAGATTTCATTGTTCGCTCGCTTGCATCGCTGGCAGTGTAGATGAGGTGTGAGGTCCCTTTAGGCACGTATCCCAGGTCATTGTTGAGGTATTACCTCTGTCAAGGTTCTAAGTGAGGTGAGGCCATATACTAAAAGAGCACGTGAAAGTCGAGTGGAAAAGCAACTTTATTTGAACCCGATCTGGGGATAAATAATCAATCTTTATGTGGTAAGATTAACCTTCTGACGTTTAGCAATTATGGACACTGTCACTGCCTTGATGTTAAGATGACACAGTGACACAGTGCACTCGCTCACGCTCATAGTTTGTCTCAGACAGACGCGAGGGCGTGGGTGGCAGACTTCCATCGAGAGAGAGAGCATTGTCTTGTGCTCCGCTCCCCTCCGTAGTGACAAAGGGAGACAGAAGGGACCAAAGGCTCCATCTAGGAAGGCTGCAGAGACCCAGACTGCCAGTGCAGAGTACAAGCACATAAGTGAACCTCTGCAGCAGCCCTCCCTCCCTCCCTCTGGGGCCCGGGGAGATGCAAGGCTTCCTGACAGCCACATTATTCTTTAAAAGCGCCAACGTACTTCTGCAGCCGACAGCTTGTTCAGCAGTAGTCGCTCTGTGTGGTGTAGGTGGTGGTGGTATAGTTGGGGGCGGCAGGCGTTCGGTCAGGGCCAGGCAAAAAAAAAGTGCTGTTGTATCGGCACGCGGCGTCCCCCAGTCGACCCGGTCAGGGTTTGGGAAAGGGGTTGCACTCATGACCCTATACCTAGTGGGGTTCACACGCAGTAGAGGGAGCGTCTATAGTCACTCAGCTTTTCAGGGCTCTGTCTATACTGTATATAGTACAGATAGAATGAACCTGAATCCAATTATAATTCAGTCACAAGCTCTTGTTAATATGTTTCATTGGTTCCGTAATTGTAAAACCCACAAACACTTCATGAAACCAATTTCACTTTCGCGCAGAAAATTGCAATGCACTGCGAGCTTGTAATCAGCTATTTGTGTGTATCACCGATGTATATTGCCGAAACAGGGCATTCAGTTATCAAAACAAAAACATAAAAATTTGAAATAATTATGGACATAAAAGGTTTCCACCCGACAACAACGATAATGTAATCAGCCTACCCCCCCCCCCCCCTCTCTTTCTCTCTCTCTCTATCGCTTTCCTCGATTCTATCAACTGCGGGGTGATTTTTATAGATCGCCGAAAGAAAACAGGGCAGTAAAGCTAATTGGCTAATGGGATTTCTATCAGAGGTCATTAGGCAGAACAAAGGCTGTATTGGGGAGGGCGCTGCTGAGAGCCTCCGGCTAGGCGGAGTTGTTAACGTCCGTGTGACCGCGAGCCACCGCCGCTGTGGCCGAGCAGCGCTGCTACTGCGACTGGAGCCTTCACAGCTAGGCTTCTACTCTACGCTATCCATTTACATTCTGTCACACGACAGCACAGGCACGCGCACACACACACACACACACACACACACACACACACACACACACACACAGCTTCTACTCATTTACATTCTGTCAACACAACAGCACAGGCACACACACACACACGCATGCATGCACGCACGCACGCACGCACACAGTCACACACACACACACACACACACACTTATGCACACAAGCGGCCGCTTGTTCGCACACTCACACTCACTCTTCTTGGAAGTGCTGCGGGCCGCCAGGCTGGTGGTGCTGCCCGAGTGGCTGTGCTGGTCCTCCATGCTGGGGTCGAAGGCGGGGTTGACCAGGCCCGGGTCGTCCGATAGGAGGGCCACGGCGGCGGAGGCGGGGCCTCCGTCAGGCAGCGTGGCCACGGTGAGCTCTGACGTGCTGTCGGTGCAGTCTCCCTCCTGGGAGCGCCGCTTCCTGTCCGCTGACAGCCCATAGTGAGACGCTCCTTTACACCTGGAAGACAACACAAGAACACAATCATGTTATAGTCCTATAGACCCTCAAAGTCATACGATAAGTCACACACGTTACCGCACTGACATTTGTCCCATCTCTTGGAGCGGTGCAGCCACAGCGTGCCCCGACCTCCCAGTTTCAGGGCGGACACTCAAACCACAACTAAGGCCACTGTCTGTGTCTACAACACAACATGTTATACTATAGGCCCTCTACAACACAACATGTTATACTATAGGCCCTCTACAACACAACATGTTATACTATAGGCCCTCTACAACACAACATGTTATACTATAGGCCCTCTACAACACAACATGTTATACTATAGGCCCTCTACAACACAACATGTTATAATAGACCCTCTACAACACAACATGTTATAATAGACCCTCTACAACACAACATGTTATACTATAGGCCCTCTACAACACAACATGTTATAATAGACCCTCTACAACACAACATGTTATAATTAGTGGTGCACGATATTGATTTTTTGAAACCGATACCGATATCGAGAACTTCTTGCTTCTCAAAGACCGATACCGATACGATAACCGATAATAAAAATATATAGACATGAATAAAAAATACATACTAGTGAGTAACGGTACATGTAACACAGCTTTGACCTAAGCAATTACAGTATAGTAGGCTATATCAGTGGTTCCCAAAGTGGGGTTCGGGGACCCCCGGCCCCAGGGGTACCTGAGGGAGTTCCAGGGGGTCCCCAGCTAAATTATATAGTTAGGAACCAAATGGACCCTTATGGGTCTGTAACTCTGAGTGTACAAATGGAACATTTCCAGTTGTATACTCTCAGAGTAAAAATAACATTGATTTTACAATATAAATTGGGAGTCACAGAGCAAATTGTGATTGGCCAGATGACGTATGATGATAAGAGTGCCCCTCACTTCACACAGGTGTGAATTTTTTTAAATGAATAAAAACAACAATATAATGTCTGTGAATGTCTGTGTGTGTCCGGTCAGTTGGCCTCAAAACTTTTCCATGTCAAGGAGCCAAGGACCCCAAATTGTTAGCCCACAGACACCCATTTGAAAATATATGCCAGGGCTCTAGCAGTGATTCTCATCATTTTTATTTCAAGGACACCCAGTTTGACATGCATTAGGCTACTACTGACCCCCCATTTAATGCCATTTACATAAGGGACCTCAATTTATAATTTTTTATTTATATCGTGAAATCAATGTCAACTCTGAGAGGGTACAAATGGAACCAAATGGACCTGTAAGGGTCAATTTCGTTCCATTTGTAAACTCTGACTCCCCGGATCCCACTTTGAGAACCACTATTGTCTGTGTGTGTGTGTGCGTGTGTAAACACAAATACAACACTATCCAAGTTCCAGTGATAGACGTTGTTGTTAGCATATAAGTCATTAGCATGGTCTGTAGCATCATGTAGCCAAACAGCTACTACTTCTACATTTCTCAACCAAAACGGTCGCGTCGCGTTTCACAATGCTACACAACTGTAGCAAATTAATAAACTACAACCGGTAACGAGTGACACGCATTCAACAGCGCGGTGAATGAACGAGCACCAATACGCGCTCGTCAGCTGCTCAGCTCAGAGACAGACAGTCACCGTTCGTATGAATGCGAGTCAGTGAGTGAAATGAGAGAGGGGAGAGAGAGAGGAGAAGCAGGCGGGGCTATTAGCCTGCTATGGAACTACACACTGCAACAGACAGAGTGGAGAAGCGTCTCTCTCTCGCTCGTCTCAGCCGTTCCTCCGGAGAGATTGGCGACTCGGGGAGCGTTTGGGCGCACCACAGAAATGATTGGTAGTCCCATAGTTGCTACCAACTATATTTTTATGTCTCACAGATAAAATTTCAGGCGCATTTGCGTCCAAAATGATCGCAATTTCGAGCCCATATAAAGTATATTATCGGCGCTATTATAACGTTATCGAATTTATCGGGATGACGTCATAATTGCTAATATCGGGTCGAAATTTATCGGGACGATAATTATCGTGCATCCCTGGTTATAATAGACCCTCTACAACACAACATGTTATACTATAGGCCCTCTACAACACAACATGTTATAATAGACCCTCTACAACACAACATGTTATAATAGACCCTCTACAACACAACATGTTATAATAGACCCTCTACAACACAACATGTTATAATAGACCCTCTACAACACAACATGTTATAATAGACCCTCTACAACACAACATGTTATAATAGACCCTCTACAACACAACATGTTATAATAGACCCTCTACAACACAACATGTTATAATAGACCCTCTACAACACAACAACTCCTAGACCCTCTAGGTCACGACACGACACGACACAACACAACACGACACAACCAGTTATAGGCTCCTATACAGTATGTTGGGCAGAAACCTTTTATCTCCATATTTGAACTTTTTGTGCCCTATACAGCTCACACAAAAGTATAAAAAGTAGCAGATCTACAAGCTCAAACTATTTTGAGCTTGTCAATCTTCTACTTTTGCTATTTTTTGGTTTGAATCCTGAAAAGTAACAGTTTTGGACATATGAGTTTTCCATCCCGACAGAGACGATATTAAGCCGCTGACCCCCATTTGAACATCTATGTAGATCTGCTATTTTGGGCTAATGTTCCCTGAGGAATCTGGATGCTGGGGGGGTTCATTTGGTTAAACTCCTAAGTCCTAGCTCCTAACTCCTAGCAGCAGAGCTAAAGGGAAACTTCACCCTTTTTGCAAAAAGATTGTTAATGGCGTTTAGAATATTTAGAACACTTTTCTGGGGGTCTTTATGTGGTTTTAGATATTATAGACCAGTGTCTTTGATGTCATGGACA
Source organism: Protomyctophum bolini (assembly GCF_963924005.1). Taxonomy (NCBI): domain Eukaryota; kingdom Metazoa; phylum Chordata; class Actinopteri; order Myctophiformes; family Myctophidae; genus Protomyctophum; species Protomyctophum bolini. The sequence continues at coordinate 20,403,615 of NC_137869.1, read as the reverse complement.
CTGGGCTCACTTACTTCCTGGACTACATGTTGTCTCAGTAAGACAGCCCTCCCCCTATGCACAAGGAGGAGCAGTGCACCAGAGCATTATGGAAATTGTAGTCCAGGAAGGAACTGGATTAGCTGAAGGAAAAGGGGAGGACGTTTATTTGGTGCTGTGCATGGTGAGATAAAACAAGGGCTTGTAATGGAATAGGGCTCATGATGAAATGTCATAATGAATATTATAATGAAATATCATAATGAAAGGGGGCAATATGAAAGAGGCTTACAGTGAAAAAGATGATCTCAATAAAAACCCCAAAGGGAAAGCAAAGCTCAGCGAAAAGCAATTACAAAATCAAAATCACAATGAAACTGTGTAGGCGCAGAAAGTCACAATAGAATATAAATTAATATAATGCGAAGAGTGGAAAAAAATAATACATAATGAATATGTGGAATTAGTCACAGAGCCAAACCACTATCGCTTTACATTGTTTACAAGCTAATACTGAGGACGAGGGGGCGTTACCACCGACCCGACTGGAGGATTGACCTTTCATTTACTCTGAATTTCAACCCAAAAAATCGCCACGAAATAAACAACAAAAACAGCCGTGGCCGCACTGAACGCAGCAGTTTCACACAGAATGTGCACGTACAGCCCGTCAGCGGTGACTGCTGCTGCTCTGCGGTGCAGGGAGACGAAGAGAGGGAGACAGAATGGTTGGCAGCAGCCGTGGCGAGATGCAGTGGAAAGACAGCTCAGCATCTGTGTGGACCTAGTCTGCTTGATGTGGGCTGACTGACTGGAGCTGCTCACGCCTGAGGCTGCTTCTCCATGCTGATCTATACCTTTTGCCCAGCGGATGCCACACACGCACGCACGCGCACATGCACGCACGTACGTACAGTAAGTATGCATGCGCGCACGGCACGCACACACCCAGAGAGAGACACACGCAGAGCTCAACACTTTTCACAAAGCCATGACAGCAATATCTCTCTATCACTCTAATCCCGTACAACAGAGCCACAAGAGCTCACACTGCTGATGTGCTTTTCAGTTGATTGTTGATGGTTATCGCAGTCCACACATTCCCCATTTCACTCTCTTTTGGCTGTTAACTGATATGTCTATATGGTTAACTGTGTTCCTACAGTTCCCAGAATGCATTTGGTGTGTCTGACACGCCATATAATGGTTTATGGCCACCATTACATCAAGCTGATTGATATTTGTTCCTCTGTGAAACACAGTGAACAAGGACGATGTCATGGCCATCGTGGGGAGGGTCTGAACGCCGTTGTAGTTTTAACACTTGCAGGTGTTATCCCTGCAGTGAAGTTAATTCATCTTCAAACTTCAAAGTAACTAAAATGTAGGCTACAATATTTGCCTCTGAGATGTATCAATAAATGTAAATAGTATACTCAAGTAACTACTCAAGTATACTCAGTTTAAAGTTATTTTGCTTGCTACTGTATAGGCTACTTAACAACTTAAACCCCAGAATCCGTATTGTGGGGAAGCTTTGTGAGCTTGGCGATTGATCGGCTATTTTCGGCAAAAGTAGGCCTACTATTACATATAAATCAGGCTTTAGCCCTACCGTACAACCAATAAATAAATAGTGGTATAGGCTACAGTAATGTTGGGAATCATGACAGTTTCTGTTTCTTCTGAATCTATTTAACGACTTTCACTTTTGGGTACAAAAACGAAGCACCCAAAGGCAAACAGAGCATTAGCTGAAGGAGTTCCCGTGTTGCCTATATGGTGCTCTCAGCTGCTGGTCAGCATTCCTCTCATGCCTGGCGCTGTGTGACAGTATCTGTAACAACACTCTGGAAGTCACACACTGAGCCAACACAGGAGGGAGGAGAGACAGAGGAGAGAACAAAATGACAAAACACCAGAATGCTAAGCAGCAAAACTGAACTAAACAAAACATTACGTAAAAAAAATAAAAAACAATTCTGTCTCCCCCTCCACCCCCCCCCACATTCCACTGCATACACAGCAATGCCTCTGGGGGAAACGCACAGGCAAACATTGGCACGCGGAGAGCACCACCACTCCCCAACCCCTCTGAGTGGGGGGGGGGGTGTTTATCGCATCGGATCGAGTTTGTTTGTGCGTGAAGTGAAAGTGTTCCCACAGAGGATATAGTCACGTTGCTGTCTGGCAGAAACCTTGTATCACCAAAGTTAACCCTTTTTTGCGCAAAATTTGTGTCGCTTAGCCGCTCACTGCTTTGTGAGCTCATAGAAGTGCTATTTTCGGTCTGAGAAAATGAAAGGCGTTAAGTATGTCTGTGACTGTGGGTTTTATAAACATTGAACCAATGAAAAGTATTAACCAAGAACTAAATAATAACGGCACTGTTATTCCCCCACCCCCATTTCCTGAAAAATAACGATTTTGGACATACATGGTTTCCAGCCAACAGCGACGACATTGTATTCCTCCATCTGTAAGTCATAAAGGGGCTGTGTGGCGAGCCTTCGCGAGCGGCAGGGAGGAACGGCCGGCCGCCTGCCTGCCTTCTCCGGGTGTCTCTGCGGAGCCATCAGCGTAAAAACATTAACTGGGTTTTAATGAGCTGGATGGAGCCCAGGCAGGCACAGCCTCAACACAGAGCAGTCACACTGGACAGAGCAGACAACCGGTCGGGACGGATGGGTGTCTGTGTGTGTGTCTGTGTTCCACATGGAGCAACAGAGACAACAGGCTAAAGTAAAAGCTATACCCGTTCAACCTGGTGTGTCTATTTAGGCCTTTTTGTTGAAATTTATCACAAAAAGTGTGACCGCATTTTCACAAATCATCCGGATTTCATTGGCCATGGCATTACAGCAAATCTAGTTGTGTAGAGGATAGTTATAGTTCTCAAAAATATCCAAAATCACAATCTATACAATGTACAAGCTCACAAGTGGTTCAAGTATAATGGTGGCCAATAGACATGCAGGCACTAGGCCCAGATAGAAGCAACACTATAACTGTGCACTGACACGGAGCCATGCGGCGCCCCAGAGCCACCGACAAAAACACAAGATCCATCTGGGTGGAAGCGAGGCCACCCAGGACCCCCCGGGGGGCCTCTGCACTAGAAGCACCATTCTGTCTCAATAACAGAGCTGTCAGAGCGGCCCATGGACCAATGCACCTCTGGACCAAGACGTTTCATCTTCCACTGGCATGTACAGTAAAGCTTGGTGCATGCGCTTCGTAGCATGACGGTGTTATACACAGAAAATATATAGCCGATCTACAAGCGCACACCGCATCACAAATCCAACGAGCGGTGTGGGCTTGTAGATCGTCTATGTTCGGCACGCAATACACAGTTGAACAACGACGCATATACATCAGTCTCACTTTGAAGCCTCCGGTCTCTCTGTCTGTTAGATACAAACGCCAAACACGAACCCCAATCGATCGCAGCCTGCAGCTTCTTTGACATACAGTATCTGTGTATGTGTGTGTGTGTGTGTGTGTGTGTGTGTGTGTGTGTGTGTGTGTGTGCGCATGCGTGCGTGCGTGCGTGTGTGTGTGTGTGTATTTGTGTCACTGCGGGTGATCCTGTTGTTAATTCAGAGTTAGTAAATTGAGGGCTATCAAGCATGTCGATGCAGCAATCCACCACTTAGCTGAGAGAAGTGGTTGCACAGAGCGATATTTCAATCAGCGGTGGAGGGAGGGAGCGTGTGTGTGTGTGCGCGTGCCGTGTTTGCGTGCGTGAGTGTTGGTGGGTGTGCCACATAGTGCTGCAGTGCTGGAGGCTGGAAGACGCTCCCCTCACGTCACTCACCATCAATTAGGGGAATTAAAGCTGGCGTATATATACTGGTGCGGAGCAGTGCATGTTGGATCCGTGGTTGATCCAAATTAATTGAACCTCGGGCATCAGGAACGCCCTTCGTAATACATTACGTTACTCTGCAAACGCCCACTTGTTTCAGGGCTGAGTGCTGTGAGGGATTCGTCACGTCTAACACCATGTACTATGTATATCATGATCTATTCATGTACTTTATAGAGTAGAACAAGTGAGCGAACAGACAGGCTATAGGCCAAGCGGCCAACTCTGGTACAGCCTCGACCAATGGGCTCGATGCAAAGGGCCAACTCTGGTACAGCCTCAACCAATGGGCTCGATGCAGAGGGCTTGCTCGTGGTGGTAGTTTGTGACATACAGTAGACGCATAAACTACACTAATGCACAGCCTCTGTAAAGTTTTGGCTCCTGCATGCATGGAATTTCTTTGATTTCTGTGTCTGTGGGGGCCCAACACCCTCCCACCCCCACACTCCACACACAGAAATCATTAGGAAAAACTATTTTAAGGAAGTAGTGAAAATAGCAGTTCAACCCAGACTCGGACTCACACCAGCTTAGGTTTACAGACAGACTGACGAAAAATATGAAAACAGTGGGAGGGTATAGGCCTATAGACAGGGACCTAATACCTATAGACACAGGTGAACTCAAATTACAAGCAACACAAAGGTTTGCTTTGGAAAACAGGACACAGGTGATACGGGGTGAACAATCGGGGTGGAGAGACAAGACAGGTAAAAGGTCCTGCAGGAAGCACAAAAACACTACTACAAAATAAGAACCGATACATAGGAATAGGAAACAACAGAAGATAAATGTCTAATAGTCAGCTATTTGGGGGTCCTTGACATGAACATCTTTGAAAACCACTGCCTTATAATACTACGTTGGACTGAGATGGTTATTGGGTCTACTCGTGTATGTACGGTAGCTGACATTATGGAATTTAAGCCTGAGACAACATTCCTCTATTCCACCACTCCTAGTGGAAAAAATGGCAAAACCACAGTCAGTGGTGCCGTTCAGACAGGGCTGAATACAGCTCCATTCAGTCAGGTACATGTCACGGACCACCCCGCACGCAGGTTCCCCTTAATCCTGGTCAAATATCTGACCGTATTAATATAAACACTGGCCCACACATATTGGGAGTCTTCTCCTGGCGGGAGCTGCATGCCTGCATATATCTGTCTGTCTGTCTGCAGGTTGTAACATCTGGCCACCTATGTAGACGCTGTGAGACTCCTTTATATAAAATGCTCTTTGACTTCATCCCAGATCTTGTTACATTCATCCGGTCCTTTCAAAGAATTCTGAGATTCTTGAGATCCAAAGCAAAATCAAATGAAGTAAATTCTAATAGATTTGAAGAGATAATCGACTAAATCGATTAGCCTGATTAACCACTTAAATCCTATTTTACACTTTGTCGTAGGCTACTATCGGCAAATTTCACAGTTTTTTTAAATAATCAATTAAATTGATTAGTTCATTTAACCGTTGCACCCCTAATCTATAACACTGATGCATTGAATAATAATCAAACAAAATGCGCATTAGCAGCTCCTGATGCTGCGCATGAACCTGGACACCGACTTTGTAATCGATGCCACAAATCAATAGTTTTGGCTTCCGCGTGACTTGCTCATGGATCACACATTTGGCTTGGTCGTGGCTGTAGCCGTTGGACGTGGCTGTAGCCGTTGGGCGCAGCAGTTCTGCCTCTTCATGACACAAGGCCCTGCGTTACGTTATCAGAATGCAACCGGAGCCACCTCCGAATGAGCCGGAGCACCGCTGTAGCACTTAATCACTGAGACACCAGGCATTGTTTTGCGTGCGGCGGAGTTTATTAAAGGCCTTTGTCTCTCCTTAATTAGAAGCTGCCTCCTCCCGGGGATAAGAGCAGCCACTTAGCCCCATCTCAGCCGCTTAAAGTTTTAATGGCCGTGCTGACGAACCCAGACCAGGGGCTCCGCCGCTGGAGCTTAAAGGTAGGGGGAGCGGCGACAATGACCCCTGTGTCCCAAACGCTCACGCTGGGTGGTCATGGGGCCCTGGCCGGGTGCCAGATCAGAGGGGACAATGGAGGCGATACACCTGGGAACGGTTACACGCACGCACATGCACACACACACACACACACACACACACACACCTGCAGCTACACATTCAAACGCACAAATATGTGCCTGCATGCCTAACCACACACTATGCCACAAGTAGTCAAACACAAATTCTGTCAAAGTTCTTGCATCTTCAAGGAATGAGCCTCTCTGATCACAGATGCTCATTGCTGGCCCCCACCACCCTGCGCCCAGCCCACCCTGACCCACTATAACAAACAATATGTTTTTCTCTGTGCTTAGAGCTGTTTTCCCGACCCCCCGCTGGATGTAAACACAGGATTTGTGTCGCGGGAGTAAGTGCCAAAGGCTCAAAGAGTGCTCATTAGTGCGGCAGCATGCCGGCCTGCATTGGAGCACGCTCGATGATCACATCGTAGCGTCTCCGAGCCACAGGATTAAAGGGTTGGGGGGGCGGGGTGGAACCAAACAAACAACCAACACACAAACAACCATGCCATTCACCCCCCTGACACCTTCCCAACTCGCTGTCTCTGGCACAACAATTACCCAGGATGCTGCTGGGTGAGACCGCAGCGGGGGTTGAGTGTTTTCTTAAACGCCACCTCACATCAAAGCCTGTGAGATTATCCAATCCTCTTTAGGGGCGAGTGGATTATCCTCCCAAACCTAACCCAAATACTCACTCTCTCTATCTATCTCACTCACTCACAGTCACTCTGCTCTCCCGAGGACAACTATATGCCACATGGTCAGCCTAAGTGAGGACACTATAAGGCCAGAAAATATACAACTTCACATATACTGTATGTGTGCGCACGTATACATTTCAGTGTATTCATTGTATCCAATGCAGTCAGCATGACTGTGGTTTTAATTTGCACTGCAGAACACTTTATGGCTATTTGTTTTTATATTTGATGTTTTTTTCCCAGCTTCACTCATTATTTATTTGGAGGAATCTTCTGCACAATCATTTCATGCATTCTTTTATACCTCTGTAAACTTGTGAGGTGCCAAGTTGAGTTGACAGTTGAGTGTCAATTGGGGACAATTTCTCTCTGCCTCTGTAGTGCAACTTAAAGTCACGGCCCTCCATCTTTAAGATGTTGTTCTAACTTCTAAGTTCTTCTCTCTATCCCCCAGGGTTCTTCTCTTACTGATCCAAAGCAGAGTACCTCACGTTGTTGCCAGCCTCTTACTTCCTGCACTCTGCGCCACCTGTCACGCTGGAGAAGGAAGAACCCTGCTGGGGTAGCCCGCAGCCAGTTTTCAGCAGTGGATAACGCGTGCAGAAAATGTGCGTAGGTGTGTGTGCGCAACAGCACGCTATAGGTGCGGTAGGCTACATCACCTGGCACAGTGCGTGGGTGTGCGCAACAGCAAGCTATACTGTAGGTGCGGTAGGCTACATCACCTGGCACAGTACAAGCGAGGAGGGGAAGGATCTGAAGAGGACATTTGGGGCAAAAGTATTCCTGGAGTTTTAGCCACAGGAACAGGCGTGTCCATCCATCCTTTCATCCATCCATCCATCTTCAACCGCTTATCCGTAGTCAGGTCGTGGGGACAACAGCTCCACCAGAGAGCTTCAGACTTCCCTCTCCAGAGCAACATTAGTAACTTCCTCCTGGGGAATCCCGAGGCGTTCAAAGGCCAGTGAGTCCATATGATTCCTCCATCTGCGCCGTGGTCTGCCAGTGGGACGTGCCTCGAGGACCTCCCTAGGGAGACGCCTGAGATGCATCCTAACCTGATGCCTGAACCACCTAAGCTGGCTCCTTTCCAGGCAAAGCAGCAGCCTGGGCAAGTCATAATACACAAACATTAAAAGTAGGTGAACATTCATCAAAAATAGAAGATCTACGAGCTTATGAGTCTACTATTTTCAGTAAGTAGAGGATTTGGTGTAGAGGATTAAAATGAGTGATTAACTCACCTCAGGGCTACAAGCCAGAGAATTTACTATCAACATCTGCTAAGTCTGCTTTTATGAAGACAGGACTCACTCTGACCCGAGACACCAATGTGTCTAAATGTCCCAGAGATTAAACTTCGGAGAGGACAGCTGCAGGGACTGTCTGTCTGAGACGAAACCCAGACGGTTTCATTTTGGAAAAATATGAAAGAAACACAGCCACATGGCAGCACTGGGCAGCAACTGTGGCCTGTAGATATTGCCTGGCTGACACGCATGATTATGGGCAGAAACAGTCCACTGTTAAAGCAGGGGAAGGAATATTCCTGATTGTTAAACAGGGGGTTCTGTAGGGCAACCCAACTGATGCGTTGCACCTCACCATTGCTATAGTACATTCAGATAGGCACAGAACAGTAAACAATACAGTACGACATTCTCAGATATATGTACTACAAAATTACAAAATCCAAGTTGTGATGGCCCGCATTTACAAACCTTGATGTCCAACTTCTGTGATTTTTCATAAACACAAAGCGCCAACGTTTTCTCTGGCGTCCAGCCTGGAAGGGGCCAATTAACTCAGTCAGCAGGTCCTGCTCGAACGTGTGAAAGCAGTGACATTTCTGCAAAGGATGCAACTTCCCCGAGCCTTTTGAAGAGGCACAATGCCTGCAGTCCAACCCAAAACAAAAGGCAAAAATAATACAAAGCTGCACAGCAGATAAGACCTTTTCTTAGCAGTGGCAACCTTCCATTGTGTCCCCGTGCTCGTATAGGAGCAGGCTGGGCAGGTTTGGCACGGCCTCAGGCTGTGTGTGTGTGTGTGTGTGTGTGTGTTTGTGTGTGTGTGTGTGTTTGTTTACGAGGCCGCAGAAATACGGCTTCCCAGTGCAGCTCCATGCACTGCCAGCAGTGCTCAGCCCCGTCTGAAATGGCCAGAGCTCTGACTCATGGTTTTCAGCCAATCAATACGGAGTACCATCATCATTCCAGCCGTGACCTCATGATCAGGCAGGAAGGACATTCATGCAGCAGTTATTGCCCCCGTGTCTGAGTTCAATTGAAACCCACTCCCACACACACACACACACACACACACACACACACACACACACACACACACACACACACACACACACACACACACACACACACACACACACACACACACACACACACACACTCTCTCTCTCCTCTTCTCTCGTTGTGTCATCAGAAGACAGAGAAATGCTCTGTAAAATGCTGTATAGTAGATTTATTTCCAAAGCCTACATGTATTCTGCAGCAGCTACTGCTACATGTCCAACCCCAGTGGTCTGTGACGGAGCCGAGCGCCATTTTTACAGCCCTGCGGTGAAACGGCACTCAGCCAGGCGACGGGGCTACATCCTGAAAATATAAGACTTGTATACCTGGGACAAGGAAACTGTGAAACCTCTCTGATGATGAAGCACGCCTGTGGGAGCTACAGCGGCACGGCCCTTATGTGTGTGTGTGTGTGTGTGCTGCGTGTGCGTGTGAATACGTACGTACGTATACGTGAAAAGTCACTCAAGGACAGCGAGCTCGAGCGCAGCCAAGGGGCTGAATTATAGATGCATGCTTTTCAGTTGATTGTTGTGTGTTGTTTGTGCGTTGTGTGCCAGAGTACACGAACGGGTGTGTACATTCTTTCTATGATCTTTTATACACACTGTGGTGCATTCCATACCCTGCAGAGAGAGACCCATGCACACACCACCACACTACTGTCCCACACACAGCTCTGGCAGAGAGAGACCCATGCACACACCACCACACTACTGTCCCACACACAGCTCTGGCAGAGAGAGACCCATGCACACACCACCATGCACACTACTGTCCCACACACAGCTCTGGCAGAGAGAGACCCATGCACACACCACCATGCACACTACTGTCCCACACACACAGCTCTGGCAGAGAGAGACCCATGCACACACCACCATGCACACTACTGTCCCACACACAGCTCTGGCAGAGAGAGACCCACGCACACACCACCATCAACTCCTATAATAGTTGTTGTTTTTTCACGAATTAGTGCTATTGAACACCCTTTATGTCTGAGTGTTGGTTAAAAAAAGAATTGAAACCATATAAAGTAGTAAAAAGCCCTTAACTCCATTAGACCCCGGAACTGTTAGCTAAAGCAGCTAACTCCATCACCTCTCCCCCTCTCATGCAAGTAATTGACAATATATAAAGTCACAATACCAACTTTGATGAGGCAGTATTGCATTGTATTAAAAATATAAGGTTTTCTTCCTTCAGTGGTTTCTTGTCTGAACTGTTTTTTAATCCCTTGAGATGAACCATCTCGTTTACAAAACTGGAGGTCTATAACTTGCGGTCATGTGATCAGTGACATCACAAAGGTGTACTCTTTGGCTTGCAATGAGTGGTATTTCCCTTTATGTTGCATACCAGTGCATTGCTGTACTAGTCTATAATGTCTATGTTGAGTACACCAAGGTTTTATGTTAGAAATGTTGAGTATGGGTCCCCAGCATGTAGAACTGCCGGATGCTAACTTGCATATGTTGAGCAATTTTCATAATTGACATAATATGTGACCATACCATTAACAACCTATAGAAGGCAAAAAATTATAATAAAAATGTCATCATGCTTTATGTAACATCAAACTAGGGGTTTTTCATGATGCTGAATCCATTCCAAACATTAGTTTTGCCAAAAAAAAACACACTCATTGGGCTAAAAACGGCCATAGCCACTAAAAACGGCCATAGCCACAAATGTGCTGACATCATCACATTTGTGATGATTTTAGCCCAAGGAGTGGTTTTAGCCCAAGGAGTGTTTTTTGTGCCCATGTCCTATACTCTTATTTATTTTCCTCTCCTCTCCTCTCCTCTCCTCTCCTCTCCTCTCCTCTCCTCTCCGTCACGTCAATCACGCTCGGCTGGCCACTCATATGGAAACTCTCCCGGAGATAAGGCCGTCATAGCCAACCCGCCTGCAGGAGTCCTCCATGTAGGACATGCCAGGAGTCCTCCATGTAGGACATGCCAGGCCTCACGGCTCCGTCAACCTCAAGCCGGACAAGGAGGCAATTAGAAGCCACGGTTATATGACTAATGACATTTGTCTTGACAACATGTCAATCGTGACGGATATATGGATAAACAAATTGGGCCACTTCATGTAAATGTTACACGGAGAGAGAGAGAGAGAGAAAGAGAGAGAGAGAGCTGTGTCGCAGACGAGCCAGCATGTTTCACAAATTGAAAAGCGCTCGGTTGTGTGACAGACCCTTTACGCGCCCGACGAACACATTACTGTTTGAATACAGACACATTGA
>NC_137869.1:20344932-20387432 GCF_963924005.1 Protomyctophum bolini | reverse complement strand
GTCGGCGCGGGACGGACAGGAGGAACAGGAGGACGCAGCGGCGGAGGTGCCACGCTAAGGTGGCACATTTGGAACACGGTCGCTGAGATTCGATGCTGGGCTCCCACCCCCACCTTTTAATCTCTGCTCCGGACGCCAGGCGAGTTTGTAAGAGGATTTGCGCTCGTTAATGTGTGTGTGTATGTGAGAACGCTTGTGTGCATGAGTCTGTGCGTGTGTGTGCATGTGAGTGGACGTGTCGAAGTGAGCTCTTGCAGGTTGTGTGACTTCTGCTGCAGTAGGAACCAGAGAGAGAGAGAGAGAGAGAGAGAGAGAGAGAGAGAGAGAGAGAGAGAGAGATGGAGCGAACCAAACACAAAGACATGAAAGGGAGGGGGGTTGTGCTGAGAGAAGCTCTGATTGGCTGCATCTTCCCCCTCTCTCTCTGTCTCTCTCTCACACACACACACACACACACACACACACACACACACGCACACATGCACACACACACGCGCACACACAGACGCACGCATGCACGGCACGCACGCACGCACGCATGCACGGCACGCACGCACACTGCATTCACCTCCCCCTGCCTGCCTGCTCATATGTTGGTCCATGAAGAGCAGGACAGAGAGAGGATGAGGAGAGAGGGATGGAGAGAGGGAGGATGTTGACTCCTCGCCATCCTCTCTCCTCCTTCTCCCCTCCTGAGATGGACCAGTCCCCCCCCCCCCACACACACACACACACACAGCAAGCACATTACTGATCGCCTGAAAGAATCTGCCTGGACATGCTTAAAGGAAAATAAACAAACACGCGCGTGCAAGCACGCACGCAGGCACACACACACACACACACGATAGCGCATGTAGGAAAACACTGGCAGATCAATATTAGTTCCACATGCACCAGCTTGTTTTCCTGAGCACCGTGACGTACGAGTATACCAGGCAGAGATGCAACCAAACAAGTGGACTGGAACACACACTTCTGTCCATTTATCGTCCAATGAACATGAACACTTCTGCCTGTTCATCGTCCAATGAACACACACTTCTGTCTGTTCATCGTCCAATGAACACACACTTCTGTCTGTTCATCGTCCAATGAACACACACTTCTGTCCATTTATCGCCCAATGAACACACACTCTTCTGTCCGTTCATCGTCCAATGAACACACACTTCTGTCTGTTCATCGTCCAATGAACACACACTTCTGTCTGTTCATCGTCCAATGAACACACACTTCTGTCTGTTCACTGTCCAATGAACACACACTTCTGTCTGTTCACTGTCCAATGAACACACACTTCTGTCTGTTCACTGTCCAATGAACACACACTTCTGTCTGTTCACTGTCCAATGAACACACACTTCTGTCTGTTCACTGTCCAATGAACTGAGCTTTTCATTATTTTATCTGCATGTTTTCCTTTGTCAGCTAAAACGAAAAACGAGGCATTACAAAAACGAACTGTATTGTGTGTAAGTCTATAAGCTAGCTCACAAGGTTTTGTGTGAGCTGGTTTGGCTGATGGAAACAAAATGGGCATGCCCATATATGGGCACATGCTGATGAAATCAGGGATTCTATGGCCATAAAAGAGACAAGGACTGATTATGATAGGCATCTCCATATATGAAAGAAAAAGATAAGTCTGAACACTGAGATAATAATAATAATAATAATAATAATATCCATGTATGGGCTTATCATCAGTCGGATTGGCGGTGCGACGTAGGTGTGAAGGCCTATGTCCCCCCAATGAAAAACTAAAACTAACACTAAAACTAATAAAAACTAACGTAAAACAAATCATATTCAAAAACTAGCAAACATGCTATTTTTGACCTGCAACGCATCATGGTACGTCACACCAACCTTGAGCTGAAATCCAAGAACATTGTGTGATCTGATGAAGGCAGACTTCACAAATACAGCATCCATTGCTGTACAGTACAGTATGTGTCATCCCATCAACCCATGCAGCCTGATCCATTTATAATGTTGTGGGAGGGACATGTTCAGCTTCTTCTTAGCACAGTGAAGAACAACAGGAATAGTATGGCAGACAGATGCATACTTGAAGGCCGGTCGGGTATCTTATGTGTGTGACATAACCAACCAAGTATAGATCAGGCATTGCACAGGACCCTGATTCAGACTCTAACTATGCTGCAATGGTATGGCCAGCATTCTAAGAACTCACATGTAAGTAAAAGTATATATTTTTTTAAATAACAGATCTACAAGATCCCATTGTGAGCTTGTAGAGCTATTTTCAAATATCTAAAAACATAGGGCATATTTAATGTTCTGCAAACAGTGGCATCTGCAGTGTGAATGCAGCTCAGTAGCAACCCACAGCACATAATGTTCTCTCCACACACACACACACACACACACACACACACACACACACACACACACACACACACACACACACACACACACACACACACACACACACACACACACACACACACACACACACACACACACACACACACACACACACACACACACACACACACAGAGAGAGAGCGAGAGAGAGAGAGAGAGAGAGAGAGAGCCTTATCACAACCCAACAGCCAGCAAGCTTGGTTAGACTGCAATCACATTATTAATCAGACACATTGTGTTGGTTCAAATGTCACTGCTCAGCCTGACCGCTCACTGGACCCACTCCAGCTCTCATTTAAGAAACTAATCAGGACTTATTGGTATCAGCAGATACTCAGTAAGGAGAGAGACGCCGATGGTGTTGTCACGCGGTGGATGGTGTTGAAGTGTGGTGATGATTGTGGTGTTGAATGTGATGATCAGGTGGTGGTGGTAGTGTTGAGCATGATGATGGTGGTGTTGAATGTGATGGTGGTGGTGTTGAATGTGATGATCAGGTGGTGGTGGTAGTGTTGAGCATGATGATGGTGGTGTTGAATGTGATGGTGGTGGTGTTGAATGTGATGATCAGGTGGTGGTGGTAGTGTTGAGCATGATGATGTGGTGTTGAATGTGATGATCAGGTGGTGGTGGTAGTGTTGAGCATGATGATGTGGTGTTGAATGTGATGATCAGGTGGTGGTGGTGTTGAATGTGATGATCAGGTGGTGGTGGTGGTAGTGTTGAGCATGATGATGTGGTGTTGAATGTGATGGTGGTGGTGTTGAATGTGATGATCAGGTGGTGGTGGTGGTGGTGGTAGTGTTGAGCATGATGATGGTGGTGTTGAATGTGATGGTGGTGGTGTTGAATGTGATGATGGTGGTAAACAGAACGTTTCTTATTTTGATTTGTTTTACTTACTAGGAAAAGAGAAGGGAACCCGCACACTCATATGCTCCAAAATATACATTTATTGACTATAGTTTCTGTATGATTTGTTTTACTAAGAAATTATTATTATGTAATAAATATTATTATTATAGACACATAGCATTTTATGTGTTTGAAGGACTACTATACGTTCAACTACCAACAAGTTGCATGCTGTCGTCTCTGGTCTCTCTCTCTCTGTATCTCTCTCTCTCTCTCTCTCTGCAGTGAAAAACACAGGCCAGAGGTGGTGGGAGAACTGAATGCAACACATGAGCTGCTCACTCACTCACTCTTTATTCTTCACTGTCGACTTCTCCGATATTTCATTTACCACCGCAGGATGTTCACTATCTTCTTGCGTGTCACTGATCTCACTTTCATTTAATCCTCTCCTCTCCTCTCCTCTCCTCTCCTCTCCTCTCCTCTCCTCTCCTCTCCCATCGGGCAGTAAGACAGTGAGTGTGTATGTAGTTAGTACGTATCAGAGCAGAGCTGTGTGCTCCCCTGGAGGAAGACACTTAACTTTGTAAATACCCTGTCTCGATCAATGTTTCATGTGTGTGTGTGTGTGTGTGTGTGTGTGTGTGTGTGTGTGTGTGTGTGTGTGTGTGCGTGTGTGTCCCCAAGCAGAAGTTGTGCTGGGGTATGTGCGTGCAGTGCATGGCGACAGGGCTGAGGGGCAGGGGAGGAAATGGAAATGTAATTGGATTGTCACAGGATGCAGTTTGTGAAGAGAGCCCGGCCTGCCCCCGCAGGAGACATTACACACACTGCTGCATTAGCATTAGCTCTCACAAGAAGGAAAAAAGTGCACGCAAATGCCAACATAGGCTATAATACGGTTTCTCTTTTCTCTCTCTATTCAGTCCTAGTCAGTTACGTTCTTGGCAGTCTATTCTATGACCCACCCTGCATTTCACCCAGATGAGGAGACATGCAGGGTGGGTTGTTTTTCCTCATGCTGACCCACGCTGACCATAAACAGAGGCTAAGAAGATTCTGATAGTCAGATTATGCGAGTCAACTGGCGGTCAAATACAGTTACAGTATGTATGTGTCTGAGTCTAATACTGACAACGACATGAACCACTTTCAACCTCATGTCCCTATTGTTAACATGCCATTATAGGAGAAGGTTAGCAAAAAAGTGCCACATATAGCAGATTTATACAAGATCTACAATGTGCTATTCTAAATTAATTCTTTGTTACTGTTCATATTGCTGATACAATGTTGAGCATTCCCAAATCCAAATCATTTGACTCTCATTGTATTCGTATATAGGCTATAAGATGTGTTATTGAGGTCATGGGCAGGACAGATGAACACCTGGACAATCCACCCAGCATGCTGTCCGGATTACATCAGGTGGTCTCATATTCTCTGCCTTTTTCTCTCTCTGACAGCGCCTCTCTGTCACAGACACGCATGCACATGCATGCGCCATGCACGCACAAATATAAACATGCATGTCTTGATGATATTTGCATGTTGCGTGTTCTATTAAGATAAATAAACATGCAAGGGGGATTTGCTGTGGCTCTGATGGAATCCGTCACGGAGGAAAATGTGTGTCATGTAATCTGAATTCAAGCAAATCTGGGAGCAATCCATCATAACAGTCACATAGCACTCAGCATTTTGAGTCAACTGCAGTGGCAGATAGCCAAGGACCCAATCAAACACAATAGAACACTCAGGTACAAATGACAAATTAAAGTAAACACCAGTGAATGTGAGTGATGGAAAGCATAGTGTGCTGCGCATTCGCTTGTTCCCAGAAGACAAAGTGAACTTAACAGCTCTGGAGCCCTTTGGAAAATGTCTTTTTTCACAATGACAACGGCCTGCAGAGCGAACTCTGCAGGGTCTGCTGACTGTGAAAATAGCTTTAGCCAAAAAGCACAGCCATGTAAGTAGCACAGAATGAGCCTGGAAAAGTTTGTAATTATAATGAGATTTAGATGATGTCAATATGACACATTTTGTCACTGACTATTTCACTGTTTTCAGCGAGGTGAAAAATCAATTGATTGTATATGTGTGCATTTGTAGTGGAGAATGTGCCGCTGCTGTAACTGGTGGAATTCAACGTTTTAACTCACACAGTGGATCAATCCGTCAATCTGGCTGCTCCTGTACAAAAAAGTGCCTATACATGGACAACATAGGGAAGTTATGGTTGAAAGGTCTCAGCTTCACAAATATGTGAATCTAAATATGCCATCATTTACAGTACATCATTGTCACTGTTTACAAATTGTACGCATTTTTGTTAACAAATATCGGCGATCCAGTGACATTATGTTGTCACGAGGCCCCCGAATTCCAAACGGCTTGCCTGCCAGAGCGTAAACAACACACTCAAAGACGTGACCAGTTCTTAACAACAGATATGCAGCACCGGCACTGGACGCACATGTACATGTCCAACTAATTCGTCACAAACAAGGACACACAAGCACAAGCGGAGACGTGCACAGGCAAAATCCCTGTAAGTGTTAAACACAAGGGTGTTGCTGTGAACGAAGCACACGTGGTGCACTGGTGCTATGTGGTGAACAAAGCACACGTGGTGAACTAGTGGTGCTATGTGGTGAACGAAGCACACGTGGTGAACTAGTGGTGCTATGTGGTGAACGAAGCATACGTGGTGCACTGGTGCTATGTGGTGACACAAAGCCAAGCGGATGGGATCGATCTTCAGCCAGACCTTATGCTCCATCTCCCTGCAGAGGAGCAAGCCTCTGGCCTCCACTGATAACTCCATCTGACTGGAGGGAGAGGAGACCAGTCCCCCTGGGAGCCCCCCTATTCGCCCCCCACCCCCCTCCTTGCCCCAGCTCACCTCTCCATCATCTCATTAATACACCCACGCTGCGTGTGGAGAAGGAGAGGAAGCCCAGGGAATGGACGAGAGAGAAAGAGTGGAGATACAAGAACAGAGAAGAGATTCTCAATGTGGGGTCCTTGGTCCTATGGGGTCCTTGAGGCCATTTCAGGTTTCAGGTAAATATAGCATAGAAACGTGGCTTAACCACGTAAACCCAATTTTATTTGAAAATAATCTCGAAATATTGAATAATTCTGAAATTTTTTAACTGCACAAATCTTCTCTTATATGGCGGTCCCTGGCACAAAGGATTTCAAATGGGGACCCGCGGCCAAATACATAATTATTCATTTTGTGACATGAAAATGTTTGAGAAACATTGTTGGTATAAGAACCTGGCAATAATAGGAGAACCAAGGAGTGCTGAAAACGGGAGAACACAAATAAACCGAGACAGAAGACACTAAGTAAAGAAAAATGGTTCGGGGGAGACTTCTATAGGTTGAGGTTACATAACATGGAGCCCATGATTACTCTGTGCTTGCATAGTGTGGGGATGTGGAGCTGGATGAACTAATTACCCCAGAGCCCTTTGGGCTGGGCGAGTGTTAATGAGCGCTAATGAAAATGGGTCCAGACTGCAGAGAGAAACCAACGTGCCTTTAATGATATGTAAACGTGGGCACTGGGCCCTATGGGCTCAATTTTCGTTCAAGCTTTCTAAATACAGTATTTGGGGATTTAGCAGGGGTGTTCCCCCACTAAAGTTGGTATTTTGGTTACCTGTCTAAATCCCTAAAACACCTCCGTTACCCGTTACATTATGGGCGTTACAATAATTAAACCAATCACTGTGTCACATTCCATTGCCTTTAAGAGATCCCTTATCCGTTGCCGTTATGCCCAATGCTATTGCTTCATAGCCTTACAGTCTCCCATGGAAGAGTGATGCGTTGCTTGCCTTGAAGTCTCACTTGTGCTGCACTTTCTTTCCACCACGCAAAGAGCCAAGAACACTCGTCTTTTCATTGAGTCACAACTCGCTCAAATCTCGCTCATTTTTAACATTAACAAAGTGCTGTGTGATCATCAAAATTCAAGCTTTCATTTGGTATATAGATCGTGTATAGGCACTCACTTCTGCTGATTATAGGAAAATTACAAAGAGATGACCAAAATAGCAATTCAGGGTAAAGTGTGCCAACACGTCTATGACCACACCTCTAGGCGCAAATACCGCTGTCGGCATAATAGATAGCGGGTGACGCTGCAGCAAAATACCGTTTAGGGACAGAGCAAGCTCTTATACTCATTCGTATTTTCGTGCAGCGGCTGACTTGCGGGCCGAAGGCATCAACTAACCGGTACCATAAGCATTTTTTTTTATTACCAGGCAAACATAAATGTATTCTCTATTCATATGTTCCAATGTTCAATGCCACAAACACAATTCAATCGTTAAATCGCGATCATTCACGTGACAATCAATTGTCAACTTCAACGTGTAAATCGCGACCCACCTGCTGCTCTTGATGTGTCCCTCCAGGTCCCCGCGGCACATGGTCTCGTCGCAGTGCGCCGAGAAGGGGCAGGCCACGGTCAGCTTGTCCAGCAGCTTGTGCACCAGCAGACTGGGCTTGCGGCAGCTCTGCAGCATGAGCGCCGCACGGCAGACGGGGCAGAAGTCGCTCTCCAGCAGGAAGCTGGTCAGGCACTCCTGGCAGTAGGTGTGTCCGCAGGGCGTGTCCAGCGGCCGGATGAGCGGCTGCAGGCAGATGTGGCAGATGAGGTCGTCGTCCACCTCGTCCCTGTATTGGTACTCGTGGTTCTCCTCCAGCAGGTGGCGCTGGCCGCACGAGTGGCACAGGTCGGAGGGCGGGGGGGACGCCAGCAGGCCGAAGTCGGACGGTGAGAGAGGCGGGGCGGTGGCCGCCGCGGACATCGCCGCTGCGCCTTCAGACATGTCGGAGCCGTCCATGGTGCTCATGGGGTCGGTCGAGTCCGGTCCGGGTTGGGGTCCGGTGGTCGGGGTCCGGTGATGCTGTCAGCGGTGACGGAGGGCCGTGGGACGCTGTGAGGAAGGGAAATATAGGAGTAGAAGTAGAGAGAGAGAGATGCTTATCATGCCAATTAAACATGTGGTTATGATTAATGTTCACAAGTTAGTTTCCCTATAGACGGAGTGGGATGAGATACAATTCACACGCCCACCCACCCATAGATACTGTAAGCACACACACGCACGCACGCACGCACGCAAAGACACAACCAGACACAAGCCAAAGATCAAGGAGACACGCCTAATTCTAAATGACGGAGCGGTTGCGCAAACAGCAGCACTGTTTAATGCAATTTATTTGTGCCAGTTATTATTTAGTGTTTTTTGTTGAATTACTCATGTCAAAGTTGTGAAAGTCAACAGTATGTATATCCATAAAATAAGCAAGCAGCACGCGCAGACAATACACTAGTTCTTTCTTTCAATGATTTTATTATTATTATTATTATTATTATTATATTTTCACAATCTGATACAGATACGCCGGCTACTTTCTAATGTTTTGATAATTCACGTGACAGATGTACTGTATGCATATGACGGTATAGAGTTTCAAACTACTGTATTTAAGAAGAAGATGATCAGGTAATATAATTGTGAAAATAATAATAATAATAATAAAATGATTGAAATAAAGAACTATAGTTAATTGATTGCTAGCATGCTGCTTGTTTATGTTATGGATATACATACTGTACAACATTATCATCAAAACAAAAAGAATACTTATAACTTGCACAAATAAATTGCATTAAACAGTGCTGCCGGGCGGGTATTTGCGCAACCACTCCGTCATTTTGATACACACATCCACACGTACACGTATTTTGCGTGTCTTAAGTACCAGGTCTTATTACTTAACTTCAATGCTCTTTGGCCACTCAGAATAGCCAAATGGCATTGATCACGCCTCCAGGTCTTAAGTAATAAGACACGCATAATAAAGGCCACAGTCATCACAGGCCCTGCAGTGTTAATGACTTTCTTTTTTTTTTTTGCAATTTCAATTTTTTTCCACTTTGATTTTCTCAGCTGGCAGCGAGGGCTGATATCGACCTATACTGAGAAAGTCTGTTTTTCCCCCTGGTTTTCTCTGAGATACAGAAACATCAATACATCTCATCTCACGGGCAGCAGGCGCAGAGACAGACGCTGTGCTAGTAGCCTATGATGTATGTCTCTGGCTCTCGCCACACTTCACACCGCATGGGCTGTTAACAAACCATGTGGTTCACTCTTAGCGGCGCACGCTTGGTGTGACACGACTTCAGACAGTCATACAGGAGGCCAGGGGTGGCAGTGGTCCAGGGCAAGCGGAACGTTCCCAGTTCGATCCCGGGCTCCCATAGAGTTAGTGTCAAAGTGTCCTTGAGCAAGACACTCCCGATGAGCAGGTTGGTGCCTTGCACGGTTTCCTCCATGGTGAATGTAAAGCACCTTGGATAAAGGCGCTATATAAATACACCATTTGTGTACTACTTACATCTACATTACGTACTTACTGTATGTGCATGTACCACCACCAATATAGGTGTTCATGTTGCAGGAGTATAGCCGGATCTATCATTTTATGATGAATTAGGAATTAGGAATATGATTGTAGTATTTGTTTTTAGAAGCCGAAATTGTCTGGCCCCCCAGTCCTTATAGACCCATTATACACCCCAGCCAGGGCCCTGAGGTGCAGCTGACCAGTTGCTCCTGACTGCGCCCACAATTAGTTACAGGTCCAGAGGTGAAGGAGCCTTTCCAGTGGCCGGCCCCAGCCTCTGGAACAGTCTGCCCCTACATATTAGGACAGGCCTCTGGAACAGTCTGCCCCTACATATTAGGTCTGCTTGCTCCTTAGCGGCTTTCAAATCTTTCAAATCCCCTAAAACTAATTTATTCTCCCTGGCCTTTAACTCTGTCTGATCGTATAAGCCTGGGCCTTAAGTCTTGGTTCGCATCTTGGCTTACGTATGTTCTGCTTAAACTGTGTAATTGCTATCTTTTGTTTTTTTGTTGTTTTTGCGACCGAAGGTCGCATTTACTATGAAATCCTGCGTCTCGTGTCCGTTACATCACCATGGTTGCCAATCCATCATGCCTTGGGAGCTAGCAGCAAATCTTAATAATGGAGTGCCGTGTTTATGAGGTGACAGTTCATTAGACCCCTTTGTGTGGTTGTACATCACGTGAAATCATGGAGACCCTTAATGCCTCCATTTATGGTCACGCCTCATGACATCACACCTCATAACATCACGCCTCGTGACACGTCACGCCACCATATATGGCCATCTCCATATATGAAGATTACGACACTGACCTCATCTAACCCTGGATAATTATACATGGAGAAGACTGGATCATCACGTATAGATCTGCATATATGGACCCCATCAAACCCTATACACTCAAGACACACTCCATATATGGCCAGTACAGAATTCATTCCATATGTTATTGCAGTCGCAGTTAACTATGGAATCGTGCATTTCCAGTGTGTTGGTTGGTCGGGCACGTGACATCACGTGACATTATCAGGGATGGAGCACGTGACATCACATGACATCATCAGGGATGGAGACCCCTGATGTCATCAATATTAAGGCTTACCAAAATCTCCTTGAGGGTGCGTCAACATATGTGTCAAGTAGTAGCGGCCGCCAACCTCGTTGGCTTGTCTGGTTTGTTTACATTGAGCGACTATCCGGTGTGCTTGTATACGTTATTTAAACTGACCTTACAATGGTGCAGACTTGCTCAGTAAATAAGTGCCACAGCAGGTCACGTCGCGGGAATGAGCCAGAAAACGGAATTAGATTTTCAGCTTTCCAGCATGGAGACAGAACCCAGATTGACGAGTTTACAAAATATGTAGAATGGCTTGGATCTCGGCTGTACGGCGCACGGGCGCAGAGACGTAACGTTCAGCAAAGTATCTAAGCACAGTCGTGTTTGTTCATGACATTTTCCTTGTCCTTGTAAGGTATTTGGGCCCGACGTTCTTTCTATCCATCCTGTTGTTGGTTCACTATGTTGTCGCCAAGAACGAGCTCAATATTTACAAAAACATACCACCATCACTCTATTCTGAGTGATGTGGGCTAGAATTTAAAGCCCACGAGAGGGACGTGGACGTCTCTAGCTTTTCAGACGCCGCCCCCCTCTTGGGGACGTACACGTTTTTACACCCTACATGGAGATCCTTAATGAATAAGTTTGACTTGATTTGATGTATAATTAATCACCATAAAATAATAAAACTAAACTTTATTCTAGACACATTATACAGTACACCATAAAAGCGCATGCCAGAAATAGCCAATCTACAAGCTCTGTTGTGACAACTTGTGAGCTTGTAGGTCAGCTATTTCTGGCATGCACTACACCTGCAACAAACTATATGGAGGCCGTACTGTATGTGTGAGCGAGCGGTGAACGTTCCATTACAACCTATATGGAGGCCGTACTGTATGTGTGAGCGAGCGGTGAACGTTCCATTACAGTACTGTATGTGTGAGCGAGCGGTGAACGCTACAGCCACGTCTTCGCTGAAACAGGTGGTCTCCCCGCGGTCACATGACCGGGAGCAGATGGGCGCAGCCAGACAGAGTCGACGTCACCCTGGCAACAGCCGTGGCATTTGGCACCCCCTCTAGCATGTATCTGGACCAACTACTGGCTCTTGGCCGCTTCTCAAGATTCACCATTCCTAATGGTTCCCTACCACAAATGCCACTGTCGGAGGGAAACCTTGGATGTCCGTAACTGTTATACTTTTGAGTGAATGGAAAATTTAAAATAACCTGTACAGTACGTGTTCCAAATGGGTCCGGGGTATAGTTCTTATTAAGCTAATATACTTTTCATTGGTTCGATATTTATAAAACCCACAGATATACGTACATAACCAGATCAGCGATTTCCACAGCTTTTGTGTGACACCGTCCTACAACGAATTAGGGCATTTTGTTTACGGAAAGAAAACAATAATTTGGAATATGGAGATACAAGGTTTCCACCCAATAGCAACAACAACAAATATGGACTCATATGCTAAACATATGCTAAACATAACAATACTCAAACTCCTAATGAGCACAATCTGACATTTTGCTCAACTAAACAAGGACATCCTCGTGCGTCCCGCTAAGCTGCAGTGAAAACGTGTCTCTGATATGTGTGCGGAGTAAAACGATATGTGAATTCACGGCGGGAGTCTGTCTAGTGGTAAACACAAACAGTCCTCTCATGGGTCTCACACAGCAAATGTCTCCATTTTTGGATTGAAACACAGGCGGGGCTGTATAAACAGTATGCTAATTCACAATGTATTTCGACTATGTACGCTAGTGTGTTCACAACTTCACACTGGGAAATGTAGTACTGTATATCGGTCAGTGGTTCTCAAACAAAAGGACGGCCATGAAATGGAACTAAATGGACTGGTAAAGGTTCATTTGGATTTGGTTCCATTTGTATAATCGGCGCCAGTTCAAAAGCCAAAGCTCGATGACATCCCTGTCATGTCCTGTAGTAGGCCTACTGTGCTGGATGTGGATTTCTTGAATACAAACTGCCAAAATAGCATACATACAAAGATAGTGTAGTATGTAGGCCTATAGTATAGAATGTGGGAAGGCACAGGGTGATCTTTTCTGCTTTTCTGCCTTATTGATAGATACAAGTGAATAATGACAGGAAAGAGGAATATAGACGGGGAGAGACATGCAGCAAAGGTGGTCATGAATGGGACTCTGTCAGGCCAGAGCCTATATGTGGTATCATGTGCCTGGACCACTAGGCCAGCGGGTGCCGGATTCAACAGATTTAACCACTTAGAGTCTATATACAGTATGTCTTTATATTTCTGAAAACCATGTTGAGGGCCACATTGCACCTCTAAAAATATGCATCCCAGATCTTATAGAAAGTGTCCAACTTGGAATGCAACATGCGTGTATTGTATTCACCACGGATACAGTCCAATATTCCCTCAATGTGAAATCTCTTTGCCGTAAATAAGCAGAAACAAGCAGAAGATTGTAGGAAGCGTCACGTTGCAAACTTCCCCATGCAGGAACAGGGATGCCAGGGCTCAAGTGGTTAACAAAGTTACGCCTTTCATCCCAGCTGTGGGCTGCTGCTCTGCTCTGCCCGCTGAGGCCTACCCTGATCTACGCCTCCGCTGCACTTTCATCTCAACACCAAGGGAAGGTGAGAAAGAGAGAGATCGAGTCATATACAGGGTATCCGGAGAACTCGCCGGATTTCCGGTTTTCGCATTTTTGTTTGACTTCACGTTCATTTAAATTGCATTGAATTGAGAGAGAGGGGATAGTTGTTTAGAGTTTACACTGGATGAAGTAGGAATGCTAAAGTTTAAACACCAAAGTACTGAAACATTGTAATTCATTAGTAAACAATATCCTGAAATATCATTGGTACTATCATTGGTATTCATGACATACTCACCTTTTTATCATTATCTAGCATCAAAATATTTTGTCCAATTAAATGGTCGGCTAGATTCTAGCCGACCATTTAATTGCACAAAATATTTTGATCACTTTGGAAATTAACTATAACATCTGTGGGTTTGACATACTACACTGATGAAGACATTGATGAAGAATTGTCGATGCGGCGAGTTGGTAAACTGGGGCGTTCCCCGGTATCTAAAAGAGGAATGATGTGAAAATAAAAATGAAGGCGGCTTGGTATTCTCCCCCCTAAACCTGCAGTGATCTGATGTGATCTGAAGTCAGTTGACGGAAATGCAATCCTCTCCTGAGAGGCTTTATTTTTAAGAGAGGCGATAAGTTAATGCTAATAGTGTTAGGGTAGTGGGTGGAACAGAATGTACAATCAGACTCCTCTGGAATGCAATCGAAGAAGAAGCACGGTCGGTAGCCAATCCAGCCGTTTCTCCATAATACGTACTGACCTCTATCTCAAACACACATTACGCGGACTATCATCCATGTTCTTTGAAATTGAGATCACACACGTAACGCTGCATGCCTCGACAGCCTCATCATTACAGACGTGTGTGTGCAAACACACAGGGACTAGGCACACGCATACATAGAGCGACCGACAGAGATGCACCCACTCACCGACACACTCACTCACCGAATGTAGACACACACACACACACACCCAAACACACACACACACACACACACACGCACACGCACGCAGACACACACCATTTGTATTCATAGGACACACCCGTGCCCGGGGAGTATCTCAGGAGAGCTCAGTGCTAATCCCCAAAGTGGCAAGATGGCACTGCCATACCAGTCATGCCGGCTCGCTCCACCCCGGAGAGGGGAGACTGGCTAAGACGTGACCGCCGATGATGTCCTATTAATAATCACATCAGCAATCCAATATAACGCAAACCAGCGTGATTAATGCGAGGGCTTCAGGCAGGCCCCGCAGCCGAGCTCAATCACTCTTGACAACTGGAGCTGTTTTTGTCTCCGCAAATGAAAAGAGAAAAAAAAGCATGTGTTCGAATTCAGAACGAGCCTCCAGAGTCAATCTATTTTCTTTTGACATGGCCTTTGTGCCGGTAAGGCAGAAAAAAAAGAAGAAAACGTTTAACTAGCTTTCTATTCAGCGACCTAGCTTTGCCACATATGTCCCAGATAACCTTGCCTTGATTGTCTAGCTGCCTCCTTATGCCATTCTAATATGTATAGCTTCTAAAGCTTGACTTACACGTTGCTTGGGTGTTATGCACCTAAAATAACCACTGTACAATCTTGCAATGCGTCACAGCTTTATGGACCAAGCATAGTAATTCAATATGTCACTTTAACTTACGATTTACAATTTAAATATTTAGCAGGTGCGCTCTTTGACAGAGTGACTTACAAGTGTGAAATCAGAGTAGGCAAGAGCTGAGCCCCGGTCAACAATTGGCACCGACAGAGTCACATAAGTAGAATGCAAAAAGAACAATGTAGTACTTCAAAGAAACTAGGACGAAGGATAAACAGCAAACCTAGCATTTGTCTAAATAACGTGCCATCTAATTAACATTCTTGACATTTTGTGGTCAAGCAAAACAAATCTAAATAGCCAAAAATACGTGAACAATTGCTAATATGCGTTTTCTCTCCTTTCCTTATAATGAAACAATTGAACAATTCCAACAATTTATCTCTGTGTATTATTTGTCTATATTTGCTGCAGCGAGAGTTCTGATTAAACCAGTTGAGACCACTGCATGGTTTATACATAGTGAGACAGAGACCTTTGACACGGTGTGGTTGGCCTGCTGTGTGATCCGGAATGACTTGATGAGTTAATAATGACACACGTGTTGTGCGTGTTTGTACGTGCAGAGTCAGCTCATTCCCTCCCTACCGCCTGGGCCTGAAAGATGACCCCATGACAGGGGGATTGTTTACCTCAGCGTGTTTGGTGTCAATGGTGAAACTGGTTGTCCTGTTTTCATCTGGATAGGCATAAACAGTATATCATTGCTGCCGGGCAGAATCCTCCTCTCCATATTTCAATGTTGACAGTGATTAAGTGAGTCTGTGGGTTTTATAAATAGACTATTGATCCAAAGAAAGGAGCTTGTGACTAAATAACGACTACATTGGATCCATCCAACATGAACACAAGTAATTGTTTCCATTTCCTGAAAAGTAACCATTTTGGATATAGAAGATTTCTGCCCAACAGCGACAGTATACAAAGGCGTGCAGTACTATAATAAAACCCTGATATGGATCAAACAAACACACCCTCTGTGCAAAGCCCAGGCCCGTCCCGCCCACACTGCTTGTATGTACTTGTACATGCCACCCGTCACTCAACAACCTAGCACAGGCCTTTATATAACTATAGCATTAATGGTTTTTGCTCTAACTGCTAGATGCTGAGTGAGGCAATCATGCATGTTCCCTATAGTGTAAACACAGCCTTGCATCTGCAGCATGCTGAGAGGCGTGATCACGCTCTGTCAAGAGTAAGACTATGAGCGTCACAGACACGCAGTTGGCGGTTCCGCACTAAAACAAAGCCTGGCTAAGGACGTCTTAGCCCATTAATATAACAACATTGACTTTTAGATATTTCAGTGAAATGTACTTTGAATTTGAGTGAAAGAAAAAACATCTCTCTGCTAAACTAATACCTGCATCTAAGCCTGACTCATATATCATTTTCTAAGCCTGACTCTAGCCCACCACACACCGGCTGCGACCGTCTGCGACGCGGCGCGTTGCCGCGCGGCGCCGCCTGGAAAATAGAACTGTGTTCTATCGGCGCGCCGGGCGGCGTGGCTCCGCGCGGCGGACGGAGCCGGTGTGCATTAGGTTCATTGAAAATAATGGAGGCGGCTGTGTGCGCCGCGCGGCGCCGCGCGGGGGACGCAGCCGGTGTGTGTCGGGCTTCTTATATCATTTTGGCAATTATTTGACTTGTTGGCGACATTGCTGTCGGCATTTATGCAGGTGATGTATAAGGAGTGTCTCCATTTTGGACATGCCATTATGGGTGAAATCTTTCAAAAGTAACATTTTGTTTAAACAAATAAAGAAATAAAACAAATATAAGCTGAAGCTCACGTTCACACGTTGTGATGCATTGTGAACAGCTCATTTTGATGCACTTATACCCTTATAAGGGTATATACAAGGTATACGTGGTTGAATAATGAGAAGAATAGAAATGGATAAGATCCTGTGTAGTCCAATGAGCCTATCACAGGAGGAGGCTGGGAGTCAGGGTCCATGCAGACACAAGGCACGGCTCAGGTCCACACTACCTACACACACCTACACACACCTATTTGTGTATATGAAGAGAACCGTTTCTGTTCGGACACGTCTCTGTGAGACAGAACATTCCATAAACGCTCCAACGGAATTCAGTTTGTGTATAAACCTGTTTTCATGCCCCCACATTTGACATCGTAAACAGGAGAGAGAGAGATGGAGGGAGAGAGAGAGAGAGAGAGAGAGAGAGAGAGCATATTATAGTGTGTGAAGTGATTGATAGTGACCAGAGGAATGAATAATTCAAATGTCACCAGGTGGACTATTACAGAGTGAATTACTGCAATGTTTAGGGGCAATGCTATAGAAAAAGACACGCAGGGTGACAACTTTGAGAGAACGCAACAATGAGGACACACCTCACCCTGTGAACAACCTTCACACTCACATGAGAAGAATGTACACACAGCACAGCACGAAACCTGCCATATACTTTATATTGTGCCATATACTGTAGTCACTTGAAAAGCACTGAATCAAACACTCCCTCGTGAAAGTGATGTTATGTAACATACAGGGACTTTCTTTTGTCCCCCCTTTTATTTTCAAGAAATTGGATTCTCATTCAAAAGTCAGCATGCTAGACACAACTGATACCCTGAACACAATTGATTTCAACTCTATCATCTTGTTACGCCATTCAGCTCCATTTCTAAATGATTTAGGGTGAATAGTAGGAATACGATTGAAAAATGTGAACCCCATAGCATCCCTATTCTAGGCATGCCATGCAAAAATGGAAATATAACCAATAATAATAATAATGGGAAAATAACCAATCTACAAGCTCACAACACATTGATTGCTTGTAGATTGGTTCTTTCCCGCACAGAGATTTGGTGTAGAGGGGGTCAAGTACAGATCCACGAAGTATGAGAGTGTGTGTGTGTGTGTGTGTGTGTGTGTGTGTGTGTCCATCTCATGTGAGCTGGACTTCAGTGTGGCGGCAGGAAGCAGCTGACCAGGCTCTATGAAGTGTCTCTAACATTGTAATAGCAACACACACACACACACACACACACACACACACACAGACAGACAGACAGACAGACAGACAGACAGACAGACAGACAGACAGACAGACAGACAGACAGACAGACAGACAGACAGACAGACAGACAGACAGACATTACACACATTACACTACATACAAAACGTACAGATAAAAGCCGAGAGTGCCCATCGCGTACACTCACACAGCAGGGCGAGAAAGGCAAATGAATATCCTCCATGCAAATAATCTGTGCCTTGCGTGTTGAAGGCACATGGAACAAATGTCTTCCTCCTCCTAATTAGCGAGTCAAACTTTAACCTAGTAGTAGATTTAGTAACCAACCTTACTTCAGCACAAGCCTCGTTTCACTTCCCTGCGTCTTACACTGTAGAATTATCTAACAGTATAAAGTTAGTGTGACCGCTGTACTTACATGACTTCCCAGGCGATGATGTTGTTCACTTTCAGTGGTGCAGTTCACCTGGCCAGGTAAACGACCTTAGGAGAGGGTGTACCATTACAACTGTCACTGGGAAAGAGAGACAGAGAGAGAGAGGGAGGGAGAGAGGGAGGGAGGGGGTAGTGAGAAACTGGGCAAATAAAGGACTTTGTCCCACTCACTGGGCCTGTTTATTGGCTGTTTGGTTTTCAGCTGAGAAACGCTATCCGTCCATGTTTGTCCCGTTCCCGCGGGGGAATTATCCACCTCCTGCATGGGACAACCGGCCAAGGTGATCAGGAAGTGCTGGAGCCAGGGGGTGGGAGGAGCCAGGGAGTGGGCGGGTCGAGCCAGATGAGGGGGGGGGGGGGGGGAGAAGGTAAACAGAGGAACTGCCCGGACCTGCTTTGGGAGTCGGGTTAAAGCCGCCCGGAGAGCACTTTTATCTGTAAAGTGAGAAGGCAGCAACTCCAACCTGGAAAGAGAGACGGAGGGAGAGAGAGAGAGAGAGAGAGAGAGAGAGAGAGAGACACACACACACACACACACACACACACACAGACAGACAGACGGACGGACGGACGGACGGACGGACGGACGGACGGACGGACGGACGGACGGACGGACGGACGGACGGACGGACGGGGAGCCTGACGGGGAGACTGACGGGGAAACAGACGGGGAGACAGACGGGGAGACAGACAGAGGGGGAGACAGACAGAGGGGGAGACAGAGGGGAGACAGACAGAGGGGGAGACAGACAGACAGAGGGGGAGACAGACAGAGGGGGAGACAGAGGGGAGACAGACAGACAGAGGGGGAGACAGACAGAGGGGGAGACAGAAGGGAGACAGACAGAGGGGGAGACAGACAGACAGAGGGGGAGACAGAGGGGAGACAGACAGAGGGGGAGACAGACAGACAGAGGGGGAGAGAGAGAGAGAAAATAGGGAGGGAGAGTAGGACAGAGAGGAGGGAAGAGACAGAGGGCTAGATTTTGAAGGTGCGTTTTACCTATTACAGTAATATGAGCTGGGGGCGTGAGGTATGTCATATTGCAATTTTAAGCATGTTAAGAAGCGCTTTCGACACCCCGTGGAGTGCGCAAAACGGCCTTGAATTAGTCATGGGAGTGTTTAAGGCGTGTTTGAGAGTTACCCAATCAACATGTCCGTACTATTTTCTTTACCAGTCAGCTGATGTCACATACGGAATGCGCACTTTGGGGATCGTTATTATTACATTTCTTCAGGCTGGCACCATAGAAGACATGACATATATGACTTTGTCACATTTGGGTTAATTATTCCTATTGCACTGCATGCTGTCACCTTCATGCCTCAAAATAAGTTGTTTCTATTGAGAAACACCAGTAAAATTATATTTTAATTTAAATTATAATTATATTATATTTGAAATGAGTAATGAGTTGAATGCCTGGTGCGTATGCCCGTGATGCGGTATGGTCCCGTGATGGTATGGTCTTCGCTCGTAGCATTTTATTGAAGAAGACTTGAATCAAGTGTGATACAGCGTATGAAAGCAAACTTCCCAAGGATTATGCATATGTTTTTGTTTTTTTTTAAGGTTGAGAAATGAAAGAATTATGGCCGTTTCTAATCTCAACATTCCCAATAAAATGACGCAATAAAGACGCTGTTGCCATGTCTCAGAGAAACAAGTAAATAGGTCTATAAAAATAATCCCAAAATAAGCGCATATAACAGGGGTCTGTAACCTATTTTAAATGAAGTGCCATGTTTTTATTTTCTAGATATTGAGTCTGCCATATCCAGATTAATTTTAATGACACCACATTAAAATAAAAAACATATTTTGATTGTCCACAAATATAAAGTTCTTACATCTTTTTAAATATTTTCTTGCACATTGTTATAATGATCATTATATATCCGCCTGCAGTCAGAGTTCATAGTTTTTTTTTTTTTTTTTTTATAATATTTGTTTTATTCGGAAAGTGCAGTATAATTGTACATATAGCATTTCTACAAACGATATAAGAGCAGTTCCCAAGATTTTCTTCTTTTCTTTTTTTTCCCCACCCCTCTTCCCTCCCTCATCCCCCCTCCATGTGGCAACATCTCCAATGTCTCTGTATAGTATAGTCCTTTTTCCTATATAAGACATCGAGTCCACACTCAAACAGAGACAGGCACGTCAGTAATACTTCAGGTGGTACATTTCAGGAGGACAAAGAAAAAAGAAAGAGTGGGCGGAAAAAGACATAAGAAACAAAAAACAACAACAACTAAAGTATATACATTTATGCTGAGGGGGACAAAAACAATATAGCTTTGGTCTTCGACCACGAGAGGAGGAGAGGTGTCTTATACATTTTATATTTATACAATCAAACAGCAGGCAATGAACCAGTGAGATTACACGAAGTCCGCTCTCAGGGGGGCAATATGCACAATCCAGTTGTTCCAAATTTGGTAGAAATTGTCTAATCTAGTTCTTAACATGTATGTTAATTTTTCCATTTTGAAGATGTCTAGGACTATTCCATGCCAATCGTCCATTGTGGGTGTGATTGGGGATAGCCATCTTCTTGTTATTGACTTTTTGCTGGCTGCCAAGAGAATCTGCAGTAGCTTTGTGTATCTCGACTGGTTAAGACATTCAATGTGGCCCAGGTACATGGTTGTGAAGTTGAAAGGTATTGGAGTATTAAATACTGAGCACAGTGATTTGTGAATATTGTTCCAAAACACCCCCAATTTGGGGCACCCCCAGAAAATGTGGAAGTGGTTGGCTTTCTTTGCCCCACACTGCCTCCAGCACAGCCTATCGTCCCCTTTGTATTTTTCCTGGTATGGGGTCTTAAAATATCTAATAATATTTTTCCAACAGTGCTCTCTCCAGTCCATAGAACAAGTTGAGGTAGACTGGAACTCCCAGATCCCTCCCCATACTTCCTCTGAGAGTTCAACTCCTGCGTCCCTCTCCCATCTCTCTTTGATGTACAACGTGCTTTCATTCTTAGCATCTGAAATGGCGCCATATAACTCAGAGATGGACTTACTTGGCTCCACTGTGAGAGCTGACTTTAATATGAAAAAGAATTCTGATTCAACTGCAGAAAACTCTTTGAATTTGCATTCTTGATTGATATAGTGCCGCACCTGGAGGTAGAGTTCATAGTTTTAATGAATGAATGTGATGCATTGTGAGCTGGTAGATCTGCTATTTTCAAAATGTAATTACATTTTTGTATTAGCCGTCCTTAGTTGGGCAAATGCATTCATCTGGGGATGCCTGACATGGGAATGTGCTGTGTGAGGATCACTGGTTTAAACAACATTAGGAGAGAAACCTTTAGAAACAAGAAAAGCAACCACAACTACCAATATTTACAAGCAACTTTACAGAAAAAGAAGCCGCTTATAATAAACAGACTTGGCAACACTCCAGCAGCGTCCCAGAGCCGCTCAAGTGTAAAATCAAACAGTGCTTTTATCTGCTTTTGCGTTTATGAGGTGCCTAGACCCACGTCTAATCGTTATGCGCAGGTCAAGGGGCTTAATAGCAAATTGCGCAAAGCGAAAATAATTAACATATGGACACTCCCACAATGCTAAAATATTCAGCAACGTCGTATTCCATATGTGTGTGCGTTCAACACGGGACGATAAGGCTTTCATAATACGATTGTGCGCAGAGCGAGGCCAATTTATGTATTACCACATGGTAAAACGCACCTTCAAAATCCAGCCCAGAGAGAGGAGGGGGAATCAAAACAATACTTATTTCATGATAACAGGATATTTTTAAATCATGCAGAACTTTGAGCTAATTGTCACAAGCTCTGCCTGATCCCTGGCCTGCATGCCACCATGTAGGAAAGCATGATTGATGAGTCAAGTGTCTGGTCTTGTGTTCATACCATGAAGAGGTGTGGGCGGCTGTTTGGAAGCTAAACGTCTGTTGTAGATGTAATAAGGGCTGCATGACCTAGCATGTCTGTCTATTCCCTGGAAGTAAGGAAAGTAATGCGACATGCTTCCAGGCTTAGATAATGCTACCACAGTGTGCATTTTGAACGTGTGCAAGCACAGCAGATTTGTATACACGCTCCGTCTCCTGTGTTTTTTTGCGGTGGTTTTCCTGCCGTCTGACAATAATTGCTATTTTAGACCGGAGCGTGTGACTCCGGCTTTATTCAAAACAGTCGTTATCCTTTAGTTTTACATGTGGCTGTGTTGGTGGATTTTCTCTTCTTACCTCACGCTGGCCCATTTAAACCCAGGCCCTCTCTGAGCCACAGGTGTTTGAGACACACACGATTGGACGTCCCCCGATGTGACGTCGCATGGCCTGTCAGCCGGTGACGCATTTGCAGTGGACTCACATCAGTGGCTGGATGTGCAGAGAGAGACCCTGGAGGTATGCAGCCTGCTCCCTTCAGATTGATGTGATCATATAAAGTCCTCGCTTCTTTCTCATTATATGTGATTCATGCTGTAATTGGGCAGAAGGACAGGGAAAATGTGTTGTTGAGCGGGTTAGTTTCCGTGTTATAGCATAGCATGTCAGAGCCGGTCTGCCCAATGTAGAACAAAGCCGCATGCAAATCCTTTCTAACTTTTCTCCTTTTGAAAATAAGACGAAGTTAAGGAAAACTCCTTTACGCCTTGCCAAATCTACACCAGCACCTTTAGTGCATCGAGCATGTTGCCTTGAGCCTTGATAGTCCGAGTCTCAACTAGGGTGGCACAATGAATCCATGGACACTGTTCACACACATAGCTTCAGGTTCTGCCTTTAGCTGTAGATCTCCATTCCGGAATGTTGACAAATCTCCATTTAGTTCAGGAGTAGAGACCAACCTCTGCTTATCACGGCCACTCCCCGTTCTTAATTGCTTCCCGATCTACACTTGCCCTCACTCATTAGCCACTCCACATTCACAATCACCCAATCCACTATACACCTGCCCCCACTCACCACAGCCAATCACCACAGTATAAATACACCTGCAATCTATGGACCAGTCCGACACATGCATGGCTGGTTAAGACTGACCCGTGTCTCCCGATATGCATGGCCGGTATTAAGACACATGCGTGGCTGGTTATGACTCACCCGTGGCTTCCGATATGCGTGGCCGGTTAAGACTCCCCATGGCTTCCCTGAGGTTAGGTTTCTGGTTTCAGTGTTTTGTACCATACTATTGTATGAGTACAGAACAAAGAATGTTTGCTTTCGCCATCTTTGTTGGGTTTGGTAACCATGCATTCCTCATCCCGTTCCACATTAATCTAATTTTGTTTCAATAAATTAATTGTTAAACTTAAGTAGAGATGTGATCTCTTACTAGTGAAAATCTGGTTGCTTGGCGAAAGAACAGCATTTCAGTCCTAATTATGCTTTGCTTGTTCAATAAAGCCTAAAAGCTCACACAGATTAAAACAGAAAGTCACAGCGAGGCCAACATGTTGAATCACAACAAGTCAGGAGAATAAAGTTGGGCATTCTCACTGGACCGTGGTTGTCCTTTTGCATGAGGGAGAGGTCATTTAATATTCTTTGCCAATCAGTATACAACTCAAACATGAGCAGGCTTTACAGTAATTGTGCCACTTGGAGCAGGCATTCGCTTGACTGTCGTCTCACTCGTTCTGATGGTGCCTCTGCCTTGTAAATGTTTGTAATGTGTTTTTGACATTTGAATGGTGTTTTCAGTGCTCCATATGGTCTGCACTGTGCCAGAGGCATCACTCGCAACCTAAGGTCAATGCCTAAGGTCAATGTCCCCCCACCCCCAGACGTGCGGTCAAGTGATGCCTCGAGGTGATGACTTTCTGTTTCTTCACTCTACCAGTGTTCTGCTGTCAGCCACTGCCCACAATATCTTTCGCTCTGTGGCTCTCCTCTCCTTTCACAAAGCCAATGTGACTTTGTCAGAAGCAGGAACAGTATTAGTCAGCTTGAAGTCTGAAGTCTTCAGACATGAGCTGTGTCCTCAGAGACAATAATGTTCCCTTCACAGTTGTCATGTCATATATTGTTCCCTGCTCTTCCCTCTTGTCATCACTTTCATCTGTTTCCTTTTCATTTGACTATATATATGCAGGTAGAAACGGAGACGGCTCTCTGGTGTGTGCATGTGCGTGTGCGTGTGCGCGTGTGCGTGTGCGTGTGTGTGTGTGTGTGTGGGGTGTTACAGCGGTGTGGTTGTATGGGTTGCAGTGGAGTGAGTGAAACCCGCATCCCGTTTAGTTTCTGCTGAGTCGTATAGGCTCCCAGCTGGAGTTGATCTCAACACGGAGATGCAGGTGAAACCAATCTCCCTCACTGTCTCTCTGACACTTTCTCCTTTTTGCACGCATGCACGCACGCACGCACGCACACACACCATTCTTTCTGTTTGTGTCTCTTCTCAGTTGTGTTTTACTTCACTGTGACATAGAGTTGTTCGTGCCACAGCCCTCAGCGGTTTCAATCCATCTGCCACACAAGCATATCGCCTAAAAGCGCCCGGCTGCT
Source organism: Protomyctophum bolini (assembly GCF_963924005.1). Classification (NCBI taxonomy): domain Eukaryota; kingdom Metazoa; phylum Chordata; class Actinopteri; order Myctophiformes; family Myctophidae; genus Protomyctophum; species Protomyctophum bolini. The sequence continues at coordinate 20,362,499 of NC_137869.1, read as the reverse complement.
ACCTCAGGAAATCTTTGTCCTTTTCCCCCACTTTCCCCGGCTGTCATTAACATTTCCTTCGTCTCCCTCTCTGCTCTCATGTGGCACTGAAAGGTTGCTCGCCTCACTTCCTTCTACACTGCATCCATATTTCATGGAAACACAATGCTAATGTCTGACCCCTGAGCATGAATATTGAACAAGATGGCTGAGGGAGGAAGGTCAGCAAATAGACACAACGACATACGTATAGCCTGGCTCTCTCTGACCAGATGACCACCATTTCAATCACTCACTGCAGGAATGGCCTGTGTAATGTGGTGGAAAGTAACAAAGTATTTACACTGTCCTTAAGTAAAATGTTGAGGTATTATTTTTTGAAAAGGTTAATTACTCGTTACTTTGCATAAGTAGCGAGTAAAATAGCCATTCTACAGGCTCACAACACACCCACGTGCGTTTAATTTTTGCGTACATGCACGTGCGTTCACGCGTGCGTATGTGTATGTGTGTAGGGGTGTGTGTGTGTGTGTGTGTGTGTGGTTATCGTATCTTATTCTTAGCTTCACGCCATGAGTCATCTCCGTCAGCAGCAGCCTGGTGGAGATGTGTTGGTTGAGATGAGTGACAGCTGATGCTGTGTGCTTCCATTGCACTGCAGGGCACACTAATGAGGCGGTCCTGCTGGCCAGCATCTGTGGCCTCAATCACACCGATATTCACCTTCAACGCCCTCGCCAAGCGCACACACACTGTACACTCACCAGCTGTGGGGAAAAGTACTCAAATGTTTTACTTAAGTAAATGTACCAATGCTGCGCTGTAGAAATATTCTTGTTACAACGCAAAGTCCGGAATTCAAAATGTATGAGTAAAAATTACAAATGTGGTGACATCAAAATGTATTTACAGTACCACAAGTAAAAGTACTAATTTGTGCAGAATGTCCCATTTCACGTTTTTAAATGTATAAACAATATTTTGAAATATAGCAGATCTACAAGCTCACAATGCGTTGCATCGCATTGTGAGAATCTTTATAGGGCTAAGTGGTCATCAAAATCCACAAAGTAGTTACTTTGTGGACTTATATACCGGTAGTAAGTTTTCAGATAAATGTAGTGGAGTAAAAATACAATATTTGGAATTTTGGATCCAAGATGTAGTAAGTAAAAGTACAACTACCTCAAACACACACACACACACACACACACTTGTAGATCGGCTATGTTCGGTGTGGGACACCGGTGTGTGTTATCCACGCTGTTTTTTTTGCTAATGGGTTCCCAGATTGCACCAACACACGCTCACACACACTGAGCGCACTAATATGACACACGTCAAATCTCTTGACATATGGCTTGGTGTCGGTGCCGAGGGAAGACGTATAGGCCCTGAATGTAAACTTTAAGAGCAACAGCCTGTGTGTGTGTACATGTGTGCGTGCATGCATGTGTGTGCACTGTGCAGGCACGCACGCACGGCGCGCCCCCGGAGTGTCTGTCTTCATTTGAGGAGTGTGTGTGCGTGGTGTCAGGGCTAAAGTGTAGTTTTGGCAGCGGGGAGATTAAGTGCATTCATCTTCATTTGTTGGCCTGGCATTAAGCTGTGTTACCTGCCTGGAACTGCAACGCTCCGCTACCCTTCTCTCCCCTCCCTCTCAACACGTCTAGGGACCCGGACCACCGAGGAGTCGAGGACACACGGCCACACACCGCAGTGTTGCCATGTCTGCTATAGTTATAAGAGACTTTGGGTAGTGTAGTTGCCAACCTTGCCAGTGGTTCTCAAACATTTTCATGCCAAGGACCCCCAAAGGAATGTGTATTTGTCCACGGAGCTCCTGATCTAAATAGTGTTTGTGCCATGGATTCCGGTATCAGATTTGTGTTATTATAAGGTTCGGAAAAATATTCAAAATGTTGCATTTTTCCCTCAAGATTTGTTTAAAAATAACAGATCTATACAAGTTCACAACGGTCGCATCGTGACATGCAGTGATCTTTTGTAGATCGACTAATTTTAAATAGCCAATGCATATAGGTTTAGAGGGGTCATGTGGTTTAGTACAGTCTCTTCTTGTGGGCTTATTTTCATAGACCATGGTTGCTTATGTCTCTCACAACCCCCTCACCCTCCAAAAAGACCCTTACAGGTATGTAACTCTGAGTGTACACATGGAACCAAATGGACCTTTACACTTTACAGATCTGTAACTCGGAGTGTACAAATGGACCCAACTGGACCCTTACAGTTCAGTAACTCTGAGAGTGAGAGTGTACTTAATGGAACCAAATGGACCCTTTTTTTAATCTAAACTCTGACACTGTACAAATGGAATCAAATTGGACTATTATGGGTCCATTTGGTTTTTTTTGTAGGCTACACTCTCAGAGTTATGGGGGTCCTTGAAATGAAAAAGTTTGAGAACCACTGATTTAAATTAGGCTATGCCTTTTGACTTCTGACTGTAGGCTATGCAGTTTCTTAAGTCTAGCATTCTCCAAAACATCATATCTAGCTTTGCTAGGTTGTACAAAATAATAATTTGGTCAATTTAATTTGCATAAGAGCTCACCTCGCACAGCTGTCGGCTTTGTAGGGTTGACAAGGACAGGTCAACATTTGTATTTGCGACAGACACAAGTTCCAGCTTGGGCTGACAGACAGACAATAATAAGTACAATCTGCTTCTCGGTCACGACTAAAACAGTAGCCTACTTTTTCTGCATTTCAATGGTGAAATCATGGCATAGTATTTTGGCATTGCATTCATTCACAGAGAAGAGTGCTCAGTCAGTGCAGCTGGGAGCAGTGAGCGCAATTTGCTTTTATCTGCACGGCGCGCGAGCCATGCAGGGCAGAGGAGTTGAATTATGAATAATACACATTCCAGGGTTCGGTCTGGAAGTCCGCCTCTCACAGTGTTTTTCCATTGCGAACCATGAACGTGCATTGTAAATTCACATGCTAATGGTCTGGGAGGTCTCAAACAAACATATGCTATAGCACTGTAGCCTAAGCTGCAAAATCCCTTTCTAAACATCCATATGTGACTTGTCAAACAATACATGATACATCTTGATTGACAATACCATTAGAGCATATAGGGATAGGATAACATGGAAAATGCACTTACTTAATCATGCAAGGTTGTTCTGTCAAGGAAAACTGAAAAACTGTCCTCTCCCTGCAGCGCAAGCTAGCCTACGCAGGTGTCTAAAATTGACTCTAATTAACCCATTTAGACGTGAGAACGATTCTACAAAATGTCTTCTAAATCATGACAGTTTTCTGAAAAACCCTATGTTTCTATGTCAGTGGTTCTCAAACATTTTCATGTCAAGGAACCCCAAAAATTATATGTAATTGGCCACCGACCCCCATCTGAAAATATGTTGTTCCAGGGACCCCCGGCCCAGAAGCATAGATTTAAGTTAAAAACGTAATAAGGCAGACGCTCACTCTATTCTGTGATGCAGGTTATTGGCAGACACTCCCTAAGCAGGCTTCACTCCCCCCCCCCCCCCCCCCCCCCCCACACACACACACACACACACACACACACATGCGAGTGTTTGTTTTGACTCAAACTCCTTCGTGTTTGTTAGTAAAACAGTGAAATAAACAAGTTAAAACGTACCAACTTCCACCTCATGGAAGATGAGGAGAGTTGTCAGTGTTGTCAGGGAGTGGAAAGTTGAAACTGCCCAGAGAAATGACGGTGACAGGCTGCAGGAGGAGAAGTTTAATTATCGTCCTTGGACGATAATTCCCCAAGAGACCAGGTGCGTTAGCTTACCTAGCTACTATACCTACAGTTAATTAGCTGCTTTAGCATTCATGGTTAATAGAGGTGAATTGTTTGTTTGTGTGTAATGTCATGTCACTAATAATATTTACAAAAAGTAAAATGAAAGAACTAGGCAGGATATAAAGCATTGTTTGTGTGCTGTGCCTGTGAAGTGAATAATATTGTGTTTGTTTGCTGTTAGGCAGAAATATCATATCCCCAATTTAGGCCTGAAATTTAAAAAATATATTTTTTTCTGAAAAACCTCATGTTTCTATATCAGTGGTTCTCAATATTTCATGTCAAGGACCCCAAAAATGATATGTAATATGCCACCGACCCCCATTGAAAATATGTTGTTCCAGGGACCCCCCAGAAGCAAAGATTTGAACTGAAACTCTGAAAGAATATTATATTCAAAGATTTGAGGCAAATTTTCACTATTTTTTCAAAAAATAGCACACCTACAAGTTCATAGCGCGCTATGAGCTTGTAGATCTGCTATTTTTAAATATCTGAAGTATAGCATAATGTTTAAAACACCAAAAGGGGTTCCCGCCCCAAAATGGCTTAATGCCCTATACTTCTTCATACAAGACTGTCACACTAAAGTATGAGAATAGGCATTTCTACAAGCTATGTGCAAATGTTTTTTATTAAATACTAAAATAACAATAACTGAACAAGTATTTCAACTATAATTATTATTATAAGTCAATGTCAAACAATTTACAGTAATAAAACCATACAATGTAAAAAAAAAAAAAAGATACTCTACTATATTCATAGTATATTCATGTAAAGTGTCCTTGTTTTTTTAAGGTGCTATATAAATTCAAGTTATTATTATTTATGATTTATGAACCCCTAATGGCTCCTGATGTGCAGGTTGGTGCCTTGCATGGTTTCTGCCGCCATCTGTGTATGAATGTATGGGTGAATGTAATGCACAATCTATGTAAGGCGCCTTGGATAAAGGCGCTATATAAATGCACCATTTACCATTCATGATGTCCGCTCTCCTATATAGCTGTGAATGCTGGACCCTGAAGCCTGCTCTATCGTCCCTGGCCCCACTGTGCTACACCAGAATGCTACGTGCAGTGCTAAACATCAACCAGGATGAACACGTTACCAACATGCATCTGTATGGAGTGATACCGAGGGTGGGTGAGAGAAGATGGCCTCCAGGAGGAGGAGAATGAGGCTGGTCGGTGCCATTGACACTGGGATTAAATGGTAAACGGTGCCATTTATATAGCGCCTTTATCCAAGGCGCTTTACATATGCATTACATTCACACACACACACACACACAAACACACACACACACACACACACACATTCATACACTGATTGCGGTGGAAGCCATGCAAGGTACCAACCTGCACATCGGGAGAAATTTTGCCCAAGGACCTGCTCTACCTCCTGAGCCACAGTCGCCACAGTCGGGATGTATGGAGGATGGAGAGGACTGGAGACCCCCCTGGAGGGCTCATCTGAGGACCAACTGAAAGAGGACTGCTCTATCTCTCTCTATCCATTGGTGGGTTCCAAACTTTGACCCTGCTGGCCGCCATCCCTTCTTCTACAACTAGAAGTAGAAGACAGCTCAAGGTACGAACCCTTTTCCCCATCTTTGCTGCTGCTGCTTGTGTTGTAAGCAAATGAAGCTGTGTGTACACTTCAAGCTGTTGCTGTCATTTTAGGACGCAATGACTGGGTGGCAATTAATGAAACATGTTCAGTCAGTGACTGTTTGTCTCTGGGATTGGATGCTGCAGTCTGTGTTGTGTTGTGTTTCTGCTCTGGGATTGGACGCTGCAGTCTGTGTTGTGTCTGCTCTGGGATTGGGTGGATGCTGCAGTCTGTGTTGTGTCTGCTCTGGGATTGGGTGGATGCTGCAGTCTGTGTTGTGTCTGCTCTGGGATTGGGTGGATGCTGCAGTCTGTGTTGTGTCTGCTCTGGGATTGGGTGGATGCTGCAGTCTGTGTTGTGTTGTGTTTGCCACTGAACAAACTGAGTTGTTGTAACAGAGAATAGTATTATCATGTGGATCTTGGCCACTTCAATTAGCCTTTTAAGTTCAAGCTAGAGGTTTTGGGCTTTCACATGACGACAGCCATCATTTAAAAATGAAGACTGATGTTCATCTACACTACAGTTAGTAGATAGTTAGTTATTGTTACTAAGTGTGCGGCTGCCGTGTTGTGGGTGTGTTGAAGATTGTGTGTTGTGACGGCTATTGTTTAATGATGTTTAAACTTATCTCTATGTACTGGTCAATTCCTCATGGCCCGGCCCGCCGTGGCCATAATTATTTCTTTCTTTCTTTTCTTGCTCTCACTCTCTCTCTGGTTGGTTCATATGACGCTGGCTTGTGTCAACACCTCTGTCAATGTAGGCCTTTTCTTAAGTCCTGCCAAGCATGTAGCCTCATCCTTCTCTCTCTCTCTCTCTCTCTCTCTCTCTGCATGTAGCCTCATCTCTGTCTGTCTGTCTGTCTGTCTGTCTGTCTGTCTGTCTGTCTGTCTGTCTGTCTGTCTGTCTGTCTGTCTGTCTGTCTGTCTGTGTGTGACTCTCTCTCACTCTCTCTCTCTCTCTCTCTCTCTCTCTCTCTCTCTCTCTCTCTCTCTCTCTCGTATGTGTAGGACATGTTAGAGTGAATGATGCGTGGGTTCATACATGTCCAAGCACCCAATTATGTGTGACAATTAATCATAAACTTATATTTGTAATCGTTACAGCCCTACCATTTGGTGTAAGAGTGTGTGTCCTTATTATGGAGAGAAAGTGTGGGTACCTGAGGAATAAAAAATAACATACAAAACATAGCGGCAATACAAAATGCCATCCTACAATATTTAATACAACAATTAAGTTTCGAAATACATTTTAAACCCATGTCCTACTTTCCTTTTTAAATAATGCTTTATTTAAATTATTCATGAAACTCCTATTCCATTGAGTTTGGCAGTACAGTAGTAAGGAATTGCAATACACACACAGAGTGTTGGTATCAGTTTTTCTGTCTTGAGTCCAGGGTTCTCTGTCTTTTCAGTTCAGTTACTATTTGTATGAAGACCACCTCTCCAGAGATGGCCCTCCTGATCACTCCTGGTGTTCCAGATCTTATTGACCACAGTGCAAACCACAGCCCAATAAAAGTCTTGTTCCATAGCAGACATGTTTTTCATCAAAGACTCCATACAATACTGCATTATAAGTAACGTTAATGTTAAAAACCGATCTGTGGCATTTCCCCCCATACATCTCTAGACATCTGACAGTCCACTAGCAGGTTCTCTATGGTTTCATCTGGGTTACAGTTTGCATCCGGGCATTTAACAGTTTTTACAGTTTTTACAAAACAACTCCATTTGACCACCTCCCTTACTCCCTTAATGACATCCCTCTTTTTTATGGATATACTTTTACTACCAATGTTCTTTAAACATACCTGTTTTTGTTTTTCATCAAGATTTTTTTTTCTAACTTGTATATATATATTGCCATTATAAGCTCATTTACATGCAATTTGTTTAATTTTATAAGACATGTTCAATTTTCTCTCAGTTCATCATTTAGTTTTTCAGTGTGAAAGCAAAATAAGTGACATTACACTTTAACCCATTTTGTTATATTAGCTATTGAAACATAGCAGATCTACAAGCTCATAGCTTGTAGAACTTGTAGGTCTATTTTTGAAAAATCGTAAAAATGCGGCACAAATCTTTGAATAGGTATATCTTTCAGAACGTTTTTTTTTTTTTTTCGACGTCAGGCCTGAATGGGTTAAGCAAATCAAAGGCGCAATCATGGTTTAGTTGTAACTTGTAGTAGGCCTAATGCATGGTATGGTTTGGCGGTTTGGTTTCCAACTGTTATCGAGTTCTCACAACTTCTCAGAGTGAGTTTCTACTTCCTTGAGGGGGTTCCAAATGGTCACAATTAACAATTCTACACTCTCAGAGTTATGATGTATGATGTGACTTCATCTTCGTCATTGTAGCATTTGATAAATAACACTATAGCGTAGCCTACAGATAATGTTGTCCATGACTCTGAATGATATATTCCAAAAACGTTACACAGCTACATACACTCACTCACAGACGCACACACACACACACACACACACACACACACACACACACACACACACACACACACACACACACACACACACACACACAGATACACAGATACAGTGCGTGCTTTGATCATTTTGACAGTATTATGGAGCCACTCTTGACTCCTGACTAATAGGTTATTGAATATGTCGTAATTTCCCCGTCGTATTAATTTTCCGTAGACACAAATTAAAATCGACTGTCCATACTTTATCAAGACTCTGGCACCGGGAACAAATATTTAACACTCTGCTACCTTTGATAACAATGCTAAATGCTTCACAGTTCTTCCTGCATGCATGCTGAAATCCCTAGGTTCTTGACTGAAGGGTGTTGTAGGTAAATAGTGTAAACATTTCAGCTCAAGAATTTCTTGTCTCCCTACAGTAGGCTACCTGCCTTATTTCAATGATAGTAATAAATACATTTTAAAATAGCCTGTCTCTAATTATAGCCTACATCATGTACATCTGCTATTTTCACTTTATTTATTTACAAATACATTATTGTTGTCTTATTAGGTATTGGATAATCTATTTAAAATATATAGGCTACTGTGTATCATTTTTAAATACTTAGAAATATATATATATATACAAACTTATATATTTTTGGTGTAGGGAACATAAAGAAAAATGCTCACGACCGATAAGAATCGGTCCACACCCCCAAAATGGGTCAGGACCCATTGTTTGGGAAACACTGGTAAATACTGTGACTGTGATGCTCGCGGATGTTTTGGATGCGTGCATGGTTGTCTAGGTCGGAGAGTTGAAAAAAGCCACGCTCCATTACTCTGGTTGAGCTAGGGAACAGAGCACGCAATGACACTAGCCAGGGCCACTTGTGCTCTTCAACCGTCACCTTGAATCAGCGACACAAGGACAACCCTAAGAGATTGAAAGCATTTGAGCACATGTGGCCTGAAGAGACCCGCCGGAGCCAAAGTGGGGGGAAGAAGAAGAGCAAGATAAAAAGGTGCATTAAGTGCAGTGTTACTTCAAATGAGGATTATACTCAACACTGAAGCCAGATTTAGACTAATAGACTGCGGTGCGTTGTGAGCTTCCGATAGGCAGTTGTGGACAAGCGGTCCATATATGCCAATTGCCAATAGAGTATCGAAGTCCTGACGTCACTAAGGGCTGATTCCTATTCCTGTTTTAGAGCCGAATAAAAGTCGGTTCGGCTCTGTAGAGCCTACAATGTGACGTCATTTGAGGTTCGGGGGGGCAGGTACCATCCTAAAGTCGTCTCTTTGGTGCTACTGAAAATTTCTGACGAGCCGAAATCATTTCGCCACTACAGCGGTAAAATCGGAGTATGAATCGGCCCTAACACTGGTCACCCTGAAATCTTGAATAAACAAAACTGTGACAAAAAAAAAAAGAGATAGGTTGAGAAGTTCAGTCACACGAGAGAGACTCAGAGTAGAACCGCTGCTCCTTAATCGCCTGGAAAGTAGCCAGCTTAGGTGGTTCGGGCATCTGGTTAGGAAGATGGATGAATGGATGGATGGACCCTGTTGATTTGTTAATTTTTTCAGCACAGATTCTTGTATGACGCAAGCGAAGATTTCTCTATGGGGAATTTCAATAGAAAATAATTACCCAGGGGTATAGCGGCCTCTAGTGGCAGTGATGTCAGACTTCGGTGCTATATATGGCCGTATCAGTCGGATTGGCGGTTCTGGACAACCGCCTATCGGAATGATGCCTTATATCAGGTTCCTTTCATTCATTCGAGCTGGGATCAAACAAAACAAAAACAGGCAGAAAAGGTGTGCAGTGGTGGAAGGTAAACCAATTGGACAGCAACAAGGGGGAAGTGGGGGAAGCAGATTGTGTCTATTTCCTGTCGTGTGTGAACGTGTGTCAGGGGCTGGGCTGCAGTGGACTGAAACGGCTTGAATAATTACCTGGGTGACGAGGAAAAGGGGCCGGGGGGACGGGGGGGACGGGGCATAAGCATCGCGTGCGTAACCTACTGTACCAAAACCAGCTGCCCAGAAAAACACCCGACAAAGCTACTTTGAAAATAGCAAAGTTTGGTCACGCGGCTGCACAGTGCAGAGTCTAACTGAACAACAACACACAATTAATAATGTACGGACACATACGCTAGCCTATACACTACAGAAATCCACCGCTGTGGATTTCTTTTACAGTAATGGGCTGCTGCAGCCAGGCCATATATTGGCTGTCTTTTTCAATTGTAAATGCTGTACATACAGTTCAACAGAGGAGACATAAACCCAGTTTTATGTTAACACAATCTCATATTTCAAAGTGGGCCACGGACTGTGTGATTATTTCTATAGGCTACGCTTAAAGGAACAGAAGTTGAATTGCTGTACATTACTGTACACCTCTGAGCTAACCAGCCGTCGCTGTCGGGTAGATAACCCTGTATCTCCGTTCAACTTTTTATGATTTTTCATATCTGTATATGAATGCCCTACTTTGTTCCGTGACAGTCGAGTAAAACTAACAGATCTATAATCAGATCAGCAATTTTAGCTAATTGTTTTGAAAGGGTAAGTGATTAAGTGTTTGTGGGTTTTATAAAATGTAAATAATGAAACATCAACTTGTGACTAAATCATCCTTTCTAACACAGGTTATTTTTTGTACATTTTATATAAAGTGAATGGTCTTGGACATTTTCCGCCTGACAAGACAAAGGGCATGAGCTGCAGTGCAGAAAGCAGTGGAAGAAGTACTCTGAGATGTTTAAAAATATCAATTCCACAAATACTCTGTTACAAGTAAAAGTCTGGTATTTAAAATGTACTTGACTAAAACTACAAAAGTATTGGCAAATGTACTTAAAGTACAAAATGTACTCATTACGCAGAATGTCCCATTTTCAAAATGTAAAAACTATATTTTGACAATAGCAAAGTATAGAGGATATGCGCATGCATAAGGTGAGTGGCAAAGTGAGTTTAACGTTGCTTAATGCAATCAGATTGGAATTTTCTGTTTGGATGTATGGGCTATCAAGGCCAGAAAGTATTGTTTTGCCACTCGGTAGGCGTTCCCTCGTAACTTCCGGGTATGATGATGCAGTCTATATAGGGCTAAAGTGTTTTGTAATCATCCAAATCTACAAACAAACTAGTTAGTATAACTCAAGATTTAAAGTAAAAAGTACAAGTAGTAGAAGTAAAAGTATGGAAAATTGGAAATACTCAAGTAAAGTAAAAATTACCTCAAAATTGTACTTAATTACAGTACTTGAGTACTTTCCACCAAAGAGTGCTTGGTGCAGCAAGCTTGAGGCAGAAAGTGGGACTTACAATGACTGTGTATCCTATCTATACGTTGGCCTATATACTGTATATATTATTATGGGGAGGGATGAACACGACTGTCCCACTAACCTGTCACAGAGCTTTTGTCTATTTTTAAAGACGAATACCGCTGGTAGGTAAAGTCAAGTGAGGGGACTGGGTTAGAGTTGAAGTGAGACCTTATTTTGACCACATTCGACCATATCCTATAAGGCTGACACCACAACAATAGCAGAGCTACAAGCTCACAGTGTGGCGCATCACGAATCACAATGTGCTGTGAGCTTGCATATCTGATATTTTCATTGTGCGTCACTGGTGTATGACAAGTATATTTTAAGTATTTAGCCCATGCTATTTTGGCGGATATTTCGCCTACAATGACAGGCCCAAAATAGGCCAGTCATACAGCCATATTTTCAACTGATAAAAGTGTTTATGCCGGTAGAACTGTCTTCTGATGAACAACTCGCCTTTCATCTACAGTCAATAATTCAATCAAATACATACACGGTACAAAGAAACATACACACACGCACGCACTCACGCACGCCCACACATTCGCACAGTCACACAGTCACACAGTCACACAGTCACACAGTCACACACACACACACACACACACACACACACACACACACACACACACACACGGGGTAGCTCTCAGATCATCAACATACAACATACACGGATTACACGCATGCATGCACGCATGCATGTACGTACGCACGCACACACAAATCCTATAGGTGGGCACTTTGGCTCTCAGCAGGCCCATCTTGCATCTCAAGGGTGCTCATCGTGAGCAGATGCATGGACTCATCCTAATCCTCCATGACATACTGTATGTGAAACCCTCCAATCCACCTCCCCACGTGCCATCTATGCTGATGAGCCCGCTGCATATACCAGCCATGGAAGCATGCTGCTCTATAATGTGGTTATATAGGTCAGAGTATCTATACTTTTTCATTTCAAGGTTCCTTGGTTTGATATGCCTTAGGCCACACACCCCTTTTCATACCATTTTGTGTCATGGTACCCGATCTACTGTACATATAGACTCACACTGTAACTCTGAGAGCGAAATGGAACCAAATGGACCCAAATGGACAAACATGCTCATAGAAAACAGTGATTGTGTTCTATTCACATAGGAAACTCTATGTGAAATGTCATTATTTTCACATTAAGCCATTATGGTGAGAATGTTATTCACCATCTATCCAGATTGATGGAAGATTAAACACTTTGAGATGATTAAAAACAAAACCGCATCATTCATTGCCCCCAAATCCTGCTGTAGGTTATGGCCTCCCTACTAATAAATAGATTACAGTAGTACATGGTTAGTACATGCGGTGTAGTATCTGCATTTGTGAAAAGACAAGTAAGCAGTAGCCTATAACAAATTATCTTTGCTTTCTGAGGTATTTTTAAAATATTTAAATGTTTAAATGTGGGGTCAAATCGGGTTCCAGGGAACCCAGTAAAATCAATTAATATTGCATAAAAATGTGTTTAATCGCTTAAGTACATTGGATATTTGAAAATAGCTGTTTTGAGCTTGTAGATCTGCTATTTTCAAAACATCTTGAAAAGTTGTGAATTGTTTGGAGTATTTCTGATAGGGGACCGCGGCCAAATACTTAGCAATCTTAGCATGAAAGTCTTTGGGAACCTCAGCATTACACGCCCATAGAACCTCATGGTTCTGACGACTGTAGGTGTTAGGACGTTTGTCATCTGTTTGACTAGAGGTGAGGTCATGAGTTCAACTAAATGATCTGCCATGTTTAATCTCCAGTGTCAACAGACACTGAAACGTCCACTTTGAATGAGGTCGAAGCGCGACGACCCTGCTTCATCTGTGAAGCATGTGGACGTAAACTTCACAGGACCTGGGTGTTGTCTGAACGCGGGCGACCCACTATTTACTGTGTGAACCATATAGTGGTTAGAATGGGTCAAACGTGGGTTGAAGTAAACCATGTTCAATTTCCTGTGTCAAAGCTGGGTTTTGTGTGTGAAAGTTTTCTATACCTTTTAAGCTTGCTACAGGCTGTTGCAGCCTTGATCATTGTGATGATTAAGCTGGGATTAAGTGAAAGCATACCCACATTAAAATGGCCTTGGGTGTAGCAATGGCCCAGATGAACAACTCTGGCAAACATGACTACATAATGGAGTGTGTCTGGACCTGGTCCATTTTGACACTTTCAGGGTGAAACACTGATGTGTGGAGTTTAGCCATGTTATTGTTTGCCAGCTACTCACAATGCCATCAAACCCTCTTGCGCAATATTCACGAGTTTCATGCCAAAAGGACAACATCCACCATTTGTTATTCTCACCAAAACATCTGCTATTAATGGATGCTTGAAACCAGGACAAAATCAGCCTGGATTCCCTTTAATTTACTCATGGTGATCAATACTGTATGAGTCATAATCGTAACATAATCGTTCATCTCACTCACGTCATCAGCATAAACAATACACAACGGAATGCAAACGGAATGCGAATGCACAGACAATACAAGCTCTAATGAATGTGGTCCAAAACGGGCATTTCGCCCCCGGGTTGGAACGGTTGCAAAGCAGAGAGCGAGCTGCCGTTTAGTCTTTCTGAGCATGGCATCATTCTGGGCCATGCCTGTAGAGGCAGGGACGATTTAAAGCCCATAAATATTCATGACTTGCTCCTTCTCGCTCCTCTCTCCTCCTCTGCCCTCCTGTGATCGCTTAGCGCCACATCCAAGAAAGCTTCAACACTCTGCTTCCTGAGGGGGACACACCACTTATTACCGCGGGCAAGTTCCACATGTTTGTTTCCACATTGTGTTAAACAAGCGATGAGGAAAACAACAGAACAAAAGCAGAATATTCAGCACAGAACAACACGCCATGCATGGGTGATACATGGACAGAATCGTGTTTTTACGACTTCCGACCCAAATTTGGGGCACTACCTACTATGGGCAGAAATCAACTGTATTGAGTTTGTGCTTGAAATGTACTGTAATTCTACAAACTGTTAATAAATATTTCAATCAATCAAACTCGCTTTTGGCCGCTCCAACAATATTAAAACCTCAGGTTTGCTACTCGTTATCAGTTATCACATGACTCCAGAAATCATGTTTACAACGTTACTGTATGTGACGATTGGACACAATTTGTAAAAGAAGCTTCTAAAAGTGTCAAAATGGGAGAACATTTTCCTATTGTAGGTTGGCCTATAACGTGATGCATCTTGACGTAGGCTAGGGAAAAGACAGTTTAATTGTTTCCACAACTCACGGTTCATTGAATTAAGACATTTTTACAGTTGTTGTTGTTGTAGTGCATGCATCCACGAGGACGATTGGTGTATTCTCTCCCCCTAGACATACATGCCAACTACGAATTCCGCAAAATACATCCACACTAACAATAATCATAATGACAAGTTGTGTCTGAATGCTTTTAACATTACTGATGACATGATTACTCTGTGTCTGACTGTTGCCATACAGGAATAAGCATGGCTGCTAAGTCATTGTTTCCTGGTTGCCATCTGATTACACTGTTACGTTACATTATGTTGGTGTGCGTGCGTGCGTGTGTGTGTGTGCGTGTGTGTGTGTGTGCGTGCGTGCATGTCTCCCAGGCTGCCACCGCATTACTTCTATGTTGTATTGGTTTTCATCATGGTGACATCATCACAGAGCCCTGGCCATTGTCCTCATAGTGCTCCAGTGTTTCAGTGGGACAGCTGTTTTGTGATGCATATAGCCGGCCAGGGCCAGCGATGGGAACAACACAGCCCTTTGATGTCAAACACACACTCTGATCCGCCCCATTTAGCCTCTGGGCTGGCTTTGAAAGTGTCACCTAGCAGCTGTGTTAAAAAAAACAAAAACATAACCAAAGCGTAATTTCATCGTGGTTGGCCAGAAAACGTGTATGTCTCTAAAGCTATAACCTTTCAGGTAATGGAAATAAACTGTGTTCTATTGGATCCAATGTAGTTATTAATCAAGGCTCTTGTTAATACTTAATACTCTTGCAACAATTGCAGATCTATAACCTCACGAGTGAGCTTGCAGAGCTGATACTTTTTACTACTTTTGAGTGACAGTGTCATACGACAAAGTAGGGCATTAACCCATTGATGCCTGAGGCCAAATCTGGGAACGCCTTCTAGGGCCTGACCTAAGGTTTCTGAAAACCTTCAAATTCTGATGATTTATTTTTTAAATAGTTATGTTGCTACATGTATAGCAATAGCTGATGAGACACAGAGAGCACGGCCGGCATCAAGGGTAGAACAACGTATACGTTACACCAGGCATCAATGGGTTAATATACGGAATTAAAAAAACACCAGTTGAATTAATACAAGGTTTCTGCCCAACAGCAACCATATGCAAAGAAGCAAAACATAAAAACAATAAAACTTCAATAATATCCATTCAAAGTATGTTTATACTTCGGTTATCAACACTATAAGAGTTTCAAGTTCCAACACTGTCCACTAAATAGTGCTCATATTGTACTGAGACGTGTGTGGTGAAAGATGCTGGTTTGAGGGCAGGAACAGACAGTGTGAGAATGATTTGTGTGGTTGTTGCACAATCACAGCCTCATGTGAGGGAGAAAAAAAACCTTGTCCTCTTATTTTCCACTGGGTAATTTTTTTTGTTTTGTTTTGTTTTGCAAACAATGTGCCTTTGTCTTCCTGGGTGTCCTATACCGTGCACGTACGCACACATGCACACAGGCAGAGTATGCCTACGTACAGCTCTTATAACCGCAGGGGTGACAACAAATATTAAAGTGTGCAACAATGCCTGGGAAAAAAGGCTGAAGAGAAAAGACAACAAGTACAGCACAGTCAGATGATGAATAGCAGCATTTGAAGGATCTGACCGTCAGCTTGATAAGAAGAGCACACGGGAGCAGGAGAGACACAACCGCTAAAGGAACCTTAAAGCTCTGTCTCACACTGAGAGCGAGAGAGAGAGTGCATGCAGGGGGACTTGCGTTTTGGGGACAAAGGGAAGGACGCGAATGTCAGTGCCTCAAGGCAGCCTCTAAGGCTGTCTTACGGTGGGCTCAGTGGTGGAAGAAAACGTAACCTATCAGTAGTCAAATGGATCTGAGCTGTGCTGTTTTTATTTAATCTCACTATAATGTCTGGAGAATAGGCGATAGACAAGCTCATATATTGCGTGAGCAGAGAGACGTTGTTGGATGGATGGTGTTGGAGACCGAGGGACAGTGTTGGATGTATACGATGGGCTGTGTGTGTGTGTGTGTGTGTGTGTGTGTGTGTGTGTGTGTGTGTGTGTGTGTGTGTGTGTGTGTGTGTGTGTGTGTGTGTGTGTGTGTGTGTGTGTGTGTGTGTGCGTGCGTGCGTGCGTTTGAGGGGGGAGTTCAGATGACTGTATAGGAGTGGAGAGCCAGGGATTAATGGACCATGTGTGTAAAATGAGTGTCCCCCGAGGGACTGCTGACATTTAGAGCTCTCTCCCTCTCCCATGTCCTCACACCACTCTCTAGGTTTCTGCTCTCCCACAAGGCCGGGCTATGACGTTATAGCCAGAGGCTGGAGGTGAAGCACCACAGTCGTGTATGGAAGCGTGGCGGGTGATAACGCAGGCGCGAGCGCACACTTAAATGCACAAACTCACTAGCAAGCACTATAAGGAACATACGGTTACAAATAAGATTGAAAGTGCACATTTTTAGAGAGAATAATCCTTTGTCTGACCCTCTTCACTGAGGGGATTAATGGGACCGATGTGAGTGTGATGTCTCTGCCCTCAACCCACCCCCCCCCCCTCCACACACACACACACACACACACACACACACACACACACACACACACACACACACACACACACACAGTATACTGATACAGATGGATGCTATAACAGCACTGCCATTTCTGGCTCCTGTCTGCCTGTCTCTCCTGGACAGCACAATAGTAGTGGCAGCCAGTGGTGGAAATTTACTAAGTACAGTTAAGTACTGTGCTTAAGTACAATTTTGAGGTATTTGTAATTTCTATAGCCTGCAGTATACTTAAAAATGCTCCCTCCAACCGTTTTCTGGATACGTGAAATCTGTTGCTGCATGGTTCATATACGTCATAGTCATACGATTTAATTGAAGCTTAACTCATTAAGTCATTTCGACAGGAGCCAATGCAAAGGTCGATGATGTCGGACACAAATCCGCCCTGATCACTTGCACATAACAGTGTGTGGACAGTCAGTCCTAAAGACCATGTGTGAGGGTGGAGGAACAGTCTGAACTTTCCGGCAGTCTGAACATCTGAACAAAGCCAATTCCAGAAGCACAATTCTGTGCATGGC
>NC_137869.1:20297432-20342432 GCF_963924005.1 Protomyctophum bolini | reverse complement strand
ATAAGCTGTCAATAACTCTCAACACAACATGGTTTGAGCTTGTAGATTTGTTATTTTCATTATTGCAGAAAAATTCTGAAAATGGCGAAACACATGTAATGACAGGCCCAAAACAGGGACGGCAGGTTGAAAGTGGCTTAAGGCTCAGCCAGAGGGCTGTGCCACCGCGGTATAGAGTTATGTACTCTATAGCGTCCACGCTGTCTTCAGTATGACTGGCGGAGCTGGAAGACAGCATTTACCGGCCGAATGCCGAGGCAAACGCTTTCTATACTCTCCCTGCTCTGCGGGGGGGGGGGGGGAAGAAAAGTAGGGGGGCAGAGGATAATTAGCCAGCCAGGCAACTGAGGGATGCGGCTAGCAGAGAGAGAGAGAGAGGCCTGATCGGTATTGATGGTAAACGCCGCAGATATCGCAGAGCACGGGTGGAAGCCCCCCTGGAGGCAGCAGGCCAATGGAATGAAGAGCTGGTAACTCCAACAGTCCCGATCAATATTCACACTGCGACCGGCCCATACGTCAAATGGGGACACGTCAGACACGTCATGCTCCGCTGTAAGACGGTGCTGCAGACCGAAAATGGATGATCTATATATACAAAACTCACATGAGCTTATAGAATGGCCCTTTTCAGTTCACAAGGCCATCGCATGATGAGTTACGGATGGGGATATCGACGAAACACGTTGGATCAAGGATAGAAAAACTGCCGTCAGAAGCTATTATCTACATTATAACTAAATGGTAAATGGTGCATTTATGTAGCACCTTTATCCAAGGCGCTTTACATAGATTGTGCATTACATTCACCCATTCACACACACATTCATACACCGATGGCGACGGAAGCCATGCAAGGTACCAACCAGCACATCGGGAGCAATTTGGGGTTCAGTGTCTTGCCCAAGGAGCCGGGATTCTAACCGCCGACCCACGGATCATTGGACGACCTTCTCTACCTCCTGAGCCACAGTGGCCCTATAACTGTAAGTAAGCAGCCATTGATCATTCATTACCAAACACACGGTGAGTGGATTCAACCCTGTACTCATCCACATGGGACAGTCAGCATGAAATTAAACCTGCACAGACATCGAGTGACAAAAATGCTCCCCGGACGATGACAAATAAACTGAGACGCACATCAAAGTCTATCATTTCTGCCCCTTTGCCTCTCGCAAAGATCAATGGATAAGCTCTGTGATGATAATGCCCACCACCACGCATGCTGCGCACAGGGGAGATTAGCAATGTTCATCATCATTATCCTAATAGTCTGCGTCGAAATGAAATGCATTCTGGGAAACTCATTTGCGCGTCCGAGGCCGAGTGAAGGCGAGCATATGGCATCGATGAGGTCGTTACACACGCGCGCATGCGCACACCTGAGCACGGGCGGACGGCCGTGATGGATGCCGTGCGTCCAGGTCAGCTGTGGCTCTGATGGATGTGCGTCCGGGTCTGCGGCGGGCCCGCCGCGGCCAATGTGCCAGAGATGAGGGGGAGACGTGAGTGGAGGGGCCACTGAGGCACATGAGGGCACATTCATCACAACACAGTCACATGTTATACGGCAGGCCACCGCCATACGTCAGACAGCTGTCACGCTACAAAATATTGTACAGCACATGGCCTGGTGGTGGTGTGCCGCTGCTTGAAATCTATATTCTGCAGCCAAC
Organism: Protomyctophum bolini; assembly: GCF_963924005.1. Taxonomy (NCBI): domain Eukaryota; kingdom Metazoa; phylum Chordata; class Actinopteri; order Myctophiformes; family Myctophidae; genus Protomyctophum; species Protomyctophum bolini. The sequence goes on along the minus strand of NC_137869.1, from coordinate 20,340,753 downwards.
TATACTGTAGCAGCCTTTTATGGATCAGGGCACACCTGAAAATCTCGAAAGGGATCATGGCCCACCCTGTCCACTTAACAGTTTTTGTGTATTGTCAGAGCCTGTTCATTTAATGATCAATTAATCTGGTTCCAATTGGATTAATGGAACCAACATACTATATTACTAACAATTTTTCAGTACCACAATGAAGATTTTTAGCATTACTTTTCGAATATTAATGCAATAGAATTAGTTTTGGCAATTATTTGGTAGCCTCGCATGGCCAGACTTAATCTGCTGAGGGCATTATTATTTCATTTTTTGCACCGGCATGATTCGCCTGGTCCCAGGCTAATTATTTGTGGGCCCACTTGCGGTATCCTCACATCCCACCAGTGGACCCTGGGCCCACCATATTCCATGCAGTCACCACAGGCCCAGGGGCCACCACAGGCCCAGGGGCCACCACAGCAGCTGGCACACCAGACACACACAATATGGACACCGCTCGCTCACAAAGTCACAAAGTTACAAAGTTACAGAAAGGTATACTTCCTTCCATTATACTGAAGGCTCGATCGTCATTACTAACAGCATGCAAAGTGAAAGGCTGCTGATAAATACAACAAACATGACCTTGCCCCTTTAACCAGCGCCAGCCAAGACTATTATCGCTTTGTTACATTTGAATGAAATTCAATTAACTCCAGCTCAGATTTGTATTTTGATAAACTACTTATTGGTTTCATGAATGCCTCCCCTAAAAGGTCCTTAAAGGATTATTATTTTGTAATACAGTATAATATAATATTAAATATACAACACAAAACATGTCTTATCTACAAGCCAGAAAGGCTTTGCCAAGGCAGTTGTTGTGTTTTTCATATCACCTGCTGCCCACTCCAGTCCTTCTACCATGGTGACTAAGCTCCCTGCCATATGACTCACTCACTAATTTGGTACATGGTTTGTTCGTCTTATTCTTTTTGATGGAAGTGGGAGAAAATTGCTCTATTAGCCGCTATAAAGACCGGAACCCATGCTGTGACTGGTGTCCTAAGTATACCTGCCGTCTAGTGCAAGAACAGCTATTAAGAAACGTTGTTTCTGGGAAAAAGAGTGACTGCGAATGACCTGAGGAGAAGCAGAAATAATGCAATCTCTAGAGATATCTGTATACATTATATGAATGCAGAATCTGGCGCCCGCTGTTATAATAATAAATAAATTGCAGAATCTGTAGGGCCTTCGTGTCCATACGCAGACAAGACTTTATCCATGTATAGTAGAATCTGTAGGGCCTTCGTGTCCATACGCAGACAAGACTTTATCCATGTATAGTAGAATCTGTAGGGCCTTCGTGTCCATACGCAGACAAGACTTTATCCATGTATAGTAGAATCTGTAGGGCCTTCGTGTCCATACGCAGACAAGACTTTATCCATGTATAGTAGAATCTGTAGGGCCTTCGTGTCCATACGCAGACAAGACTTTATCCATGTATAGTAGAATCTGTAGGGCCTTCGTGTCCATACGCAGACAAGACTTTATCCATGTATAGTAGAATCTGTAGGGCCTTCGTGTCCATACGCAGACAAGACTTTATCCATGTATAGAATCTGTAGGGCCTTCGTGTCCATACGCAGACAAGACTTTATCCATGTATAGAATCTGTAGGGCCTTCGTGTCCATACGCAGACAAGACTTTATCCATGTATAGTAGAATCTGTAGGGCCTTCGTGTCCATACGCAGACAAGACTTTATCCATGTATAGTAGAATCTGTAGGGCCTTCGTGTCCATACGCAGACAAGACTTTATCCATGTTTATCCATTTATCCATGTTATCCATGTATAGTAGAATCTGTAGGGCCTTCGTGTCCATACGCAGACAAGACTTTATCCATGTATAGTACGTGGCAAATGTTTGATAAAAAAACAAAAAAAGCAATTTTAATTTTAATTTTGTTCTTGTAAAACACTTGTTAGATGAAAACACTGATAAGACCCAATTATTGAAATCCACACACACACACACACACACACACACACACACACACACACACACACACACACACACACACACTTTGAAATAACCTACCTTGTTGGTGTTCTTGCCCTGTTTTTAGAACACCTATACTAATACGGTGAGGGTCACACACACACACACACACACACACACACACACACACACACACACACACACACACACACACACACACACACACACACATACACAGAACACACATGAGCCGGCCAGACTATTGTTCAGCTATGTTGAACTTCCTTACGCAGAATGGGCTGAGAGAACAGCACTTTATTATCGTTGCTGTCGGGTGGAAAATGTCCAAAATAATTCCATTATTATTATTAGTATTATTGTTATTGTTTTTGTTTTTGTTTTTGTTTTTGTTTTTGTTTTTGTTTTTGTTATTGTTATTTTAAATAGTGGAAATAGACAGGATTGGCTATCAACACTCTTGTATGATAAAGTAGGGCATTTATTTATGAAGAAAAAAACCCATTAAAAAGTTGAAATATAATGGAGATAGGAGGTTTCTGCCTGACAGTAACAACATCATGTCCAACCACTGAGAGACCCAGGTCAGACTGGGAGCCCTGGATCAGGCCATGGAGCCCCTGAAAGACAGATGTTTGATTACGTTTATTAACCATTTCACACTGAGCTATAACAGAGAGAATGTGTCAACCAGTACACATTGAAATGTCTCAGTTCAGTTGTCGTTTTCGCCAGGACCCTTGGGTTCACAGTTTTAGATCAAGGCAGGAAAATAAATATGTATATATAATTGTATATATATAATTGTAATGTAATTTGTGCAGTATATCCACACACAGATAAAGCCCTCTTTACCCTCCCACCTCCTGCGTTTGGCTGCTCTCCAGCAGTGATCCATCACAGTGTAATTATGGTGACATTTAGTCAGCCTCATAAGCTACTCTGCTCCTAAGACAGCCCCACGCCCCCACCTCCGCTCCCCTCGCTTGGAGCATAATAAATAACATGCTAACACATTAATATATGGATGGCGGAGATCACCTCCGCTCATTTCATAACACACACAGAAGCAGAGAGAGAGAGGCTTGCTTTTGAGTGTCGTGCGCGGAAAATACAGTAGCTGATCTACAAGCTCACAACCGCCACATTTTCGGAGCGCAACACAGACAGTGGTTCTCCACCTTTTCTGGACCAGGGCCCAATTGTTTGTTTTTTTTAGTGAGATTTTGTCGGGATTCCACCATTAGACAAAATATGTGGAACGAGGTGTGAATTCACTTTCCACTCAAGTCCCTCAACCATCTTCAGTCTGGTAAAGCCGGCCAGCCCGAGCTCAGGTTTCACTAGGCTAGGCCTACTATGGGAGATATTTAAGAAATATATTCACTGATGTTTTCCTTGAAGGCTTAGCATGTAACTACTAATATATATTAGCCATTATTTCCCTCAAACCTGCAGAAAAACATTACCCCCTGACTGTTTTTCGGTGTTTTAATGTTTTTGTTTTGGCAGCCCAGTAATAACCTGCCACGGGTTGGTTTTAACCGGCCACGCATGCGTCGGGAGCAACGTTGTTGTCGGACTAATGGACTAATGTCGTAATGTTATATTATAGTATGTCTAACCAAGGTATGTCACAGTTGTACGTCACTGTTTGTTTGCTGATTAACCCTGAGCTGAGGACACAGTGCCTTCGCTAGGTGGCCTGTTAGATTTACACAAATAGAGGAGACAAATACACTATACACTGGTGGGCCACTGTGCTCACTTAGGCCCTGGAAATAGCACAGCGAGAGATTTATGACGCCCAGAGGACTCACCTTCCTCCAGGCAAAGAAGTGTAGGCATGCATCCACAAGGGGCGGAGGAACTAGCGTTAGCGCTCCTAGCATCATGCCCTCTCGGGCCCAGCGGGACTATTAGCCATCAACAGGTGAACCCGTTAATACAGGACAACAGAACTTTGTACCAGGCTCAAGCGGATTATGGGTGACTTGGTTGGACACAATGCGTCGTGAGTCTGTAGATCACTTATTTTCATTGTGCGACTAAGTATAAAGCAGCCCTTTTGAACGCAGAGGTGTCTTGGAGTTCAGCTCCCACGGTGATGAAGTGAGAAGGGGATTGGTGAGCAGCACCCTCAAAGTACCAACGCACGCACGCACACACAAACACACGCACACACGCACATACACACACACACACACACACACACTCATTTTATTGACGATTATGCTAAACGTATAATGTGTACTTTCTTTTATCTGTGTTTTAAAAAAGTTCCCAGCGCAGATATGATGCCAGAGAGAGTAGTACATGAATAATTCCACTTCTGTTTATCACACCGTGGCGTTGCGTATGAATGGTTATGAATCACCCTGGACCTGATGTCCTCCAGCCCTGCAGCATGCTTTTATCTGTCCACTGTCTGTCCCCGCCTTCTGCTAATGACTCTCTCTCTCTCTCTCTCTCTCTCTCTCTCTCTCTCTCTCTCTCAGAGTCACTTATCAATGTTCTTTACTCCCCCCCCGCCCCCGTAGACATTTGGGATCCACTCCTCCTCTCTCCTCCTCACCCCTCCCCTCCTTCTACAAATGTCATGGTGTCGCGGTGGTGGCGTCACGTGGCGCTTGGTGGTGGGAGTGAGTCCTGTGGGGACAGTGGGAGGGGGGAGGGAGGGGGGATGTTTGAAATATTGATTGAAGTGCCCTGGTTTTCACCCCCCCCTCCCCCCGAGTGGCTTTACGTAACGGCAGAAGCTAAAGATTCACAATGACAGAGAGAGTATATGAAACAGAGAATAGTGCAGTCGTTCTCAAACTTCAAAAAAAAAGTCAAGGACCCCCAAATTGATGTGAATTTGGCCACAGACACCCACCATCTGAAAAGGTTTCATGCAGGGACCCCCAGAAGAGAAGATTTATGATAGATATTTTGAAATTATTTTCGAAATGTAAAAATAAATAGCAGATTAGCAGCTTCTACATTTGCTCTTTTGGAATAGACAACGTATATACAGTACATGGATAAAGTGGTTAAAATGATATACTGTATTAACACATTTAGCTGAAGACCCCCTGGAACCCCCCTCAAGGACCCCTGTGGGTTCCCGGACCACACTGTGAGAACCACTGGAGGAGAGTGAGTGAGAGAGAGTCAGTGGTGTGGATCGTGGAGAAGGCAATCAGTGAATCTGTGCAGCTCATCCGTCAGAGCACGGGAGGGGTCCTGTCCTGGTGGAGATATATACTTTAGTCGCACGCCAGTGTCTCACGCACGCCGGAAATAGCAGATCTACAAGCTACACGTCGGCCGCTGCGATTCTGGCGGCAACCAAGTATAAACACGGCTTTTACGAGCACGTGTCGCAGATCACACGGTGTGTAGTGGCTGCAAATAGGGCCGGTGAAGGATGCTATCTCTGCTCCGTCATCATCATCGCCGGGTCTTGTCAACGAGTCGCTAAAAGCTCCCTCCCCCGATGTGATGATAGCAAGGAGACAGATCAGATAGACTGCAAAAGGAAGGAAAAAGCACCTTTCTGAGTAGGCTACTATAGAAGCAGTGGCAGAAAGTAGCTAAGTAAGTACATTTACTTTTCCCACCACTGTATGGCAGGGAAGCAAACAAAGGAAAGCAATTAGGTACTGTAAACGGGAGAGGAGAGCCAGGGGCCTTTTTCATTCACCACCAAAGTAGTCTCTGGAGACTGTTGGATCATACCATTTCCAACTGAAGACAGATCGACTGTTGCATATACCATTTTCAACTGAAGACAGACTGTTAGATCATACCATTTTCAACTGGAGACAGACTGTTAGATCATACCATTTTCAACTGGAGACAGACTGTTAGATCATACCATTTTCAACTGGAGACAGACTGTTAGATCATACCATTTTCAACTGGAGACAGACTGTTACTGTAGATCATACCATTTTCAACTGGAGACAGATCGACTGTTGGATCATACCATTTTCAAATGCGTCCAAAGCATAATAGCTTGCTGTTTAGCAGAAATGGAAATTGAACAACATATTTTAAAGACAAACAGCTCATATAGCAATGTGTTCGTAGGTTTCAGGGGGCGTACTTACAGGCTCTATATAGCATTGGAAGATTTGGGAATGGTTGTCTGCCGTACGATTCTACCACCGCAGCGGCTGGCTTGGCTGGCTGGGTCTGACAGCTTGACAAAGGAGACAGTTTGCAGGTCGGTGGTATGACTGCCTGTTCAGCTCAGACCTTCCATTTTTAACCGTGAGACTTGTAGATCAGCTATTTCCATTGCATGACACCAGCACATAACTATTATAAATAGGCACACCTAACAATCAAGTCCCCAGGGCTTTTTTGTGTTACCCGTTTAGCTCATTAAGTCTTATGTGCTGTTTTTCATTTATGTCTAAACTAGGGATGCACCAATATGGAAATTCATACCGATACCGATATTTAAAATAACAATATAGCTTGTGTGTGTGTGTGTGTGTGTGTGTGTGTGTGTGTGCGTGTGTGCGTGTGTGTGTGTGTGTGTGTGTGTGTGTGTGTGTGTGTGTGTGTGTGTGTGTGTGTGTGTGTGTGTGTGTGTGTACGAAGCGACTGAAGCAACTGGAAACATATGCGGTATATCTTCAGGTTGGATATTATACCTTTGTGCCCTTCCCCAGTAACATGCATGTTGTGCCCAACCCAACTTCCCAAGATCATCCGTTAACAATTCCCTCCCAATCAATGTGATCTATATTATATCGCATTTCCCACAATGCACATAATTTCCTGTTCATATATTAGAACGGGTAAGGCCCTACAGTATAGTAAACATAAAAACACAATTTCTCTTGTGATATACAATGTCTATTTCTCAAATTATACTGTACTTGTGGGGATTTGGGGAAGTACAAGCACATGCACACACATGCCCGCACACACACACACACACACACACACACACACGTCACACGCACACACACACACACACACACACACACACACACACACACACACACGCACACATGCACGCACGCACGCACGCACGCACACACACACACACACACACACACACACACACACACACACACACACACACACAGGATGCAGGATGGTCCTTGTTACACGAGGTCTTGGTTCTGACACGCAGGACTCCCCACCATGATGGACGACGGCCTTCAAAGGCGTCACAGATGGACGGCCGTGTGAGGACAGACTCAATATGTGACCTCTGACCCCACGCTGCAACCCCTGAACCGCTGCAGACATGCACACATGCCTCCTCCTGTGTGTGTTTGTGCATGTGTAGGAGCATGCCTATACTCCTCCTGTGTGTGTTTGTGCATGTGTAGGAGCATGCCTATACTCCTCCTGTGTGTGTTTGTGCATGTGTAGGAGCATGCCTATACTCCTCCTGTGTGTGTTTGTGCATGTGTAGGAGCATGCCTATACTCCTCCTGTGTGTGTTTGTGCATGTGTAGGAGCATGCCTATACTCCTCCTGTGTGTGTTTGTGCATGTGTAGGGGCATGCCTATACTCCTCCTGTGTGTGTTTGTGCATGTGTAGGAGCATGCCTATACTCCTCCTGTGTGTGTTTGTGCATGTGTAGGGGCATGCCTATACTCCTCCTGTGTGTGTTTGTGCATGTGTAGGAGCATGCCTATACTCCTCCTGTGTGTGTTTGTGCATGTGTAGGAGCATGCCTATACTCCTCCTGTGTGTGTTTGTGCATGTGTAGGAGCATGCCTATACTCCTCCTGTGTGTGTTTGTGCATGTGTAGGAGCATGCCTATACTCCTCCTGTGTGTGTTTGTGCATGTGTAGGGGCATGGATCCTCCTGTGTGTTTGTGCATGTGTAGGGGCATGCCAACTGTGTTTTGTTTTAGTTTTTTTTACCACATAACCCGTTACCTGAGGCAGATTCTACAAATGCCTAAATCAGTAGTTCTCACATTTCTGAACAGATGTACAAGCTTGAACCAAGGCACAAAGTGCTATTTTTGAATGGCCAATGCAAAAGTCTAAAATGACACAGAGGCTTTCCTGGTTTTTCCGTAATTGTGGGGAAAGCTTTCACTGAAAATAGCCGAAGAATCTGAATCAGCTTTGTCACATCACAGTTTAAAAAGGTGGGTGAAATTAATTTTTGTGCATAGTTCTCATCATGCCAATTCTTCCAAGAAAAACAAAGAAAGGGAAGAGGATGAGGTGCAAGGAGTCAGTGCGTGTCAGGATGATATTAGTATAATCAGCGAGTGGAAGGAAGAGGAGTCAAGTAAGTGCCTTTTCCATGGTCCACGGTCCACAGGTGGTTCAAAGAAGAGCTAAAGTCCCCAAAGCTAAATTCTAGAACCTCACAATGCGATAGAAACTGCATGCTTTTCTCTTCCAGTAAAGTTAGCAAGCTGAAAGAGAAGTTGTTGTCAATACAAATAATTTGTTATTTAAGTTATTTTTGTTTGATTTTATGTCACGATGTGGTTCTGGAGGTGTAGGACTCAGGTGCAGAACGAACCAGGCACAGGCAGGAGTGAATTCAAGTGATTTTAATACTCAGAAACGCACACTGTGAAACAACTTGGAACAACTAGGACATAACTAGGACTTGGAATAACTAACTAGGGAAACACAAGGAACTGACCACATCATTCACGACTATGAACTGACGAGCTGAAAACACTGGGGCATATATATAGACAAGACTAACTACACACAGGTGAACTGAAACAATCAACACTGGGATAGGCTAACAGGCCACAGGACACAGGTGGCTATGGGTTACACTAAATACAGGAAGGTGAGACAAGGCAGGTGACAGAAAACAAGGCAGACAGGAAATCACAGAACACTACTACAAAATAAGGTATAGAACACAAATACAAGTAATAAGTCCCAAAACACAGACAAAGTCCAAGGGCAGAGGAGCGTAACGTGACATTTTATGTTTTAAATGACCAAACCTGGTGATGTCACTGGTAAGCAGCAGGCAGGTTTGTGAACCGTCCACAGCCCTTCTCTGAGACACATGTGGTGCCGTCTTAGAATGAGCATCAGGGAGGACGATTAATATGAAGATAAGGCTCAAAATGTGTTACGTGCTCCTTTGACGTTTTGTGTGTCTGATAATGCCTCTGTGTCCTCTGCCTGCATCGTCGCTTCCTCTTATCTGAAATGGCTCAGTACCTCTTTGCCTCAAAGGGCGTCTAGCTCTCCCGGGGTCTCTGTCTATTCTGTCTCTCCTCCGCCGACCGTATCGGGGCTTGTGTCTGGTCGTTCCTCCTGGTAGCATCCCCAGGGCCCTTCCAACTGTCTGGAGAATAGCTACACTCCGTTGATGGTGAAAGCACCCGACCAAAGCGCTCGTTAAAACACGACTTGCATAGACTGATGCAGCATCTAAAAATGCAGCGAGTATAAAGCATGCACACTCATTATCTTTCATGACCAAACACAACATGGATCTCAGCGGTTGAGCTCTACTAAATCCCGGGAGGCAATTATTGTGCCTACGGAAAGCTTGCTACTTGTACGTCTTAAGAATTCATGATGTTTTCTAACTTTTTCATATCGTAGACAAAGTTGCTCCACATGGCCTTCTGATTGACAAAGCCAAAGACTCTAGGCTAGGAAAATGGAGCTGCAGTCGGTGAAGGAATCATCAACTTCAATGCAGTTCGATGGGGTGTATAATCTATTCTGTGCTACAACCTGGCATCGTTTTCCATTTCTGTTCCGTGATGCACTGTTATCTCTGTCAGGCGGTAACCTCATTATGTGCCAAATTGTTACTTTTCAGGTTTAAAAAAGAGCTCAAAACGTGTAGTTTCCACCCCCGTTTCGAACTTGCAGGTCTGGCCTTTTTTATACATTTGTGTAATATGATGAATTAGTGTATAAAAAAAACACAAAATGCTCAAATATGGAGATAAGGTGTTTCTGCATGACAGCAATGATATACAGTACAGTAGGCCTAAACACATACAGACAAACACTGATTTAGACACAGTCTGTCACTTCTCTCCCTTTTCATCATGCATTTCCATGTCATTCTATACCATCTACAATTTATATTCTTGTCAGCCGCCCCTCTCACTCTCCCTTCAGATCTCTCCCTTTCTCCCACTCTCCGCCTTGCGTCAGCCTTACATCATTATTACATGTGATGTTTCATCTCTATACCAGGTCTTTAAGGGATTCTGCTGTACTGCAGAGACAAATGCAAGAGACATTTCTATTCAACCCTCTCCCTAGCTTCTTTATGACTCATCCTCCGTCTCTCTCTCTCTCCAGATTCCTTCCATTTCTTTTATCTGTTTGACAAGGCCTGCTGTCTCTCCTTAGAAACAGAGAACAGACTTTTCTCCTAATCCACTCCAGAGACACTCTCCCCTCCCCAGTGTGGGTACCATTGCTTCTGTCAGCCATGTTCGTCCAAGATGTCAACTTCAGGTCTCTCTCTCTCTCTCTCTCTCTCTCTCTCTCTCTCTCTCTCTCTCTCTCTCTCTCTCTCTCTCTCTCTCTCTTTATGAGCCAACGTTGCCCCTGGGAGACATTTGTACGAGCAAATAAAAACAGGATTCTCCAGAACTGGGCTCATACATACAGTTCGCTGTGTGGGTAAATGTTGTTTGAATGAGCCTGCTTCATGAAGGCCGGCCGCACCACGGGAACCCATCAGTGAGAGTTGAATTACGTAGAGCAGTGGTTGGTTCCCAACCTTTTTATGGATACATGGAGCTAACATAATATATACACATGAAGTTCCTATATGTATAGCCGTTGTATCGGTATCACAATGAAAACTAATTTTTCAAGGTTTTAAAGAAAGAAAAACATACATTCAATTTAAATATACAGTATATATTATTGTTATATTATCCTTTTACAATCTTCCTATTGCAAATTATGTGCATGGGAGCTCACTTGCAATACCAATGGAATGGCCAGGTTACAGCAGTGCTTCTCAACCTGTGAGAAGTGACCTCACAGCCAGTAAAAGCTCTACCCACTTCTCTCACCGCCAAAGAGAATAATAAGAGGGTTTTTGGACGAAGGGGGACATGGAATCACATGTCACCTCTCTGAATGTCACCCCTCTGAATGTCACCTCTCTGAATGTCACCCATCTGAATGTCACCTCTCTGAATGTCACCTCTCTGAATGTCCAGCATTCCTTCAGTGTGACAGCCGTCCTTGGCTCGCGTTGTGTGGCCCTGTCATAGTACCCCCCCCCCCCCCCCCCCCCCCCCGTGGTGACAGATAGGGGTAGACGCTGACCATTTACTCAAGTGTGAGTGCCATGCATTCTTCCCATACCTAGCTGGTGTAATTAGGTGTGAAACGCATGCACACACACACACACACACACACACACACACACACACACACACACACACACACACACACACACACACCAGCAGGTCAATTAAGTTAGTTGAGCCACAAAGCAATGCCAATGCAAACCGAGGCGGCTATTTTGTTTACTGTGGAACCAGAGCCAGTGTGATTCTGTGTCATGATAATATTGAAATATTATCTTTCCTTCTTGGAAACTACGGAATCGCTGCTATGCTCAATTGTAAAGTGGATCGATGTCTGAGTCTGTGTGTCTGTCTGTCTGTCTGTGTGTCTGTGTGTCTGTGTGTCTGTCTGTGTGTCTGTCTGTCTGTCTGTCTGTCTGTCTGTGGGATGCACACCAGCAACCATACATTATGTTGGTAAACCTTTTTGTTTATTCATTTGTTTTGGACTGCTTTTCAGCACTACCTAATACATAAAAGTATAAATAACTACACACATTATCTCTGAGTTATTTAATTTGCATTTTAAGTTGATTCAGTTTTCTTTGAGTAACCTGTGGGGTGCTGCTGGATGTAATTGGCTGGCAAGGAAAGAAAGACCAGCTGCTTCACATCTGCTTAAATTAGCGGATTGGGAAATTGGACTGCACTGTATTGTCTGTTCCTTCTTCACTATGGGTAGGGACAGGGGTTTATTTGTTAACATTTTTCATAATTATTTTTGCACAAATGTGTTTTGGATATTTCAGTTGCTGTCACGATGCATGTCAGGTGAGGACCAAAAAGCAGAACAAGGCAAGCAGGCAGGCCAAGTCCAGTATTTATTAACATAGAACAGGCTTTAAGCATATACTCTGACAAGGTTACACTAAACCACCCGTTTACTATTAATCATACCAACTGTAATGATTAAAAAGGACAATCTCTAAGGAGCATCTAGAAGTCTCCATATAATCCCTTTGGGTGCGGTGGGTGAAGATCCATTGTGAGTCGCAGGACGTACACATGCCAACACAACAGTGATATTATGTTACCATGCATTCTTAAGTTTATTACACACACAGAGTAATATATACAGTAGGACAGTAGATCTATGACGTCCCTAGTTGATTATGGAAACCATGATAAGAACAGAATAAGCAGGAACACGCTTGCATCTCATATCATATTGTAGTAGACATGGTTATCAATATGCTTATGCAGCTATATGTGTCGTCTGAGTCAGGCAGCTGAGGCCGTATTACAACACAAAGATTACAACTAACACAGGGAGGCGACACAGCTAGATTAACTAGACACAGGTGAAACAGGTGAAACTACAATCAACACATGATTGGCTGGAACTGAACAGGACATGGACTCAACTTAGCAATCAGGGTAGGTGAGAGCAGACAGGAAACACATGAATATAACTACACAATACTAGTACACTTTTCATTAGTTAAAATTAGTTAGTATTATTGGTTTAGGCGGTTGTTATATTTGTCTAAATGTGTATAGGGCGTACGGTATATCACTCTACTCCTCTACCCTCTCTTTGGCCTGATGAATCCCACAAGGTAAATCGGTGGGAGACAAACCCACCGTTTGCGTAAGGCATTGCTTTACAAAGCGGACTGATTAATAATGTAATCCTTCTCCGATAACCATCCGTCACTGAACCTCTGTCTTTGAACTCCCTGTCATTATCATCTCTGTATCAAGGCATCTTAAAGCTCCCCCTGCCGATCAAAAAGATAAGACGTTCTAGCTCACTCTCCTCCATTACTTATCTAGCTCAGTGCAGGTTCTCAACCTGGGTCGGACCACATGCTTTTGGGACTTCTAAGACCTGTTTAATACCTGGGGGTGGGGGGTTTCCTGCATTAAAAGTAATCAACAAACTACATGTATGAAGATTGGCCAAATTGTCAAATAATATTAGAAATAGGCAAACATTCGGAATATATATCCACTCTACAATCTCACAATGCCTGGCAGAACGAGACGTCTTGTAGATCTGCTATTTTCACATGTGTAGAACATGTGTAAAACAGAGTCAAACTAAATGTAATGCCTCGAAACTCTAGCCTGGCTAATAAGCCAGACTAATATCACACAACGGCTGATTCGGTCTGGTTTATTAGCCAGGCTATCGAAACTCCTCATTCCAAGTCAAGTGTGACTCTTATCAGGTGGGGGGTCCCCAGTTCAACTATGATTATCGTGGGGGCTTGTCGCAGCCTGAAAAGGTTTGAGAACCACATGGTCTATAGCTCATTCTCCTCCATTATGATACACTTTAATATCTACAGTAACTCACACACTGCATTATGATACACTTATCCAACTCACTCACTTTAAACTGTAGTGTTAGACTGTAGCCTACAGGTACTCTGTACTGTTTGCATTTCTGACTAATAAAGTTTGCAATCGATCAATCAATCAAACTCTCCTCTCTTCTTAACCACTTTAAATTTCCAAATGTTAAAAAAATAGCCAATCTACAATCTCACAAGGCGTTGACATAGATCGGTAATTTTACACGACCCTCTAGGTTACGATGAAGTATAGAGCACCAAAGTCCTGACGTAACTCGCTCATCCCTTCGATTCCCCTGGTTCACGGAAGTAATTTCTCTATGGAGAATAACATGGGGTGATCTTAATATCGTCTACTATAAGCGTTGTGGTCCAAAAAGAATAAGCTGTCTCGGCGTTATTGTCAGGGAGGTGTCTCTGTATCGTTTGCAACAGTCAGTCACTCATATATGATACAGTCTGCTTCTAGCGAAAATGTAACTAATTCAGTAGCAGTAACATTAGCGTTTTCTCTCAGTCAGTTGATTCTTCATATCCATATGAGTGAAGCGGCCGGGATGACATGTTTATTTTTCAAACACAGTTCTTATATGAAGCAATCTAAAAATCCTCCTATTACGATTTCAATGCAACTAAAAAAATACATGAACCTGGGGACTGACGCCCTCTACTGAAAGTGACGTCAGACTTCGGTGCTCTATTGAACATTACATTAACAAAATTAATGATAAAAAAAGTTGAAATATGGAGATACAAGGTTTCTTCCCGACAGCAGCTTTATATAACAGCCAACGCCTGCATGTATGTACGTATACTGTACGTATTATGTACGTGCGCGGGTGTGCATGCGCAATAGAAGGGGTGGGCGGACGGGCGCTCTGAGAGTCAGAATTCACTTTGAAGATTAGGAGATGAGATGAAATGTAATGATGATCATCTCTTTATACACACACACACACACACACACACACACATGCATAATGTATACAATTTACATACGTCATTTGAAGACGGGCGCAAATATTCTGTTCCATATACACACACACGTTCAAACAGGATACAGTACATGCATACACATTGCACAAACACACACATACAGTAGCAACACACACACACACATTCATATTCATTACATTCCACATATCGTCGCTGACGCTGTCAGGTAAAAACCTTGTATATCGTCTATGTTGGCTGTTGGGTGGAAACCTCCTAAATGTCCTAAACTGTTACTTTTCAGGATTCAAATGAACACAGCAACACAGCAGCTCTACAAGCTCAAAATGTGCCACATGGCGCAGCGTTGGGAGCATGTGGATCTGATACGTTTGATGCTTTTGTGTGACACTGTAGTATGATCAAAAAGCACAAAGAATATGGAGATAAGAGGTTTCTGGCCGACAGCAATGAACGATATCCCAAACTGTTATACAAATGGGGAAAAAGAATGTCAGTGTTCCAATGGATCCATTGTAGTTATTTTGTCACAAATGCTTGTTAATGCTTTTCATTAGTTCAATATTTATAAATCCCACAGACCGTCACTTATACCAAAACATAAAACATTTGCAGATCTTCAAGCTCAAATTGCACCACCACATTGAAAAGCTTAAAAAACAGTTGAAATATCCATATGCAATAAGGTGCCCGACAGCGACAATAATTTGTTGATGCTATATTTTATTGATGACATCCTGTGCACTAAACTAAGCCATTAACCCTCCCATGAGAGAACAGGATTTGCATTTTAAAACATGTTTACTGTTGCCATATGTTCATATACAGTATAGTACAGTACTACAGTATGGCACTGGCTTTACTCACAGTTATAAAGGATAGAGTGAGGACCGGGAGTGACAGCCCCGCCACCTGCTATTCATTTCAATGGAAGTTGCTCAGGGCGTTTTGAAGCACCCGGAAGACTGCCGGAAGTACCATTATAACTCAATGGCTCGAGCGAGCGGAAGTTGAGAGTGGTCTAAAATTTGAGGTCCTGGTTACGCACATGACGTCACTGAACGTCCGTCCACCTCCATGAACGTGCTGCAGTTCCACTTTTGGCCAGTAGTGACAGCTTCAACGTTGCCGTTCTGAGGGCCTTGCTTTACTGCATCACACTGAAGCTGTTCTGTCCTTTTGCTGACGCGCGCATGCATATTTGTAATATTACTATACTTAATTGTGTTGTGAGGAGTGAGGACATCAATATTTTAGTAGGCCTACACCCTACAGCATTGAAAATAGTTTGTTTTGCCAGAAAACCGCATACCGGTATCTAAAAGCGTACGGTGCGTTGTGAGCTTTTAGGTGCAACATGACCATGGCACGCGCATACACACACACATACACACACACACACACACACACACACACACACACACACACACACACTGTGGTGTGTGATATATGCGGACAGAGGGTCGGGGGGTTGTGGAGGCTGACAACTCTCTCACACACACACACACACACACACACACACACACACACATGTTGCACGCACACACACTCTGTGGTGTGTTGCAGGCGGGCAGAGGGTCGGGGGGGTTTGTGCAGGCTGCCCTACCATCCATCACGCTCTATCAGGCCCAAGGTGAGTGTTGGTGATCAGGCAGCAGCACCATGGAGCCATGAAGAGGAGACAGCCAACCACATGAGTCCTACACCCAGGGCTGGGGAGGTCAGGGGGCAGGGGTCAGGGGTCACGCCTGTTCCCACAGTAGCAGGGTGGGGTTGGCGGGAGGTTTTGTCTCTGCTACACATCACCTCATCATCATCATCATCATCCCACTCTCGCACAACACTGAAATTATTATTTTTGGAGCGGTAGCACACGAAAGTTAAGGCCCGGCCCTCATCCAAACTTGTACACTGAATGTCCCTGCTACCACCCTTAGATCTCCATATATGCATGGAGCTGACCTTTTCTGACATTCCATATGTTGATCTGACCTCATCAATCCCTGTACACTCAAGACATGCTTATAGCCAGTACAGAATTCATTCCATGTTGATCTGACCCCCCATGCCAAAGCGCCAGCTCTCGCCCAGCAGTCTGCCGTCAATGAGGCGGATGCGTGCGTCGTACTGCTAATAATAATAATAATCTACTTTTGTTGTGATGGTGACTGTAGTAACCTATGATCAAGTAGGGCATTCATTGATGAAAAAACACCAAGAGTAAAAACATGAGAGGTTTCTGCCTGATAGCAAAGATGTGTTGGGACTTGTAGCAGTGCTCCTTCTATTTGGGGACGCTGTGTGTAGATGAGTGGGGACTTGTAGCAGTGCTCCTTCTATTTGGGGACGCTGTGTGTAGATGAGTGGGGACTTGTAGCAGTGCTCCTTCTATTTGGGGACGCTGTGTGTAGATGAGTGGGGACTTGTAGCAGTGTGCTCCTTCTATTTGGGGACGCTGTGTGTAGATGAGTGGGGACTTGTAGCAGTGCTCCTTCTATTTGGGGACGCTGTGTGTAGATGAGTGGGGACTTGTAGCAGTGCTCCTTCTATTTGGGGACGCTGTGTGTAGATGAGTGACTGCAGCGTCCTCTAGCATTGTCATTCTACGCAGGAGGACGATGACAGCACTTCAATCTTCAACACACTACGTAGGCTAATAAGTCTAATAAGTCAGTGTTAATGACTTGACGGCTAATTACACCCTTAACGACTCCCTAAATGACCAGAGAAGACAATGTCACTGTAACTAAAAACCAGACAATATAACGCTCCCGTGTCTTGGCACTGTACAGTCCTGCGGGAACAGTGTGTGTGCAGTGGTGGAAACTGGAAAGTAACAAAATAAATATTATATTATATATTATTTACTCAAGTACTGTACAATTTATACTTTTACTACTGGAGTATTTCCATTTTTGTTTTTAAATACTTTAAATACTCAATATTCGCCACTACACATTAACAAACCACTTATCATAAAAGCCCTATTTTAAGCTTGTAGATCTGCTATTTTGAAGAAAGAAAAATACATCTCCCACGAGGGAGAGTTGATGATTTGAGATTTGAGACCGATCCCAGCCAGCACGCCTATGTGGGTCCCATATGGTTCAGAGGTGGGCTACCTATATGGGAGCCAGGTGGGCTAACTAACTATATGCAACCCATATGGAAATGTCAGCGGGCACCAGTTGGTTCACACTTGGGTTGCCCATGTGGGCTTTAAGTGGGTTCTACCTGGGCCCTATGTGGGCCCCAACTGGGCGTTTTTATGTGGGACCCAAGTGGGTCCTACCTGGGCTTGCCCATGTGGGTTTTAAGTGGGTTCTACCTGGGTCCTAGGTGGGCCCAATGTGGAAAGTTTCTGTGGGGATTACATGGGTCCCATATGGTTTCAAGTTGGGCTGAACTATATGGACCTCAAGTGGGTCCCCTATGGTTTAGAGGTGGGCTAACTATATATATATATATATATATATATATATATATATATATATATATATATATCACACACACACACACACACACACATATATGTGGTAGCAGTGACTGAGACAGCGTGAGCACGCGTTGTGGCCCACATCAAGTGACCTTTTCACCAATGTGGCTCTCACCCCAAGTTGAGTTCGACAGGCCTGGTGAAGACTGCAGAGAGAGGATCGGGGGTCCAAATTAGTCACTTAATTTGTACAGTATACAAAAATGTATGCGGTGGCGCGATAATAATGAAATAGCAAAAAATATCAGCTATATAAGCTCACAAATAATGCATCACAACATGTTGTGAGCAGGTTTATCTGCTTAGTTGTCAGCTAAAGATCTGGTTTTAGATGTGCCAGTGGAGTTTGTGGATCTGCTATTCAGCTATTGTCATTATTTTTTGACCAATTCTGATGGTGTTCGCTGCTAATTATAATTACATCACCCAAAATAGGAACACATGGTAGAACATGCATCTCCGCTACCTCTTCCCATCCCTCCATTTCCATCATCATTAGCACAGTCATCAACATCATCATCAACGTCCGTATATGCCCAATCATCGTTATGACTATGCAAAATGTGTTGCAATCACTTTGCAAATGATGCCAGGATTGCAGATTGCATGGCATCTCCGGGAAGCATACTAAACCAAATGGTGGTGCTCATCAAGCCCTGGTGGTCCATATACATTCTGTTCAGCAGGATATTTGCATCCACATAGCCCTCGTTAGCTAAACGAAATTTACCACAAATTAAAAAACAAAACAACAACAGCCATTTAATTTCATCTGCTTACCTCAGAGGAAAGGAAATGAGATTGCAAGAAATGTTCCGGCGGGCGATAAAGAATGCGACGCACGTCTCCGCCGATGACAGAGCGTCTCCATAACTTGCCATTTGTTTGTTGTTCGCCGTGCTTACTTTATTACCGTACTCTCTCCCTCCCACTTTGTCCTTTTGTCCTTGTTCCTGCCTTCATCCTTTCCTCACCTGGGCGTCTGTCTGTCTGTCTGTCTGTCTGTCTGTCTGTCTGTCTGTCTGTCTGTCTGTCTGTCTGTCTGTCTGTCTGTCTGTCTGTCTGTCTGTCTGTCTGTCTGCCTGTCTGTCTGTCTGTCTGTCTGTCTGTCTCCACGTAGACTGGGTGAGACAGGGGATCGAGGACGAATCTATCACTCTCATCAGTTGAGAGAACTCCAGGAGTGTTATTACTTTGAGGCGAGCCATTAAGCTTTTACCCCGGAGCGATCGATGGCAGATGCTAGAGGGGTTGTTTATCTTTTGTCTTCTTATCTGAGAGGCAGAGGCAGAGAGAGAGAGAAGCAGAGAGAGAGAGAGAGAGAGAGAGAAGAGAGAGAGGGGGGGGGTTGTAAAGGAGGAGAGGAGGCAGAGAATAAAAGCAGCAGGGAATGAAGGCAGTGTTGAGAACACTCTGTTCCTCGGCCATCGCTGAAGAAAAGAACAGAAGTCCTAGAGTTAGTGCAGTTATTTGCCTCGTACAATTCACTGGAAAAGCCAGCGATATCGAGAAAAGACATGTCGGAATACAGGAACATGCACAGTCACAGTCATTGAATACAGTGAATAGAATACAGGAACATGCACAGTCACAGTCACTCGCCTCACAGCTTGTGCAAAACATGCAGCTTGAGGGGGATTTGTACTAACTTGCACGTGGGTGTCGCACACTGAGTACGAGCTTGTAGATCTGTTATTTTCGCAGACGAAAATAACAGGCCTATTTCACAACCAAGTAGGAATGAAGGGTATAAGCAGTTGTGCTATTCTGTAGTTGTGTTAGTGAATGTAGTAGTGTGAATTATTTATAAAGTGCAGAAGTAAAAATTGTCCATGAATTCAAGGCCCCATGGTATGTGAAATTGATAGAAAATAATTGTTTGTTTGTTTTTTTGGGGGGGGGGGGTGAATTTCTCCTTTAAACAGTATCACTTAGCCTATTTTCAACCTTATCTGCATATCATTGGTCCTTACTAATTGCTTAAGATGGTATACTGATTCTGTTTGGGTGCCAGAGGAGGGGTGGACGGTTCAGAAACATTAACTTTTGTTCATGCGAGAACAGGGGCTTCTATTTCACCATGCTATACTGTAACTTTTACAGTAAGAGAAAGCTATTTGCTTCGACATCAGTTACATCAATTTTTGGCAGGTGGCATCATTTAGTAAGGACATTTAGCACTAGAAAAGTCGCAATTCTGGGAAATTGCAAAGTGGGTAAAGTGCTGCTTTAATTTGGCTGATCGCCCAGGTCCTCCCACGGTGCAAAGCAGCGATCATAACTGTGTTTTCTTCAGCAATGTTAATATCTTTTCCCCACAAAACACATGCCCATCACATCACTATAAGAGAAGCTGTAAAGTGCATTGTTGTTGTTTTTTTGCCGTTTGCCAGAACCCCTCAGGGGGTGGGGGTGGGGCTGTTAGAAGGTGGTGGTGATAATGAAAGGTGGGAGGAACACAGCGGGAGTGAAGACGGTGGAAATTGCTTTTCCGAACTTTAGGATCCGTGACAAATCCTGATGATGAAGAAAGAGAGACAAAATACACGGCAGAGATGCCACCTCTAATGGGACGTGCCGGAAACAGTCAGCGACAGCGTGAAGTGGAACCAATAACAGCTGTTTCTGTCAGTGGTGGAAAGTAACTAAGTACATTTACTCAAGTACTCTTTACTGAGGTACTTCTACTTCACTTGAGTATGTCCATTTTTTATACTTTGTAGATTTCGATTTATTTTAATACTAAATATAGTAGACTTTAACCACTTAGGCCCTATTTTATGCTAAAGCTATTCGACGATCTATTCTACAAGTTCTCAACCATTTGCGTCGCAACACTTTGCGATCTTGTTAGAAGTATTTTACTTGGTACCGTACTGTAAGTTTATTTTGATGCCAATACTTTTGTATTTTTACTGTAGTATAAAACGTATAAAACTTTTAATACAGGCCTTTTAAAAGACCTGTCTGTCCATCTGTACGTGTGTTCCGTTTTGTCTCACTGCACAGCTAAATCCAGAAAATTGATTTAACTGAGATATATAAATGGACAATTATGGGTTGCTTAAGGGCATCTTTGTCTGTCAACCTGCCCACCTGTCTAACTCACTCTCTCTTTACCTTACTCTCTCTGCACGTCTTTTTTCATTTTCTCTCTCGTCTGTCTGCCTATTGCCTATTACTTGCGCTTCCAGTCGCCCGCTTTTTCTTTCATCCATTCTGTGGATCTCTCTCTCTCTCTCTCTCTCTCTCTCTCTCTCTACCCCCCACACTTTCATCCATGACAAGTTCAAAGCCTCTTGTCAAAATGTGTTAATTTCTCCTCACTAACGGTGTAGCCTGTAGGAACCGTCAAACCAGCACAGCAGTGAAGTAGTAATGTGATGCAGGTTTGTCTTGTATTATGCTCTTTTATTCCCTATTTCTTCTCTTCCCCTTGATCCATTTATTCACTTCTTTCTATTCCTTCCCTTCTGTCCAGCCCTTCAATTAATTATCTTGCTCTCATCTCTGAAATGCGCTCTCCGCTCTCCCCCCTCTCTCTCTCTTTGTGTGTGTGTGTGTGTGTGTGTGTGTGTGTGTGTGTGTGTGTGTGTGTGTGTGTGTGTGATGATAATTATCCGTTGGATTTGGCTCAAACAGGTGTGAGTAAAGACAGCTCTGCTTGCAGGGCAGCAGGCTGTGAAGTGAATCAATCCACCAGCTCCAGCTGACACTTTTATTTGTCTGACGGAATGACTACATGTGGGCAATCTTTAATGCAATGTGACACAGTCCGGATGAAACACAGACAGTCCAGACTCCAGCCTAATGGGTGTCCACTGGGACTCGTCTTGCACTCACCCAGTGGTATATGTGTACCGTATGTGTATGTGATGTGAATGTTTGCAATGTACAGTATGTCTTGAAACCTGAAATTGTATAAATAAAAGTGTAAAAAAAGAAAATGGAAATAATTGTAGTTGAGTAAGAATTTGCCTCTGTAGTATATTATTGAGGGGCGCTAGCCCCTTCTATAAACAGCTATAGTGTAGATTCTGTCTGAACATAAACATTAAATGCCATTGACGATCTGCACACGGCTGCCATCTTGCCAGCAAGGTGCTAACTGTAGGTGCAACTTCCAATTGAAAGCCCATTCATCCAAACAGAAATGTCTTATAAAAATGTATTAAACAACATCAAACTCACCAACATTCTCCTTCTGAAATGTACAATCTGAAGCCATATTGCCCTCTTGCCCCTGTTAAGTGTGGACTTGATGTCATATGTAGTCCATCTGAAGAAAGAGAGGATTATACAGAGTCATTGGAGATTGAGCCACTTGGAGGGGGATGAGGAGGGAGGGAGGGGTGGGTAAAAAATGAGGGGGGAGGGAGGGGTGGGTAAAAAATCCTGGGAATTGTACTTGTGTCAAGAAATTCATTGCAGGTGATTTTTTCTTTTCAAAGTCTTGGAGTTTGGAAGTGCTCGTTCTATGTCACTCAATGGCCCTGAGTACCACCTGTTTTTAATTTGCACATAATGGAGGCAGCAGGATGTTACTTTACTGATAATGAGCGCTTCCAAACTCTGACTCTGAAAATAAATCACCTGCAAGGTATTTCTTGACAGGAAGTAGTTCATAACATGTTTACGGTGGATTTTTATGAAACAAACACTTTCTGTTTGGATGAATGGGCTTTCAATGGGGCTTCGTTTGCAGATAAATGGACTCTGGACTTCCATGGCTTTATTGATTGATTCAAACAGTGATTCAGAAACCCACTGGTGGGATATTGCAAGTGGGCCCCCAAATAATTGGGAAAACACAATACTTTATTGATAACCCCAAAAAGAAGCCATTCCATTTGTATTTCTTTAAAAGCTTTTTCTTTAAAAATAGGAACTTAAAAGTACAGTATAAGTTAGTTTCATTGGATCCAATGGAACTAACTATAAATTGATATATAAATATCTCAGATATATACTGTAGATATTAGCAGTGATATTAGTCTGGCCATGTCAGGCTACATCTGACAACTTAACATGGTCACAAGGGTGGGTGGCATATTATGCTTTTGAGATCTTCGGGTGGGCCCTGCTCCAGAAAAGGTTGAGAAACCACTGGATTAAAATAAATCAAGCCAACAAGTGCCTGACAGTGACCATGTCGACCACCTGCATTCTCACTTTGACCACCGTTGGGTCAAGTGTACTGTGTGTGTGTGTGTGTGTGTGTGTGTGTGTGTGTGTGTGTGTGTGTGTGTGTGTGTGTGTGTGTGTGTACATTTACATTGACGTGGGAGGTGTGAATGGCTTTGTGTTGACCCGACCCGAACAGTGCCACAGTGTTCTTGTTGAAAGGCTTCATTGATGGGCCTGAAGCCTGGGCATTTCCTGTCCGCCTGCCTCTGACAGACATGATGGGACCCTGGGGACCCGCAGCTGTCAACGGCCTACAATCTCCTGCTCCTTCAGGTCCCCATACTGGAAAGAAATGTCACAGGTCTCAAAATAATACACAAAGTTTGGGCGAAAAATGGAGAAAACTTTTTTCGATTCAGAATCAGAAACTGTTTTGTTGTCACATAACAGGTTTACTGGTGTAAAGAAGTCGGGGACGTTTGTTTTAGCAAGCCGCTCATCATTATTTTTGTCAGGAAAGAAAAAAGGGGGGCAGAGAGAGGGAGAGCAGGAGAAAAACATAAATGGAACTTGAAAAAGATATCTTATCTATATCAGATGCACGTACACATACAAAAGTAGCAGGTACATGACTTAAGATGTTAGGTGTAAAAAGTTGTAATGCATTGTTAAGTCCACCGATTTAGACTGATTGATTGATTGATTGATTGATTGATTGATTGATTATTTTATTAAGCGTTTGCAAATAGTACAGTGGTACGATTATACAATGATGCTAAAAGGATAACACAAACAAGCTCTAAGGGCTTGTTTCCATTCTCCATATGCAGACCGCGACCATCTCACCATATAAGTTAATGGCATGGTGCTACGTAGGTGCAATTCCATTCCAAAGCTTGAATTATTCTCTCTCTATCCTCAAAGTGTTTGTTTCATAAAAATCCACTGTATACATGTTATGAGCTACTTTGTGTCCTTGCAGGTGATTCTTTTTCTAAGTGCTGGAGTTTGGAAGTGCTTGTAAGATATCACTCAACTGGCCTATGTACCACCTGTTTTGAATTAGCACATATAATGCAAGAGGCAGCAGGACTGAAAACGAGTGCTTCCAAACTCTGATGGAAACATGGCCGTGGTCTGCAAATGGAGAGTCGAGGTCCTAGCTGTATTCAATTCAGCAAGACATTTAAAGACATACTGTACAATAACATACAAGAAATCATGAACACTAGTAGCAATAAACTTAATAATAATCTATTTGGAAAACAATTGAGGGGGCGGGGGTAATTTCTGGTGTCAAGCTTAGAAGACTTTTGCTCTTTTATTGCAGTTTTGAAGGTGCAAAATATGACCACATTTTGAGGTGCAAAAAGTAGCAACAACATTGTCCATTGACATAAGGCTAAACGTACAGTGGTACGTGGTACGTACAGTACCACATATGGTACTGTAGATGCACAAAAGAAAGTAATCTGCATAGGGGAACAAATCCAACATAATGAAATACAGTCCATCAAAGTAAAGTGATCCAGCTGTGTTGGGAGTTTAAAGATGGAAGATGAGAAGGACACAGATTCATCCCGTCCGCCAGACAAATGGACATTACCAGTGGTGTTATTATACCAGACAGCATAGCTTTTAGGAAGGCATGGGGGCGTTCAGATGATGGTGGAACAGTGCATCAGTCTCCGTAATGGAGGACAAATATGACGATGACGTTCTGAATGTTTATCGTACCTTAAGTGGGTCACTTCTGACGTCAAGGTACAGTATACACTCATTCAATCTCCCTGAGGGAATGCGTGATACCGGCACGGCATAATAATGTGGGCGCATGAGCTGTACCCTCAAGGCACGCACGCACAGTTAGAAAGCCTGCAACTGCGCGTGATCTCAGGAGATTGGCAGACAGGCAGAGAGAAAACTGTAGCTTGGATGGATGGATAGATGATAAATAGACACAGAGAGTGACGATACAGTATAGATATAGAGATTTTATAATCGCTTTTCTGAATAAATCTAATCAAATCAAATCAAGAGTTGTTCGATTGCTCTCGTGATATGCCGCATACGTGCCTAGTGAGTGTGTGTGTGTGTGCGTGCGTGTGTTTGTGGAGATTATTAAATACAGATTAAATTGTGGCACATGGCTCTCTCACACGGAGCTAAATTACACACACATTGAAAGATAGGAAGCGTTGCAAACTCACAAAACTATAGCTGGAGAGTGACGTAACCCTCTCACTCCCATGCACTAGTCTTGTACAGCATGTACTGCTGGATTACTGGATAATGTTGCAGGTCAGATGGCAGATCCAGAGACCTCTCTCTCTCTCTGCAAGAAGTGTACTGACCCAGTTATATACCACTAATGATGCCATTAGACCCACTGACCCCTTAGGTCAGCCCCACCGGACACCCACACTCCCTTACATAACTTCCTCCTTTCTGGTACTTACATACTGTACACAGCGTGGGCCAATCATTTAATGCTGCTGCTGATGTGACAATTATATATATATATATATATATATATATATATATAGGCCTATACCGGTAAATACTATACAGTTCTGAACTTCACTAACTACATATTAGTTCTTCATTTCATTGTAATAAATGGAATTTAGATGAATTCTGAAGCTTCTACTGTTTTTCATTGCCAAAAGAGGGTCTAATGCTGCGTTCACTTAGCCTGCACTTCACCCGCCCCTATTGCATGCATATGCCCAGAGGCGTAGCCCAGCGCAGTGGTGTATTAGTATGGCAACGCGAGGCTAGCGTTCACTTCACACTGTTGTGGGCGACCATGCATCTATAAGTCTATAAGAAGTCTCCATCTAACCCAGGGGTGGTGGGTGAGGATCCATCAAGTCACAGGCCCGGAGAACAGAATGAGCAGTACAGCATGCATCTCATATTGCACATACAGTCCATCCCTCTGATACAGTAGTGGACAATCATCATGTCATGGTTATCAATATGCTTATGCAGATACATGTTTTGTCACTCAGTCAGGCAGCTGAGGTCATAAATCACAACAAACACTAGCACAAAAGATACAAAGCCACACTGCATTTTGTGTAGCTTTGTAGCTTTGTAGCTGAAGTTGAAAGCAGCTCAACTTAGGCTATTTGTAGCAGCTGTTGTAGCTTTTGTAGCAGCTACAAAAGTTGGATGTCTTCACGCCGCTGGCTTCTGTTGAGAAAGAATGGTATTCTGCATCGTTGTAGCTGCCAGTATGAACGTAGCATATTATAGGACAGGTGGTGTTGTTTTGTTTCCTTTGTTATAAACGTGGGTCTTCACAGCCCTTTGAGACTGTAATAATGATGAAGGGCTATACAACTACTTGTGTTGAATTCGGTATCCTGTCACGGAGGCCCTGGCCCTCTCACTGCTGGCCCCCTGACTGCTGGCCCCCTGACTGCCAGCTGATATCCGTGCCAGGATTACCCCCTACTGCCCAGACACCGGCAGGTCCCTGCCAGCCTGGCCGTCTGCCCGTCATTCTACAATTCAAGCACATTATCTGTAAAGGACAGAATTCTACCCTACTGGTCCGGGCATGTGCAACACACACACACACACACACACACACACACACACACACACTGCGCACCAATGTCAATCACCCCAAATAACCTATAAACTCACACAGTGTTGTGATATACATTGTTGTGAGCTTGTTAGGTGCCCAACGTCAGCGCATAACAAAGTCAATCAAATCAAAACTATAAATCTATATCTATAAATTACTCAACTATAAAATAGCAATCGAAATCCCTCCTTACCATAATCTGATGTTATTATAATAATATTATAATAACATCAGATTATGGTAAGGAGGGATTTCGAGTTATGAAAATGTTCACCTGTATATTATACAGGTGAACATTTTCATAACTCGACCCAATCCCAAGTCCACTGCATCTCAGCGGTGGGGTTTTCCCCATATGGGACACGATTTTATAGAGTGATAAAAACAAGGGATTTACTGGAGGACTCGGGATGGAGTTATGAAAATGTCCACTCCACCTGTACAACTTGTTCTGGGATATAATAACATCAGATTAAGGTAATAAAAAACCTAGTCCTGTCCTCCATGTGATTGAATCATGAATAAATGGGATCCGTTGGAACACAGTATTTTTTCTTGTATATTTCCTGAACAGTTTTGGACATACAGGTTATCAGCCCGACTGAAACGTCACTCTTTCTGTTTTAGGCCTGACTCACAACCTTTCGATCTAGCATACAACATTTTTGTATTACATCGTTTGTTTACATCTTGCCCCATGGTTTGACACAACATTTTTGTTGTACGGCTTTCGGCTGTGTTTCGACTGCCCCCCTCCCCCTCATACAACACAAATGTTGTGTCAAACCATGTGACTCCCATTGGAAATGAATTGTGAGCTTGCATCAGTCAATAAGTCTCATACAACAAGCATACATCATTCTTTTGCGAAGGTGTGAGTCAGGCCTTAGGCCTCACTCACTCCTTTCGATCTAGCATCCAACAATGTTGTATGCTAGATCATGTAAACAAAGGGTTTGTTTACATCTTGCCCCAATGCATTTCCAATGGAAGTCACATGGTTTGACACAACATTTGTGTTGTACGGCTTTCGGCTGTGTTTCGACTGCCCCCCTCCTCCTCCTCATACAACACAAATGTTGTGTCAAACCATGTGACTCCCATTTGAAATGCATTGTGAGCTTGCATCAGTCAATAAGTCTCATACAACAAGCATACATCAATCTGTTGCGAAGGTGTGAGGCAGGCCTTAGGCCTCACTCACACCTTGGCTTTCAATCTAGCATACAACATTGTTGGATGCTAGATGTAAACAAAGGGTTTGTTTACATCTTGCCCCAATGCATTTCCAATGGAAGTCACATGGTTTGACACAACATTTGTGTTGTACGGCTTTCGGCTGTGTTTCAACTGCCCCCCTCGCCCTCATACAACACAAATGCTGTGTCAAACCATGTGACTCCCATTGTAAATGCATTGTGAGCTTGCATCAGTCAATAAGTCTCATACAACAAGCATACATCAATCTGTTGCGAAGGTGTGAGGCAGGCCTTAGGCCTCACTCACACCTTTCAATCTAGCATACAACATTGTTGGATGCTAGATGTAAACAAAGGGTTTGTTTACATCTTGCCCCAATGCATTTCCAATGGAAGTCACATGGTTTGACACAACATTTGTGTTGTACGGCTTTCGGCTGTGTTTCAACTGCCCCCCTCGCCCTCATACAACACAAATGCTGTGTCAAACCATGTGACTCCCATTGGAAATGCATTGTGAGCTTGCATCAGTAAACAAGTCTCATACAACAAGCATACATCAATCTGTTGCGAAGGTGTGAGGCAGGCCTTAGGCCTCACTCACACCTTGGCTTTCAATCTAGCATACAACATTGTTGGATGCTAGATGTAAACAAAGGGTTTGTTTACATCTTGCCCCAATGCATTTCCAATGGAAGTCACATGGTTTGACACAACATTTGTGTTGTACGGCTTTCGGCTGTGTTTCAACTGCCCCCCTCCCCCTCATACAACACAAATGCTGTGTCAAACCATGTGACTCCCATTGGAAATGCATTGTGAGCTTGCATCAGTAAACAAGTCTCATGCATCAGCTATACATCAATCTGTTGTGCACGTGTGAGTCAGGCCTTGTTAGTCATAATGAACAGTGTAATTAACAATATACTGATGGCCACAGTGAGCAGCCACACTAATTGCTACAAATGACTCACCTCTGAAACGTGCAAGTATGCGCGCACACATACGTACGTACGCGCACACACACACACACACACACACACACACACACACACACACACACACACACACACACACACACACACACACACACAGACAGCTGCAACCTATTCTCTCAGCATTACAGTAGCATGAGCCTTGCCTGCTTCCATCATCCACCGACACAAAATAGCAGATGTACAAGCTCGCTGTGAGCTTGTACATCTGCTATTTTTTAACGCTAAAATGACACAGATGCTTTCCTGGTCTTAATGGGTTCAATGTTAATGACTTGAGGCCAGCCTGTGATAGTAACCTGTTCATTTTAGCTGATGATGTAGTTCCCTAGAGTAGAACAAAATAGCTTTGTTCAGAAGACCACATCTGACAATGAGTTGTCTCTCCAGCTTGGCAAAATAGAGTTGATACTCTTTGGGTCTATAATGTAAAACCGAAGAAGTCCCCTGGGTTCAGCGTGCTAGTATAGCTGGCTTTCAAGTTACAGCCAAGAAAGAAGTTACTTACTTATAGGCTGCATATTAGACAATAAACCATCTGGAAAGAGTATCGTAATAAAAGTTATCTCAAAGATCAACCAAAAAGTAAAATGTCTTTCTAGATTAACCACTTAAATAGAGAATATTGGCAGAGGCACTTGTTCAATGCAATTGTGATTATGCCTGCACATCCTGGTACACTATGCTTCCTAAGACCTTTAAAAGCTTGGTGGCTTTTGATCCGATTTGCAAAAATCTGTTTTCATGTGGGTTTTCTGCTGTTCAGACAAAAACAAATCTGATCTGGATAGGCCAAAAATCTGATTTATTTGGTTATCATTCATTCACTATTATACCCAATCAGTACATAGTAGCTACTGTATGTAATATTTCCTCTACCACAATGACAGTTGAATGCACTTGAAGGGATTAGCCAACAGGACATACATACAAAAGAATCGTGAATGGTGTTTGTGTGTGAATGTTTTTAGAAGTTAGTTAATATGTTATCCAGATGTCTGTTGAGTTCTTATTCAGGTGTGCTAAAGAAAATAGCTACAGACTCAAAATGAATGAGTATTCTCTGCAACATTTATGTGGAATATGGGTTACCTGAAGCCTTATAAGCAATTAGCACAATCGTTTTTTTTACCACTCCATAAAGAGCTGGCTGAATAGCAGCTGGACCTAATTACCAGTTCCATACCAATGTTGACTTTGGTTGTCTTATACACTGGAAGTTGTACAATTGTATTAATTATTAATGTGGGTCCTACTGCAGCTGTGCTGTTTGATAGCTGACCCTCACTGCAATCACCCCAAAAACATTGCGACTGTGATGTGTATGCACACAGAACAACTCTTCCTATACGTCCGGGCCTCTTCACTATTTCCTTCAAGTGTTAACCAATGATACTAATTGTCTCCACCAGGCCGAAGGCCTGTTTTGCACTCCGTCCGTCCGTCCGTCCGTCCGTCCGTCCGTCCGTGTGTCCGTCCATCTGTCCCTCCGTCCGTCCGTCTGTTGCCAGCTAATCTCCGGCACCGTTAACCTGGTCGATGCCGAATTCTGCACACACACTCTATGGATGCATGCCAACGACCTCTGCCCCAAATCTTCCAGAACGGCCTGTTATAGCGCCACCAGGAGGCCGACTTTTGTAAAAAAAAAAAAAAGATATTAGGCTATACTTCCCCAGATTCTGTCCAAAAATCCTACAAATCGTTACACAGTTTCTCTAGTCATTTGTTCAAGACGGAACTGTCCGATATTTCATATTTCATCCTAATTGGCTAACAAAAAGCCTCAAATCATGAACGCAGCGTGCAATTTGAGTGAATTCTTTCACAGACTTTCCTACTAGGCTGAGGAATATATCCCACCTTTTTCACATTGGCCTGTTACAGCGCCACCAACAGGTGGATTTGCAAAACACATTTTTGGAACAAAATGGCTGAAATCATCCAATTGCCATCCAAGGCGTAAGAAGAAATGGCACCATTTTCACATTGGCCTATTATAGAGCCACCAGGAGGCCACAACCTGATTTTCAACATTTTACATCATACGTCATTAATATACCTGAGAGTTGTTGTGTGGAATAAAAAAGTCCCACCATTCTGCGTTGCCAACTGGAGGTCTGACAAAAATCAGTAACATTAAGTACATCTCAGTGACATCACTCGGCCAATGCATATTTTCACTGTTTTCTTTTTTTCTTTTTGAGCAGTGCCTATCCGCTCCAACACACAGCTATGTTCGTCCGTCCCTATGTCCGTCCACATACACACACACACACACACACACACGGTGTGAGTGGTGTGTGTCTGTCTGTCCGTCCGTCCGTCCGTCTGTCTGTCTGTCTGTCTGTCTGTCAAGCCATCAATCGATGAGGACAGTCAGGGGACTGTTGTCATCGTAGGGCTGGGACGTATGACTTCAAATCAATAGGCCATATACCACGATTATTTAAAACTTTTTCCTCGGTTACAATTACACCAAATCTCTTCTCTGAAAATACCCAATCTACAAGCTCACAATGCATTACAGCGTGAAGCGTTGTGACCTTGACTAAATGATTTCTAGATATGTTCACTGAATGTCTGCCTATTACATGCAGGTTCATGTGGTTTGCATCTCTGGAGTTGTACTGTACAGTATGTCCTACTAATGCATTAACAACATGCACTGCCTTATATCTGCTCTGGAACTCTGCTGATTGCTATGCGGCACGTCAGAGCTAATTGCAACCGTTAACCTTTAAGTTGTACGCATAAATGAAATCGACAATGTGTCGGCTTCTATTAGCCGCCGTCACGGTGTGAATTCTTTACTTTCTACCTTTTGCATATAGCTTTCACATTTCACATGGCCTCTTATTGTGCGTGGAGAATCCATTCCCTGATGGATCATGTGGACTTTTGTTTTTTCTTTCAGTTTTTTGGCTGAGCAGACAGGCTGAGACAGCATTATGCTAGTGGTTATCAAACTTTTTAATTTCAAAGACCCCCAGTTAAGGCCACAGACCCGCATAACGCTGACTGTGTACGAATGGAAGCAATGGTCCATTTTGTTCCAATCATTCCATTGGTTTCACATCATTCCATTTGATCTCCTATCAAGCCAAAAATATAAGGCAGCTAAACTGCTATATTAACTCATTTCACTGGAGACCCCCTGGAACCCTCTCAGGGAGCCCTGGGGGTCCCCGAACCCCACATTGAGTACCACTGGTTTGGGCTATATAGGTACACCCTGAAGGCTGCTAGCTAGAGCCATCCCACAGGGTGTGACATCTTACACTGGGACAGCGCTAATCTTTGTATGAGACAGCGTCACAATTAGTATTCGTTTAATTCTGACTGAGAGTATAAACATTTACCTGCAGCCTGAGTCTACTGACTGAAACGCTTCAGAATGGAGCGTGGGAAGCATATTATATATTCAGATTCTCTGGAGGGATACGACAGCATGTTCAGAGCCTAGTTTTAAACCTTATATGAAGATAATGTGAAACCTCCTGTAGCTCCATGTATTCCACTCTATGAGTGACAACTGCCACTAGTCTACAGGAACACATGTACAATTTACTTTTTCCATTCATGTAAAAGTTTCAATTTCTTCTTTCTGTCTGTTCGGCAGCTGCAACGATGTAAGCTGTTACCGAGTATTTTCCAAAGCATTTTTTTCCGGCATGTTTATCTGTGTGTTTGTCTGCATGTTTATATTTGCTGTGAACAGGAGATGACAGCTTGAGGTTTTTGGTTGAGGAACCAAAGACCAAAGAATTTTACTCTTGTTTACTTATGAGAAGCAAAAAAAACAAAACATCTTTCAATGAATCGTGATGCAGTGCCAGTCCCACTAGTGTCCCCCAGAACTGGACAGAAACAGGCCATGCATGCATGCCGTGCGTGCGTGTGAGAGAGAGAGACTGTGTTTGTGGCATCGCAGAGCCTGCATGTGCTCACAGTCGCGTCACAGAGCCCTGTTTTGGTCACAAGCACCACAGAGACGCCGGTCTGCTCAGCCACCTGTGACCTCACCACCACACCACCAGGTGACATATTACAGACCTGTCTAGTGAAGGCTCTGCAGGTGGAGCTTAAAATAGTGTGGGAGTGAGAGGGTTAAAGAGGAGAGAGAGAGAGGGAGAGAGAGAGAGAGAGGGAGAGAGAGAGGATGTAGTCGATATTTTTAGAACTCACATCAGAGTCATTAAGAAATACACAGGGCAGAGAGTGGACTGAAACAATGATACGTTTAATACAAGGGTGATCTTCACCAGCCCAGGGAGGACAAGCCTCCTGAGCCCTTTACATTGCTCTCTCTTATACACACATGAGAGCAGAGAATACATTGAAGGTGTGGTCAAATAGTGGTCAAACATGGTCAGACATGGCCTCATGTAAGAATAGGTCTTCTGACAGACAACCAACAGGTGGATAATATTCTCATTTCAAAACATCCATTACAAGGAGCATACGCCAAATTTATGTTCTATCGTCGCTGTAGAAACCTCCCATCTCCAAATTTTTACTTATTTTTTTAACAAAAGCATCAAAAGTATAGCAGATGCATATACGTTCGAATGTGCGGCGTGAAATGTGGCACGAAGCGACGTGTTTTGAACTTGCAGATCTGCTACTTTTCTTTATTGAATTTGAATCCTGAAAAGTAACAGTTTTGGACATAAAGGCCTGTGAGGTCTCCACCTGACAGAGATGATAATACAGAGTCGTGCGGTGGAAATACATTTGCTATTTTCTCTGAAGAATACAGAATAGGGACGCTATAGGGTTCAAGTAGTTGGTTAAGGAGTAGAGAGAGAGAGAGAGAGAGAGAGAGAGAGAGAGAGAGAGAGAGGGAGGTTCATAGGGGGAGGTTGGACATACTGTCATGGACCTGTCATGTTTTGCAGAGACCTGTGGGGGCAGCATTAACAAGTTCTCCATGACCCCTGAAATCCCCATCTGTCCCAAACCCAAGCACACAACAAACACACTCACGGACACACTTCTACGCATACATGCACGCACACGCACACACACACACACACACACACACACACACACACACACACACACACACACACACACACACACACAGCCATGCTGTGTGGGGAATTGAGGACAGGAGAGAGCAACTGAAATGTTGATGAATATAAAAATGAAATGTTTTTTGTTTGTGTTTTTTGCCAAAAGAAAGAAATAAATAGAAAATGACAAATGAAAAAGAAAGCAGCCTGCCTCGAGTGGGACATTTTCATCACTGAAACCCTGAGCTGTAAGACAAGTGAGACCAGGGACGGATTAACCCCCACGAGGGCCCCTGGGCCGAAAATATTATGGGTCCCCCATATAGCGCAGGTGCATGCGTTAAAAAAAAAAAATCATCATCATCATCATCTTTGGACCTAAAATTGACACAATGAAAGACCCCAAGAGCCCTTGTCAGGGCTTCAAACCCATGGTACTGCGTGGTCCAGTTTCCCCGAAGGGCCCCTAAGCCACGGCCCCACCGGCCAATGGCTAATTTGGCCCCGAGTAAGACAGGGTCTCTGTAGGGGCGAACACATGTACTAAAATATCTGCAGATCTACAAGCTCATATCAAAGCGGTGTGAGCTGCAGTTCTGCCATTTCCGCCACATTTGCACAACACTCTTGTAAAACGTGTCGACATTGATTTACCAAAAAAGACAAAAAGTCGGAACATGGAGATACAAGGTTTCTGTCCGACAGCAAGCACATCTTAACTCTTGTCTGGCCCACAAACCTCTGGTCCCAGAACGGCCCCATTAGCGAAGAATGACACTGAAAAGATCAGTTTGGATGAGGAATGGCTTCAGCCGCCCTCATTGGATGAATGATTAGTCCCTGGTTGTTCCCCACATCTAAGGGAACATTGATATTAATGAGGAGAACTCCTTATCCCCCACACAGTTAGCCGGGTTTCACAAATCACGCGGCGGCCGTACACTCCTGCACTGGTGGTGGTGGTGGGGGGGGGGGCGGGTCCTTTTATGTCAGCCTAAGGCCATGATGTAACAGCTCCAATCATCACATGAGAGAGAGAGAGAGAGAGAGAGAGAGAGAGGTGGTGGAAAGTACACTATAGGAGGAGGATCTTTTTCTACTTCTACATTGTGGTATTGCTATACTTTTACTTAAAAGACCACTTCACCACTTTTCAACCTATCTTCATATAATAGGTCCTCACTAATAATCATGAAAAGATTGTGCAATTTTTTTCTACTCGGTCTGTGTCTCATAGGAGGGCTGTGGGCAGTTCAGAAACCGTCTTCCAGTGACATCATCGATGGGGAATACAAGCTAATAGAAACTGCAGGCTTTCTAGTCCTGAAAAGTTGCAATGCGAAAATGGAAGCCATCGTTCTCACGATAATGAAAATCTAAACATTCTTGTAAAAATAATCTTGTTTAAAAAATAATCTGCCTAATGATGATGTCACTGGAAGACGGTTTCTAAACTGCCCCACAGCCCTCCTATGAGACACAGACTGAGTAGAAAAAAATCGTGCCATTTTATCATGATTATTAGTGAGGACCTATTATATGAAGATAGGTTGAAAAGTGGTGAAGTGGTCCTTTAAGTAAACATCAGTAGGCTATACTTCTTCCACCATGAGAGAAAGAGAGAGAGAGAGAGAGAGAGAGAGAGAGAGAGAGAGAGCGAGAGAGAGAGAGACGAGAGTGTCCGCACCCCAAAACAAAGCTTGAATATTTCATTGGGTGGTGTCACTTACATAAGGCCCCATGCAGCAGAGCAGGGAGAGCTATAGGAGACACATGATGTTGGCAGGGTTTGTAATGTTTTCACTATATGTGGGTTGGTATATACCCTTTTCCCCCTTACTTCTTTTCATCTATCTTTATTATTTCCACACTGTAGAGAGGAAAGCTCTGAGAAAATGAGTATTTCACTGCTTGCAATGTCGTGTGTGTTACAATTTATGTGAACTTGAACCTTGAACATTGATCACGTGGTGACGTAGCTGTAGCTGTGTGTGTGCGTGCATGGCTGCATGCGTTTTCTCATTTCAGTCTGTCTCTCTTTCCCTCTTTGGGTATTTGTTTCCATCTCCGCTTTTGTTTTTCTCTGCAGAGTTCAATTGAATTTATTCTACGCCCTTCTTTACTTTTTACTCTGCTTGTTTATTTGGCAGGGACAGTGCACATGAATGAACACATTAAAAACATGATTATGAGTAACATACTTCCTTGTAAGATTTAGCATGCAATGCAATTAATTTCCAGTCAGCCAGTTGTGCGTAGTTCCTATTGTGTCATTTTTCCAAGAAAACAAAGAAAGGGAGGGGGGGGTTAAGGAGATCAGGCAGGAAAAGAAAGAAAGTTTGAGCGCTTTTACCACAAAACGTACAGACAAAGGGTTTCAGATATTTACAAGCATTTGCCACAACCGGGGTCTGTCTTAGGCTAGCTTATTTACAGGGTATTTTTCCACACACAAAATAAATACAATACTTTACACAGTCCCCAAAACCCAAAGAAATACAAACATAACAATAAAATATATCAATATCAAAACATTCTCCCTCTCTTGTCTGTCTGTCTGTCTGTCTGTCTGTCTGTCTGTCTGTCTGTCTGTCTGTCTGTCTGTCTGTCTGTCTGCCTGCCTGCCTGCCTGCCTGCCTGCCTGCCTGCCTGCCTGCCTGTCTGCCTGCCTGCCTGCCTGCCTGCCTGCCTGCCTGCCTGCCTGCCTCTCTATTTCAGTTTCCAGCAGGTATTGTCCATATCCTATGACAGTCAAAACAAGAAGTCCCTGTCTGTCAGAATATCTCATTCTTTCATGCCGTAAAATGAGGATTGAGCTTTCAAGGCAGCTCAGTGCAATAGTGCTGGTGTGGAGAGGACACCAGATGACTGACAATGAGCCGCTGTAGAGTTAACCACTTAAACCCTATATGGTTGAGCGGAGTCCCTCAGGGCTCTATACTAGGATATGTTCTGTTTTATGTTATTGCGGGGAAGGCTTTTGCTGAAAATAGCCGAACGACAAGCTGCTATATTTTCTGCGAAAGCCCACAATTAGGATGCTGTGGTTTAAGTGGTTGATAAAACATACATGAATGCAAGCACATTTGCTCTATGTCAGCAGCAGTCAGCACAGCAGTGCCTCAGAGACAAACACACACACACACACACACACACACACACACACACACACACACGCACACACACACACGTACGCACACACGCACACACACATCACAGGGCAGAGCACAACAATTTCACGGCACAAATAAGAAATATAGGTACAGTATGCTGTGAAGGCTGTGCAGTCGTGCAGCAATACAAGCTCAGTCCTCAACAACTATTTTATCCAACATTTCACTCCACTGTTGTAACCCTAAATCTTCTCATAAAAAATGAATAAATTATGTTAGACCAGTCCAAAAACACTAAAATCATGCAGCCAGCCGAGCGGAGCTTCTCTGTAGTTCACACCCATGAGCGACCGGGACAGACAGAATATTCATTGGAAAGGTGACTGGGACGACTTATCGCAGGAAGCGGTTAATCTCCAAGACAGGGAAGGGTATCCAAATCCACAGACGTCTCAAATATTTACACAAGGTGAGCTCCGACATTCAATCTCTCTTTCGCTCACTCTCCGTTATATTATACTCTCTTTTCCGCCCAGCGAAAATCATATACATCCTTCCGCTAAGGTAGACACACAGGGCAAACATTATAAACACTTTTATTCCATGTATGAAGGGAAGCCAAATATTTATATAAGGGTATGGGTGAGTGGCTTGTGTATCAGTCCAGGCTGAAAGCCTGCAGTGGATTTTTTTTTTTTACTGTACCGACAATTTCCTACGACACTTTAACCCTTGTCTAGCTCTGGTCCATAGCCTTAGGCTTACTGCTCTTGCTGCCGTTGCATTAAGGCTATGGAACTGATTGGCTTCAATTCTTCAACTCGGCTGATATAGCAGCGGAGCACTTTTACAGACGGACCGGATGTTATCGCGGATGTGGATGTAGCAGCGAAATGTAGCCATTCCAAGCATTAGTTTTGCCTAAAAACGGCCATAGCCGTACACAAATGCAGACCTCTCATTCTGTGGATCTTAATGACCAAGTGAATAGAAAAAAAGTATGTCCTGACATCAGGTTACCGTAATCTCTTTTTCTTGAGCTTTTGGGCCTGTGGCTCCCCGGCTATAAGAAGTAAGTAAGTAGGTCGGAGGGGCTATTGTCGGTATCAGACAAAGTGTGCGTGCGTGGGCGCTGCAAATTTAATAAACTAACTGTGTTGGATCGATCACTGCCACATTTCTTATGCACATTGCCAGTAGGCCACAGAAATACCTCTATTAGTTCACATACTGTATGTATATTTTATTGAAAATGTTTTATTTAACTTTTTATAAGGGAACTGAAAGGGCGTCTGATATAGGGCTGAAACTTGGAGTCATACATCAGAGATATGTCAGATAACTGACATCATCTTTCAGATCGTGAGCTTGCAGATATCTATTTTTGCTATTTGTTGTGCAACAAAGTATAAGGCACTGCAAACAAGGCTCGCCCTCAATCCATTTCCAGGTGTTTTAAATAAAAAAATAATTATATAGGGCAATAAGTGGTGAAAGTGTGGAAGCTGAAGGGGCGTCAGATTCTTCAGTTTTTTCTAATGATGAACAGGTTATTATCCTGTCTACTGTATGGCCTCCTCCCACCTGAGCCGGAGGAAACAAAGACACCACTAAATGATAAATTGGATCGATGGAAGCTATGCCATGAGCGCCGTGTGGAAATAACCCTTTCCCAGAATGCCTCTCGCTTCAGCAGCTCTGCTGACAGTCTCCCTCCGTTCACGCTCCCATAAATAACTGGGCAGATATACATGCCTGCGTACTAACCATGCCCATGATTATTTTGTTGTTGGGGAGCTTAAATGTGGGCCCTCCCAGGCAAAACACAGAGCAGGGAGCCGGGCTGTAAAGATAACAGTATGCCAGGCCTACTGGCTGAGCTTTGGAAATATATACCCTCCCATCTGCACCTCACTGATAATTACATTTTGCCCTGACATGGTGAATTACCATGCCGCGGCCTCTCCATATTATTCACTAATTCAATTCAGCATCACTTAACAAGTAGAGCCTTGCTTTCGATGGGGCGCCAGAGGCCAGCGGGGGCGGGTGTTGATTAACCCAAACGATCAGAACCCCAATTCTGAAAATGAAAAATTAATTATAAAATCATCAAATAAAATTAATGAATAATAATGACTAGCCGACCCACAAGCTTGCTGTGAGCTTATAGAGTGGCCATTTCCGCTATTGGGGTGGTTTCCCTTGCTATAGCTGGCAGGCAGGCAGGCAGGATGGCTGGCTGGCTGGATGGCTGGCTGGCTGGCTGGCTGGTTGGCTGGCAGGCTGGCTGGCCAGCTGGCTGGCTGGCTGGCTGGCTGGCTGGCCGGCTGGCTGGCTGGCAGGCAGGCAGTTTGGCTGGCTGGCTGGCTAGGCTTGGGCCTGACGTTGTGGTGTTGTGATGATGACCAGGGGTGGGCTGGTAATGGCTCCTCTGTGATCTCCACACACACAACCTGACCACCATGACCTTGGCCTGCGGAGGGAAAATCCGCCACACGGGCAGAAATAGAAATAGTTGCTGACTTCATGTGTGGTGGTGAGGGCAGCGGAGCTTCTGGGGATGGCCACAAGACAAGTAAATACATCAACTCCAGTGGAAGAAGAATTTTGATAGTATAAGGCTATCACTTCCACAATATAAAAGTCTGGTATTACAAATTGAAAGTACAAAAGTATTGGCATCAAAACATACTTAAAGTACAAAATGTATAAGTAAGTATGCAGAATGTCCCATTTCAAAATGTGCAAAATATGAAGAGATCTAGCGCAAGGCCCGCTATGGAGAGTAAATCCGCTAAATCGGTATGGAACGCTCAGCGTGTTTTTAGGTTCGTTTTTTCAGTGACGAATGGATACGGGTCTACAACTTAATGTAGCTATTT
The DNA here is from genome assembly GCF_963924005.1 of Protomyctophum bolini. Lineage (NCBI taxonomy): Eukaryota > Metazoa > Chordata > Actinopteri > Myctophiformes > Myctophidae > Protomyctophum > Protomyctophum bolini. The sequence goes on along the minus strand of NC_137869.1, from coordinate 20,300,775 downwards.
AACATTGGTTACTTTACACCACTGGTAAATACACTAAATTCGTGGCATACATCAGTGCATGTACACAGTACGTAAGGACCTGCAGTCTGACATGCATACATGCATGGACAGAGAGAGGAACATGTGCATCCAACAACACGCAGGCCCACAAACACACAATTCCTCCCCTTATAGTGCAGCTCATGAATTGCTCATGAAGAGCTGATTGGATGCTGCAGCACATAACGGCTCCTTCAGTCCACATCCAGCCCCATCTGACCCCGTCCCATTAGAGATCCACTGTATTTTTATCCTTTGATTATCATAGACAGAGTCATGATGTGAATATCGCCCTATAATTCATCTTGTTGACGTGGAGTTCCTCAGGGCCGGTGATCCCGGGTAACATTCCATGCACGTTCTCTCATTGGCTGATTAAAATAAACCTATCATCATGGATTGAAGACATGGTCAACTCTTTTTCTTTCTTTCTTTCTATTTTATCTCACTGCACTATAGGCTACAGAATGGAATTGTTTTGAACTCGCCTGCATAAATAGCAACGTCAGGTTTTTGGCAAGAATATCCTACATTTTTCTTCATGTGTGTATTATTATGTGAATGGTGGCCCTCACAGTTTGTGGGTGTGAAGAAAGAACTGAATAAGTTGCCAGCTGCAGTGGTGTAATGGTGATTATTTTGTCAGTGCCACGGAACGTCACACGCACGCATGCACGTGCACTCGCACGCACGCGCCTACATGTGTGCATGCGCACAGTACAGCTGATAGCCTAAGCCTATATTGTTTATAGAGCACCGAAGTCTGACGTCACTTTCAGTAGAGGGCGCCAGTACACAGGTTCATGTATGTTTTTATTTGCATTGAAATCCCCATAGGGATCCCCATAGGGATCAAACACAGTTCTTCGCTGAAGAACTGTGTTTGAAAAATATTTGTACATTTCAGTCGATGCTTCATATCCATATGAGTGAAAAGGCCGGGATGATCGGTTTATTTTTCAAACACAGTTCTTATATGAAGAGATCTAAAATCCCCCTATGGGGATTTCAATGCAAATAAAAAGTACACAAACCTGTGGACTAGCGCCCTCTACTGACAGTGACGTCAGGACTTCGGTGCTCTATTGCGACTGAAGGTCGCAGATATGAAATCTTGTGTTTTTGTCACAAACCCACAATTCCCATCACTCTGTCATGAAGTCGCAATTCCCGTCACACACCCCAGGGAAGCCCCCAGGTCATCGTGACATCACGTGACATCAGCCCCCTGGTCAACCTGCAGACAACGCCCAGGTGCGCAGGTCATTGTGGTATCATCATGACATCACGTGACATCAGCCCCCTGGTCACCCCAGCGTAATCAGTACGTAATTCAGTAATCTATGACGTCGTGATCGCTATCAGAGCCCCATTGACTTCTATTATGAAATTGTTAAACAAAGCGAGAACTTTGCTGCTGATTAGTCTTTACAGTGGAGTTCTCCACACACACATATGTGAGTGTGAGAACTACACTGTAAAGAAACAATGTTTTCCTTGAAATTCTGGAAGAATATCAGCGCCACGCTTGCTCCTCTAATGTCGTATACATTCCTCCCCTCCCCGCATCAGGGCAGATTTTCTTTTATCCGGTTTCCCTTTCTTTTCTTTTTTTCTTTTTTACTGTTGATCCTTTTTAACCCAAAAGCCCACTCGGTGTCTTCCACTACACTAATATTTGTCTTTCCGCCTACTTTTCTCTCTCTCCCTCTCCCTCTCTTTCTCTCCCTGTGAGAAAACATCTGTTCTGGACTGAAGCTCTGGTCCGCAGAAACACAAACTTTTCCTCGGCTCTGCCTTTCCATTTTGCTCTGTGTCTCCGAACACGGCCGACCATAAACATTGGCCTCTCTTGACCACTAATGCATGAGGATAAATGTCAGTTATCAATGTAGCCTAACTATGGCAATGCTCATGATCCTCAAACCTTTTATCAATGTAGCCTAACTATGGCAATGCTCATGATCCTCAAACCTTTTATCAATGTAGCCTAACTATGGCAATGCTCATGATCCTCAAACCTTTTCATGTCGAGGACTGCCTCACGGACGACAATCTGAAATTATTTTGTGTCAAGATTTGCCCACTTTGAGAACTGTTTGTGTCATGTGTACATTCACACAGAACACTTAAAATGGAGTGCTGTGATTTTAGTAGGCCTACTTTTTCTGTTTCGTATGTAGTTAACATTACTATAGACCCCAGGTGTGGTTAGAATATTCAACTATGTCCCTGTGTATCTTTGGTTTGGTTTGGTTTGGTTTGAGGGGGGGGCACATCTTTAATATTATGTGGTGAAGAAACAATGTAATTGTTATTTGGAATGAGGCCCATTTATCAACCTGTAGCCTATATGAATAAGGGAGTCGTTTTTTTCTGTACGATTCTTTCGGGGCTTTTTGCCTTTATTGATCGATTAGAGTAGTTTTACAGGAAGGGGGAGAGAGATGGGGGGAAGACGCAGCAAAGGCCGTCAGGATCGGGACTCGAACCCGTGACACGTTGTCAGGCTGGATTACCAGCCTACATGCCTGGACCGCTCGGCCGGCCCAGGCCTAAGGGAATAGTTTTGATGTGAAATAACTCGCTGGCGATTTTTTAATGGTCACGCCCCATGGTCTGTGAAGAAGACATACAGCACTAGTATGAATCTGTCATTAAGGTTGTTATAGTTAAGGTGCACTATATGCAACTTTGCTGTTTTACCCCAGATTTGAACCCAGGTCTCCTGTGCAAATTCTGAATTACTTAATTTTTTGTACGACTAAGCAAATAGAGCCTGCCTGCTTGCTACAGTATGCAGAGAAATCAAATTTGTGTCAAACCAAAAACAATCGTGTCAAAGGTTGTGTCTAAGTCAGGCAGAGCCTATAAATACAAATAAAAAGGAATGGAGAAAAAAAACTAGGATAACCTTCAGCCATCTAAGCTGCATATAGTGTATGGGTGGGAGGGGTTGACACAGACCCAAACACAGCAGCACCGCAATCTGGGAATGAATCCCTCTCTGTGTGATCACAACGGCAAGAGAGCTAAGCAACTAATCACTATGATTGGACAAAGATCTTACATGCTTATGATTCCAGATGGACTTTTCAAGTCAACTGTTGCCATGATGTGAAACTGTAAACTGTGAAATTCTCTTCATATGCCGTGCCATAAGATGTGCGATCAATAAGGCCTGGTGGAATACGACAACGGGTCCCTCAGGGTGACTCACGGGGTCTCCAGGGTGCGAACACATCAGTAGCAGCTGTCGATACATCTATAAATCAATGCATGCTCCGACCATTTCAGTGGTGGC